>NC_141368.1:13486851-13624147 GCF_963921425.1 Dryas octopetala
GTTAGGTCTTTAATGTGTAGAAAATGGGTGCAGCAAGGTATTGGCTTTCGGGTTTCCTTAATTTGGTTGAGAATAAAGGTTTCTTTTTCTTTTTTGTTTAAACCTCAGAATTTTATACAAATTTTTCGAGCTAACTGATGTAAAGTTTTGCCATCACTTCACTATCATTTTTAACTTTTTGTATGTAGAGCGCTAATATTTTGTCAAAGCTGTCATTCATCACTTGGTTTTTATTTAATATATATGCTCTTGTTTCCTATAGTAATTTATTTAGGGATGGATATGGTTGTGATTCATTACTGTGGAGTGGAGGAAGATATGGCTTTGCTTACCTTTGAAATTTATATGTTCTAATGGATTTCTTTTTCAAAGTAAATTGTTCAAGGGAAAAATTGGCTTGAACTATTCTCCAAAAAGAAAAAACGATTGTTTGAAATCATAAATGAAAGGAATTATATGTCTCGTTTATAAAATGCTAATTCAACAGACAACTTCATTTTATATCTTTACTGTTGCTCTTTTCTGTTTATAATTGAGTTGCACAAACTATGATCTGAAGGATGTTAATAATTTACTTATACCACGTTTAGATTCCAATGTCATCGGAGTATAAGCAACTGGGGAACTGTACATCCTCATCAAAGCGAATTATAGTGATGAACAAGATGGACCTTGCAAATCATTCCCAACTGAAGGTGTGCATTTTTTCAAGCATGTAGTATTAAAAGTTTGGTTAATCTTATGTGAACTAGCATTGAAATGCCTTTTAATGGTGAAGGAGCTGGTAAATTAGCATAAAATTCAGAAATATTTGATGTTTTTTCTTTTCTTTTATTTTTTTGAGATCTGGAGAAATTACATAGACCTCCTGTTACAGTTGCATAATATTTGCAACTTGCAAGGGTACATGGCACTGACAGTCTTTCAGATTTAACAAGGGAATGACGCTTACCAAAGAGGGTTTAATCGAGTGGTCAGACACATGATTTGCTCCCATGTGGTCTGGGGTTCAATTCCTCAAAGGTTCCTATCTAGCTATTTGCTAGAGTGTCCTGCCACCCAAAGATTGTAGGGTTCGGCAGGGGCCCCCATTTTTGAAGCCGGGTCTGCTTGGGGGATTTTTGGTTATAAAAAAAAAATAAAAAAATAAAAAACAAAAAACAAAAAACAAAAAACAAAACAAAACAAAACAAAACAAGGGAATCACACTTAACATTTGGCTCCATAAACACCCACCCCACTAAGCCATGATTGGTAATGGCTGCTCTGTTAGGGAGGGTTTTAATTTAGTGGCAATGTAATTGAGTCTAATATATATTGTGCTTTTGTTCCCTTATGTTTTCTGCTCTTTTTTCTGGATGCCAAATATTAATCAAGCACTTAGATTAAATAAAGAGATAATTCTGGAATATAAGTAGGCACATGATGATTACATCATTAGGTTCTCTGTCATTTGTGGTGATAGTGATTTATTAGAAGGGGAATACAACTTTGTGTCATGTGCACAAAGAAGTTAGCAGACCACCTTTCATTTTGCTAATATGGAAGGGTATCTTTTTAATTTCACCAAAACTTATGAGGGAGAGGTCTACACTTTACTTTCTTTCTTCTTCTTTTTATCTCTAATAGTTTTTTACTTTTCTTCAAGATGTAAAATGTGTTCTTAACTGTGGAATTACTGGAGGTGCACTGTTTTTGTCTAGAATTTTGGAATCTTATGCTTTAGGAACAAGAGTATTGGTTGTGACATGAAATCTTATGCTTTTGGAAGATAGGGAATACATCACTCTTATTTTTCATTAGATAAATCCAAGATACTGGAGTGCAATCTGGGACAAACCCCACACATCAGTATGAATGAGAGAGAAAGGAACATCACGTGTATTCAAAGTTTCAAACTCATTAGAAAACAACGAAGGAATTAAATGATGCAAATAAATGTCCCAGTCTTCTATGCCCTAACCAAATCTCCTCTCCTGCTTTAGACTCATAGGTTCCTACTTGATGAGCACAACCAGCCTCTACCTCATTTGACCCCTTTAGATCCAAGTAGTACAGACCCCTTCCCTCCCTACCAAGAACAATCGTCGCCTACATAAGAATATCCTGAGAAAGACAATGTGAGGGAAGAAAGGTGACACAACGATTGAAGGACTTATGAAGAGACAAAGAAGATGAAAGAGGAATAGAACCTTCCTCAAATACAGGGTAGAAAGACCGTTAGAAACCCTGAAATTATTTTTATGAGTTGTATAGGCAACAAACTGCTGTGGGTCATAGGTCATATGATTTGATACCCCTGAGTCAATTATGCAAGGTTTATCACAAAGAGAGGAAGTAGTATTCAAGGAAACCCAAAATTACCTGTGTTGGCTAAAGAAGTAGAAGCATCAACCGAAGGACCTTTTTGAGCAGATTAGTCTACCTGAAAAGGCATGGAATCCCGTGGCTGGGTTATGAGCACGGCTTGGTGACTTGTAGAGGCATGATGAGCTTAAGGTCTGGAATTATCTCTCTTTTTGAGACACAAACTTCCCTTATTTTGAACAAACCATTCCGGATACCCATTCAACTTGAAGCAAGTCTCTCGGATATGATTAGTGCCATTATAGTAGGTGCATTTTCTGTTACCAGAATTCTTAGACTAGAGGGCACTGATGAAGGCCGAGAAGTAGCAGCAGTGGGAACCACTTGTGGAGGCCGAGAGTATGCAGCTATGATAGCAGGACCATCATGCATTGCCCCTGCTGACATAGTGGCTTGATGGAGCTCTTTGTGCACACATAGGCATATGCACTGCGAAGATTGGGAAGTGGATCTTGTGCCAATACTTGACCCCGAATGTGATCTAAACTAGGATATAGAGCAGCCAAAAATCATATACCCGATCATCTTCATTTGAGTTGCAGCATCTTCTGCACACTTCATATTACCTGGGCAAAGATTGTCCAATTGCTGCCAAATAGTTTGAAGAGGCCAAAAAAAATTGAGTTACTGGCTTACCATTTTGGCGTGTGCATCGTAGCTCATAGAAATCTAGAAGCATCCTGGACATCAGAATAAGTTTGAGAAACAGCATCCCAAATGTCAAGTGTGGTAGGAAGACGAAGAAAGTAGCCCTAACAGCAGGAGTCATTGAATTAATTAGCCAATATTTAACCATGGCATTCTCTTCCACCCATGTGGAATAAGCAGCATCTTTTTCATCTGGTTGCTCCTTTTCCCCAGTTAAATACCCCAAATTGTTTTCCTTATGACATACCTTTCCATAACTCGCAACCAGGTAGAGTAGTTTGTCCCATTTAGCTTGTTAGCAGTTATCTCCATTGACATATTTTCATGTTGTACAGTCACATTTGAAGATATGGGAGGGGGGACCCATACTTCTTGGCTTTTAGATACTAAGAGAAAAGATGTGAAAATGATAATCAGCAGGAAAAAGATAAATCAGTGAAAAAGAAGAAAAACCACTCAACGTTGATGGCAGAAGTGACAGTGGCAGCAGCAGCGGAGCAGGGTGTTCCTGTGGCGGCAGTTGTGTGTTTTCTTGCGGTTTAGGTCAAAATCTTCTGAGCAATAAGTAGGGGTAGTTGCAGGTTAGAGTCCCAGAGAAGATAGGTAATTTTGATAGGAATGGCCTACGCCTAGGGTAGGGTACCAGCAGCTGTAATAATATACATAAAATAAAACCCTAAAATTTTATCTAGGATCTTTGCTTTGATACCATGCTGAAATGAGAGAGAGAGAGAGGGATTTAATTGGATGTGTATTCTTCTCCAGAAAGAGGAGGTATAAATAGATAGAGAGGTACAAAAAAGGTAAGCATCAATTACAACCAATCAGCCTAATTTCTTCCTTAATTCTAGCTTAAATTACAATCTATTAGTCAACTCTACAATTAAGGTAATACACTAACATTGATATTGTTAGTGTGGAAGCTAAGTGTTGCAAGTCATATAGTGTGGAAGCTAACTGTTGCAAGTTTTGAACCCACTGATGACATTGTTAATTAAGGGTATTGCATTCTAGCTATTTAAATGTCTCCATAATCAAAAAATGGCTTACTGAATAAAAATGGTGAATTGTTATGGCTTTTACAGTTTTATAACAAAGGCAGTCTTTCTGAAAACTTAGTGGTCAGTGGTTCTATGAATTTTGTATTATAAGTGTGCATGAATGTATGTTCTTTGAGCATAGTGAAAATTTATTTCCATTTAAATTTAAGATGTTTTTGTTCATGTGATGCTATTTGCAATTCCAATTTGTAACAAAAAAAATTATAGTCATTTAGTATTTATGTTATGAATCACTCTCATTTCTTGTTTTATAATATTTTCATATTTTGTTTCATTTATAGGAGTGGATGAAGTACTTTGAGCAAAACAACTGCATTTCGTATGGAGTCAATGCCCATAATAAAGAGAGCATTAAGCAGGTAAATGCTATTTTTGTATTTGTTAAATGCATATGTCATCGGAGGAACAAAAGTACACGGAAAGAGAGAAAACAATAATTCTTTTGATTGTTTGCTTATTCCACCTCTTCCATGCTGTTAGTACCTGTCAGATGAAGTTGCCTTTTGACTAGTTTTGACTACTTAAATTGACTCTTCTAACTTTCTGAAAACTTAAAAAGTGTAAATGACATTAATAACCTACTGTAAAATGTATATTTGAGTAAACGGACATTAATGGCAGGGGAGGTAAGTACCTATTTCTGAAACCTGTGAGGTAGCGGTGGAATAATTACAAACCTCAAGGGTGGTCAATGAAATTTACCCAAAATCTATGATGAAATTCAATTGTGTGTTTTTCGTTTGGCGGGACAGCCAACAATGGTCTAAAAGATTTGAGTTGTCAAAATTAATTTGAGCAGTGTCTTGTTCTATCCTGCTTCACTGGAGAATACATGTGCTGGAGATCATAATTTGTCTCTATTAATATGTCGACTCTTACCTACATTTAAAACGTAATGTTTATATGTTTTGCGAATTATATCTATACGCAAGGCAGGATACTCTGTTCTTTTTGTTCTTATTCTTTTGACCCCATTGGAGTTGTTGCTTTCTTAGTGTCATACATATTGAGGATGGTTTACTTCTTACAGTTTTTGAACTTTTTGCAAGCTCGAGTCAGAGAATTGAAGAAAGCTGATCACTCTAGTTATACCACAACAGTATTGCTAGTTGGAATTCCTAATGTTGGCAAGTCAGCCCTTGCCAACTCTTTGCATCGAATTGGGAGGATTAGTGCAGCAGGTACGCACTTTAATTCATATTTTATTCAATTTTCTTTTCTGGGAGTGTCCGAGTGTGTAGGGGGAAATAATTCAGGAATAAATTCTAATTTTTTTTTTTGGACATTGGTTGTCTTGTAGAGAAGGGAAAGTTAAAGCATGCTACAGTGAGTCCACATCCTGGCGAGACAAAAGATATAAGCAGCTTGAAGGTTTGTAGCCTTTGTCTTTTGACATTGGTTGTTGTTGAAGCATGCCACATATATGTTAATTACCCCAAGGATGGATAGAAGGAATAACCACAAAAGATAGTGTGGGTGCGTCATTTAGGCAAAATGTCCTGAAAATGTGTTTTAAGATTTTTCTATACGTACCAATGGCCAAAAAAAAAAAAAAAAAAATTTCTATACGTACATCAGCTCCCAGAAATCTAAATTCAGTCTTCACCCATCAAAAGATTATATTCATTTTACTGTTAGGCTCGATTGTAAAGCATCATATTCTAATTGGTTTCTCATGTTTTGTTTCTTCTCCATTCTTTAGCATATTATCTATTTGTGGCATTCAGTTCTTCATTTTATAAATGAAAGGGGGTTATTCGTTTTCAGATTGGAAGCCATCCCAGTATCTATGTTTTGGATACCCCGGGTGTTTTGCCTCCGCAGATTCTTGATGTTGAGGTATGCACCAAGCTAGCATTGACAGGTATGTCACAGCAGACCTGTGCTGCCCAGAGGGCAACTTGAGTGACTTACACATACACTTAAATGCAGAATGACTGAGATGAATGAAATATTCTTAGAATTTTGAGATGCTTTATGTTCATGTTTTCACTTCTCCAAATGGAAAATGCAGGTACAATTAAAGATTGTTTTTCTGGGGAAAAAGAACTAGCTCAGTATTTTCTGGCTATCTTGAACAGGAGTGACGAATACAAGAAATGGGCAAAGTTGTCCAACAGTGAGAATGAGAGATCATTCATAGACCACAATATAGAATGCTCAAATAGCTCTGAAATGGACATGAAACTTAAAAGGCATTACCCCACAGATCACACGCAGGTTTGAGCACTTTCATTGTCAGAAGACTCAGAACTTAAGAATTATGCTATTGTATTACTTCTGAACTAGTTCTCGTTATTATTTATATTTCTTTTCAGTCCCTATAGTTGATTTGTAGAATTGTCTTTATTAAACTCCAAAAAAGGCCTTATGCATCATATATTATATTCCTAACAACAATAACAACCATGATTATATCAGTGTCAAATTGACAAAAAAAAGGATAATAATAAAACACCTTGTCATTGAAAATGATATTAAGTTCGTGATTCCATCATTATTTTTCTAAAATGAAAGTGACATTCAAGCTTTTCATGCAGGATTTCATAGTGCATGGTGTTCGTCGGACTCTCTTCGAGGTGATATCATCTTTTGATGGTAATATGGAGGATGAAAGGCTCATTCAGGAAGAGATCAAGGCTGTGCAAGGAGCTTTTCAGGTTCCTATGGAGTTTGAAGAAGAAGACGCTCAAAATAAAGTCGCAGCTAAGTTACTGAATCTTTTTCGTACTGGGAGGCTTGGACACTATATTTTAGATTCTATTCCAAGGAAACTCTAGATCTATGTAATTTAGTGTAAATATATTTTTTAATGCTCTGTTCCTGGGAAAGTATAGCTATTCTTCAGAGTAATTTTTGTAAAGTAGTATTCTTGTCTAGCAATGTTATGGCATATTACCACGTCTCTTCTTGTTCTTAATCTGCAGCCATTATGGAGTTCAAAGCTTCAAGCTGTTAAACCCAACTCCCATTACTATGTCACATACAAACTGCACGACCATCTCAAATATATCAGAAAATTATTGTTATGGTATGCAATTAAGAATTTCGAGTATAAGGTGTTGTATTTAATATTTCATCTTGTCATGGCTGTTGGATCTGGATGTCGATGGGGTCTTCAGCCGCCCACGGTGGTTCAGTGACGGAGGGAAGAATAGAGAGAGAGAGAGAGAGAGAGAGAGAGAGAGAGAGAGAGAGAGAGAGAGAGAAGATCGCCGACAATGGTCCACTTTTAAGTATTTTCGTTGAAATCACTCAAAATCGCTCTATTTTTAAGTATTTTTGCTGATCATTTGAACGCTTGCCCCATGTTAGATTTGAACACTTTAGTTTAGGGAAATTTTATACATATCCAACATTTATTTTATCCAACAATATTTTTAATCATGAATGGACAATTATGTCCTATGATGAAATGACCATTGAGAACAAATATAACTTAAAAAAAATAACTCTGTTTCTTTCTATACCTAACATCATATCTTCATTTTCATCTTCAACCTCTTTCATAACCAAACTTCAATCCTAACAAAAGTTTTGACCTCATATCATCCAATCAAGTGTTTTAATCCGAATGGAGGGTCAAATCATTATTTTCGAGGCTCCAAATAAGGTATGTGTGCCAATTTTTTGTATTTTTTCGTGGGTATTAAAAGCTTGAGCAAATCTGGATTCACGCAGTGTTTGGTGGACCAGTGCCGAACATTTGCATTATATTCGACATGTGCCTGCTGAACATTTGCATTTTATTCGGCAAGCACCTGCTGAACATTTGCATTATATTCAGCAGATGCCCACCGAATGGTGCAAAAATGTCTAAAATTATCATACAACTATCGTTTGGTGGACACTTGCGGAACATTTTATCATTATTCGGTGGGCACCTGCAGAATATAATCCAAATGTTCGGCAGGTGCCTGCCGAATAAAATGCAAATGTTTAGCATACATCTACCAAATATAATGTAAATGTTCGGTACTGGTCCACTGAATACTGCGCGAACCCAAATTCGTTCATGACGTTCAGAACACAAAAACGTTTGTACACAACCCTCGTTTGAAAGCTCTCAAACGACGATTTGACTCTTTATTTTTCAAAACAACCTTGATTTGATAATATGAGGGCAAAAATTAGTTTAGGGTTTGAAGTTTAGTTATGAGAGTGAGGTTGAAGGTAAGTTTGGGAGAGAGGAAGGTTGAGTATTATTAATAAAAGTATGATAGTAATTTGAGTTGGGTAAAATAAGAAAATATTAATTTCAAAAAGTGATGGTTGGGTAAATTGAGAAGTTGGGTAAAATAAGAAGATTTTTGGGTATTAATAGAATTTCCTTTTAGTTTATACTTTGGCTTCGTTAATTACAATCCACAATAGCATTCAAAAAACATTTATACAAGGTTTTTTTTTTTTTTTTTTTTTTCTTTTTTCATGTTGGTTGTCAAATGTATTCCACGCTTGTTGCTAACAAACGATAATAAGAGTTTTCCAATGCTCGTTTATAAGGTGGACCGAATTGATTTAAGTATAAAACGTGAAAGTAATGTTCAGATCATGAACCTTTTTTTTTAAAATTTTATTTACGCTTGGGAGACAATTTTGAAAAGGCGTACATAGAGCAATTACGGTGGGTACATATAGAACTTTGTAAAACAAAAATTTAGACTAGAATTACCCTTCCTTGAAATTCCAAGAAAGCTGACCCACTTGCTCATAATTCCGAAACTGACCCCTAATTGTTTGCCTTGAACTGCTGAGTCCCTCTCGCTACTCGCTAGAAGACAGAGCTCCCCGCGGAAACACACTCAAAAGGTCCAACGGCCTCTCTGCTACAAGGTTTTCCTCATCTCCCTCATCTTCTTTTTACGTAATCTTTCATTTTTCCTTAAACAATTTTCTTGCTTATGGAATCCTTGTAAGTCTTCAAGTTGCTCATTTGGTTTTCTTTTTTCTTTTTTCGTTTTTTAACATATGGGAGTTAACATGAAAGCTTGGATATATATTTTTTTGTTTTTGTTTTTGTTTTTAGTGTAACTGCGTTTGTCTTTGAGAGTAAATGCCTGAATGGGTTGGTTTCTTACGTAATGTACTCACTTTATTTCAGAATATGTAGTGGCAATGTTGTATTTGTTGTATTGGGTTCAGGCAATATGCTGTGTTTATACATTATATGAAGTAGTTGATTGAAATGTGAAAATGGGTTTTGTTGTTGAATTCTGAATTAAACATGAGACAATATATGGGTTTTGTGGTTGGTAGTTTTTTTTTTCTTTGGGTGCTGATTATTAGTAAAAATTTGGGTTTCATTATGGTCCATTTTGTGTTGCTCTCCTAATTAGTACTGGCCTGAATACAAATTATTTTATTTCTCTAGTCAAGTTACACTCGAGAATGTATAACAAAGGATTTCCACAGCGGGTTTACTGCCTCATTTTGTATTGGTGGTAGTATAAGTAGGCCTAACAATTTGTTGAAGAATGGAAGACAGTGGAACAATGCTTGTGACCTATTCTCCAGAAGGAACAACTAGCAGCAACGACTTTGCTGAGTATCTTGAGATAGCTCTCGATTCTGGTTCTTCAGATTCATCACTGGATGAAGCTAATAATGACAGTGAAGTAAAATGTGAGATGTGTTTAATTTTTTTTATTTAATGTTTTGGGCATTTACAAAGAAGGATGTTGGTACATGTCTGTCCCATGAACATAGAATATTGTATTTAATTATTTATTGTGTTATTATGTGCAGAAGCATCCACAAAGAAGGATTTGTGTGCGCATCCTGGGTCATTTGGAGGTATTTGTATACGTTGTGGTCAGAGGTTGGATGAGGAGTCTGGTGTTACATTTGGTTACATACACAAGGTACTCCTTTGGATTACTAGTTGGTGGATATAAGAATTTTGTTTGTCTTTGCTTAATATTGGAAGCATATATGCAATATGGTTTCTTTTTTTGGCCTTATGGAATATATGCAATATGGATTTCAACCATTTAATTTGTAGAGGCATTATTCACTTCCAGTCAACTATGACCTGTAATTCACAAATTACTGATCCCCTAATGTAAAGGATAAATTTACTGTTGGGTAATCATTTATTGTAAAATGATTACCCAAGTTATTCCTAGCTTCTTTCATTTTGATGCAAATTAGAATTTGTATGATGTAGGAAACATTTGTTTCTGCAGGAATTAAGGCTTAAGAATGATGAAATTGCCTGGTTACGTGACATAGACATTAAGAACTTGTCACGCTGCAAAAAACTGTACTTGGTACTTGATCTAGATCACATGCACGCTGCTAAATTCCACTCAACTCATTGATATGATGCAAGAAGAAGAATATTTAAAGTGCCAATCCGATTCACTGCAAGGTATGTAATTTTTTCCTTTCCCATGATTATGCTTTTATAGTGTAATTCGTGTTTCAATTTGAATGATTACACATTTCTTGGTGAGGTGTTGTTTCTTTTCGCCGGTTCTACATGATTATAAGTATGAATGCTCACAAACCTTTTCTTTTTCTTCAATTCTTTTGCAGTATTGTCTTGTGTACATGCATGTGCTTGCTTATGTACTTATTTTTCCCCAGTGTACTTCAATATTTTATTTTTGGTTGCATTATGAAACTTGTAGATGTCTCAAAAGGTAGCCCCTTTATAATGGACACTATACATATGATGACCAAATTGAGGCCCTTTGTTCGGACATTTTTAAAAGAAGCAAGTCCAATGTTCGAGATGTACATATACACAATGGGTGAACATTCTTATGCTCTGGAAATGGCTAAGCTGCTTGATCCCAGAAAAGAGTACTTCTACGCTGGAGTGATATCACGTGATGATGGCACCCAAAAACATCAAAAGGGTCTAGATATTCTGCTGGGGCAAGAAAGTGCAATTTTCCTTGATGATACAGAAAAGGTATGTATTTAATCCTTTTATATACTTAAAAATTAAAGTGCATAGTGACTATCTGACCTTTATAACTGGTAAATCAGTAAAGTATGCACAGTTTGATAAAAGTTATCCTTAGGTCACCTTTTCGTATAGTTTAGATCAGAATAGAGGTTTCTGAAAATATTTTTATTTCCAGAATTCCAGAAGGCATTCGCGAACTGTAGATGCGAAACCTGAATTCACTCCTTACCCTCCTCAAAGCCCTTAATCAAGTCGTACTCCCTGGCTCGAGCCACCAATCTGGAAATATCATGAGATTCGTCGAGTCCTTTTGTCATTGTTTTCAAATTTCATTTAGTTGTATTTTGGGGTGTAATCAGTGCATGCTAAAAAGTTTGCACTTGTTCATCACAAACCCATCACAAACCTATTGTCCGTTAAGTGGATGAAAATTTTGAATGACAAGTTAACAAATTCTGCCATTGTTTATTTCAAACAAAATATTGCTTCAAGTCTCCTTTTGAGTTTCACCTTGTATGGACGGAACCATTTTGAGTATATGTAGATGTCTGTCTGAAGCTGTTCATATTATTTCTCAATTGACTGTTGCTTTAAAGATACGACAGAACATCTGTTTTCCAAAGGAATTTTTATTTATTGAATCTTATATGATGGCTATCAATTTCATGGTTTTTGAATCTGCTGTATATCTTTTGCATGATTATCAACACTGTTGTCCATTATTGTAGGCATGGACAAAGCATAAGGACAATTTAATATTGATGGAAAGATATCATTTCTTTAGAACAAGTTGTCATGAATTTGGCTTCAATTGTAAGTCACTTTCTGAGTTGAAGAGTGATGAAAGTGAGGCTGAAGAATCTCTTGCAACTGTTCTTAAAATTCTTAACCGAATCCACAGTATGTTCTTTGATGTAAGTACCCCTTCCTGTCTTTATATAGTAAATATATCATTTTGTTGTGTGCTAATCTATTGTTACTTGACCATCTGGTAGGAACTGGGGAACAGTCTTTTTAACAGAGATGTGAGGCAGGTAAAGGATTTGTGTCAGGACAACCCCCCTTCCCCCTCCCCTACCCTCCTTCTCTGCAATGATTGTAGGTCTTTCAATTTAAAGATTTTTTATTATATGGGTATTAAATGGAGTCTTCTGGATGTTTTTCTCGTAGGTGTTGAAAACTCTTCCGAAGGAAGTCTTGAAGGGGTGTAAAATTGTTTTCAACCGTGTTTGTCCCACAAAATTCCAGGCTGATAATCATCATCTTTGGCAGATGGCAGAGAAGTTGGGAGCTACTTGTTCTACTGAACTGGATCCATCAGTGACATGTGGTCGCAACAGATGCCAGAATAGACAAATCTCGGTGGGCAGTGAAAGAAAACAAGTTTTTGGTTCGTCCATAGTGGATTGAAGCTGCAAATTATTGGTGGGAAAAGCAACTTGAAGAGAAGTTCCTGTTAATCAAATGAAAATCAATGATCTATTCTTTCTGTGATAACCCTCTCCTTGTGTCTAGTATGAAATATTTGTCTCCTATCATTCAGTGCATACCACTTCGTCCAGGATCTCACTTGTATGATGGTAAATGGATCCACCATTTTAATAGGCACCAAATTGTCCCAAAAGTTGAACTAAACTGCTGAATTTAAATTTTGAATGGTTCATTACACTAGATAGAATGATTGCTGCTGAGTACTGAGTAGTGGGCCTAATATTACCAAAGAGCAGCTACTCTGAACTTGTACTAGAATACAGCTGCAGTTGTTTTATTACCATAATAGAGGATATGCTAATTGGATGTAGCTGCATGAAAAGTATTTTTAGCCTGATAGCCTCATATTACACGTCTTGTAATTTTCTTTTGAGAATTATGTTTTGACAGTTTAATCATTGGATAATGCCCCTAATTATCGTAAAACCTTTGTTGTTAAAGACCACTAACCAAAAAAAAGGAAAGAAAAACTGAATGTGTTTGCTGTTTTTGAAAACTTCATTATATTAATTTGTCTGTTCAGTCATGTCACCAACACTGTTTCCACATGTTTTACTTGTTTCTTAGAATTTTTTTGCTTAAATGTTTTATTTGTATTAAATTGTAAAGGAATCTTGGATTTAAATCACTTTCATCAAATAGATTGGATCAAACTAATAAAAAAGCGACTAAATTTGGTTTACCTTTGGAGAAAGAAAAAATTGGTTAATAACTAGGTTTGATATTGAACGTAGTGAACCAGTTCACATTTATTGAGAATCGAAAGACCTTTTGTCACAGGGAGTGTCATTATAAATTTTTTAGCATGGTGCCAATGGCAATGAGCTCTCTACTGTTATGAAAAATGTTATCCAAGCAACAATTATTATTTTATTTTTATTTAATTTATTGAGTTTTTTTTTTTTGTGGTAATTTTATTTAATTTATTGAGTTTACTATTTTACCTTTTCTAATTAAGTCATTTCTTTTAAAAAATGGCTTGTTGGATTTTTAAAATCTATAATGAAAACTTCTCCTTTGTTGATACATGAGGTTTTAAAAGATTTCCTCTTTGTGGGTGTCACCGATTCGCAACCTATCGGACTCACCGATCTTGAGCCACAATCACAACCCGTCAGGATCATTGGATGCCTATCATCCTATGGTGTCCCCCGCTGATTTGTGGGATTGATTATGTTTATTTTATTTTATGTGTGTTCTCCATAAATTAGGTATGTGTGTTTTATTTTATGCAATAGATTATTGGACTCTTTAATTAATAGATTATTTTATGTAAAGGTGACTATATTATCATGCAAATTTGTAATTTAAAAATGACATGACTAAACAATGACATGACAAATGCATGCAAGATTCCATGTAATGGATTTATGTAACTTATCATGCATAGAATCTCACGGGTGTACAAATTTTCTATGCAAGATTCTCACGGGTAATGTATGCTTACTTGGTCCAATAGTTAATTACAATGCTAGCTTGCTTTATTCAATGGATACATGGCCAGTCCCATATAATATTTGGTTATTATAAATGAACTCTTCATCATACTCTCCGCTCATTACCAGACTTTCAATATTACCACTATCATTCAACAACTCTTCCCTTCAACACCATACCCTTTCAACCCCCTGAGAATGAATCATAACATTGTTCAAGATTGGGATGAGAAGGAGTCACTAATCATGAATTTCACTGCAGTGTATGCCAACCAAGAGATACAAAGTGAGACGAATGCCCAACCCTGTCGCGGTTCGGTTCCAGGGAGGCAATATATTTACCGCTGGGGTCCATAGGGCGCTGAGGATTTTCGGTTGGTTTACTTTAGCCCTAATCCAACTTACACACGAAACATGTTTCGGCGGCGCTAAAGAATGTACTCGGAGTTGTTTAATCACATCTAGGACGAAGTGAGTTCGTACGATGATTTCTTCATCCAAAGGCCCGATGTCGTTGGGCATAACGGGTTATCCAGGGAGCAAAAGACGAGTGCAGCCATGAATCAACTAACTTATGGCATAGTCACCGATTATCTGGATGATAAATTCAGAATGGGCGCATCGATGAGCTTGATGTGCTCGAGGAGATTCTGTGAAGCTAACATGGCCGCGTTTGGAGGACGCTACCTTCGTGCACCAACTGCTACTGATCTTGAAAGGCTACTACGAAAAGGGCAAAAACGTGACTTTCCAGGCATAATCGAAAGAATTGATTGTATGCATTGGGTTTGGAAGAACTGTCCAATTGGTATGCAAGCGCGCTTTAAGGGCCATTACCCAAAACCCACAATCATTTTTGAGGCTGTAGCATAGTATGACCTATGGATATGACATGCTTTTTTCGGTATGTCCCGGGCCAACAAAGACTTGAATGTGCTTGATGCTTCTTCTGTCTTTAAGGACCTATACGCGGGGCAGGCCCCGAGTGTTAACTTCCTTGTCAATGGGAAACATTACGAGATGACATATTATTTAGCAGATGGAATCTATCCAAAGTGAGCAACCTTTGTTCAATCAATTAAGCAATCGGCTAACCACAAGCAGACATAATTTTTGACAATGCAAGCAGGTTATCGAAAGGATGTTGAAAGCGCATTTGGGGTTATGTAAGCCCGTTTTGCTATCGTTGCACAGTCGGCCTGATGTTGAACCTACACATCATGACAACCATCATGAAGGCATTTATCATCATGTACAATATGATCGTTGAAGAAGAGTATGAATCTGATTCGGATGACAATGCAGAAGAAGAGGCATTTGCAGTTGTTCGCCGTGCTGTCCAACAATATGATCGAATGCCAACGTCAGGAGAGCAGGGACCCAGTATCCTTTCTCTACTAGAAGTCAATTGCGGTGGACCCAGTACCCCTTCTATGTTACAATGCTATGTTTTTTTAATTCTATGTTATACCATATATGGTTTTTTAGTTTAATTTGTAATGAGCCGTTTCTATTATATGAATTATGATTTTTTTTTATTAAATTTGGATATTAATTTAAATTATTAAAAAATATTAAATATGGGGCTTATTTTAAAGATTCCATTGAGATAATTTCAATGGTATAATTTTTGAAATAAATAAACTTAATAATTTTAATTTGTAAGAGAATATATGAAAATATTAAAAACATATAGCTATTGACTTGAACCATTGTAAACAAAACATCTTAAGTCAAGTCAATAATTGACATAAGTTAAAATGGGGGTCAATTGACTTGTATTGACATGCCAGTTGACACTTAGCATTGCACATACCTCACTTCACATGTGTTATCGTGCGTGTCAATAGGTATTTTTAAATAAAAATAATAATAAAGGGAGGCCATTTTTGCATTATACTTTTCTCCTTTAATTTACACTCCTAATTTTTTTTATTCTTTATATTTTTCATTACCCGTATTCCTCAGTCTACCCTTTTATCTGTCACATTCTCTCACCTCATAATCAATAAAATAAACTCCCCTCAAAGCGACCACAATTCCTACCATCCCCAAACATTATTCTTCCTACATTGCCTTCGTCTGCAAATATCCATATCTTCATATTCTCATCGTCAAAAGCTGCTTATACCCACTAAATCTAGTAACAAATCAATACACTTATTACATTCACACTTTTGGGTTTGATTTGTTACCAAAGTTATTAAGACTACCACCCACTGAAAATTGGCGTATGAGGTGCTTTGGCTATATGCCAAAGTTTTAGAGCAACTTAATATAATGGAACTTTAAGGAACGTAACTGATTTGTTATTATTGTCTTTGTTGTTACACAAAATTCGATTGGTAGCAGGATCCAGACCTCGGTACGCTCCGACTGGCTTGGGTCAATGGTCCGCCTATTGATCCTGCAAATAAAGAAAGTTGATCAACCTCGGGGTCACTTAGTCATTGATGTGGTACCGGTCAAGTGGTGGTCTCCGATGGTTAAGTCATCTTAAGATAAAAATGAGATAATCAGTTTAGTATAACCAAAATGTACTTACATATGTGAACAATTGATAGTACTATTTATGGTACTGGTGTTGGTTACACCCCCTCATGTGGACAAGTGGGTGAACCTATTGTTGACACGTGAAAGATGGTTGAGGTGCTTTGTACAGGTTGACCCATTTGGGTTTGGATAATCCAGTGGGTAGTTCTCTTGGGAATGTGGTTCGGTTATCGGTCCTGCCGGTAGGTCACCAACCATCCATTTAAAAAGGTGAATTTTGGGACTAAACAATAAGGTCGCCCGTCGAGATGGATTTCTTGGGGCATATGGTCGGCAGTCTAGTCGTGTACCGAGTATGTATCAACAGTCTCAATTGAATATGTCTTGGGATGACTGACTTTCCAATTGCATCAGTTACAAAAGCAACTCCATCATTGGTGAAAATGTTTTCAATTGCTCTTACATGTTGGTGAAGGCTTTCGTTGAGATGCGTATCATGAGCAATATCTTTCAATGTTAATAAGTAATGAAACTAGCTAGTCTTCTTTGATCTGGTTAGGATGTTGCTTCTTTATTTTGTTAAAAAATCCAATCTTTTCTCTTGATCAAATAAAAAATATAAATCAATTGAAATAGGAGTTAATTCTCTTGGTTTGGGAGGGCCATAGTGTGGGTCATGTTTGGTGCGGCGCGAATCAGTGCTGCATTTATGGAAAAGTTAGATGTTAGTAATGAGAGAAGTAGGGAGAAAATGGTTTGAAAATAGTTTTCTAGAAAACTTGGCTCGAGCCACGTACTTTTGGCAGAATATTCAATGTTGTTTATGGAAAAGTTGGCTCAAGTCACTTTTGGCTGAAAGTTCAATTTTGTTTCTGGAAAAGTTGGGTCGAGCCACTTTAGGCAGAAACTTTCAGACGCGCATAAGACTTTAAATCTTCTTGTTTTTACGTTTCTAGCTGACGTACTCTTTAGGGTCATTTATGCATTTATTAGTCCCCTAATAATAGTAGGAAACTTATTTACTTTCCTAATCAATTTGTTAAAGTTTTCTTAGTATTTAAATACTGTTATGCGTTGTATTCGATGGTGAATGGTGATTAATAAAAATTGTGACTTTTCTCATAATTCTTTCTACCAACTTAGCATACTGTGGGATCAACAACGCATAGAGTCTTTTTTCCTTGGCTATTCTTGTTCTTGAGAATCAACAAGGATTAAGGTTGGTTTCGTTCGTGTCTTCTACCCATTTCTTATCACGCGCTGCATCAACGTTTCTCCTCTCAAAAACCCCTCCCATTTTTTCATGTATTTGGTTGTAGAAACCCTAAATTTGAAGGGAGAAACACTAATTAATTAGGTCCATATGATTGTGAGAAGAGAAAGTGAAAAAGGCCGGAAGAATATGAGAGGAATGGGTAGAGGAGAAATATAGTTTGTGAGTGAGAATAGAGGAAGAAGATGAAGGAATGGTGAATTTAATTAAAAGGGGGTAGACTTGGAAATATGGTGATTAAACATATAAAATGTAATTAAAAAATTAGAGGTAGTGCAAAAGTATAAAAATAGAGCGTGAAAATTGCCTCCCATAATACAGTACTAAATTGGAGAAAGATGAAAAGAGAGAAAGAACCATGGGAGAGAGAGAGAGAGAGAGAGAGAGAGAGAGAGAGAGAGAGAGAGAGAGAGAGAGAGATAGGGTATTGGGTGGAAACATAAACTATAGTTAGTGGGTGAATATATTAGCTAGTTATTGTGTTATTTTATTTAAGTGACTTTTTATTATTTTAACCTCTTTAAATAAAGTTTTATTTTTTAATAGATTTGTTTAACAAAGGGTATTTTAGGTTAACTCAATTTGGGGTAGGCCAATTGGCCAAGCAGTTGTGCTCCCCCCACTTCATCGGGTTTTGATCCCCCCTGTAGGCCTCTTTCCCTGATGTCGACACACGTCTCCCCTTCTCTTCCTCCTTCGACCACCCTTTCCCCTCCATCGATCACCACTCGCTCCCCATCTTCTTTATCTATTTCTCTTTCTATTGCTCCAACATAGACCATATTAGGTGACTGATGAAAGACAGATCAAGGGCAGGGGGTTGAGGGGGTCGCTAATGGACCAGTGCTAGCTACAAGGGAGACGCTGGTAGAGGGAGGCTAGGAGTGGTCGGCTCGTCCCTCTTTCTTGCTTTTTCTTTCTTAGTTTTAAAGAAAGAAAATATAATTTTTTAGGGTTATTTTTTTGATATTTATAAATATGGTTGGGTGTGCAGAAAATTTTTCCTAGGTATAATTAGGTGAGTATAGCAAACACCTTGTGGGAAGAAATGGATAACTTGTTTGATCGACCTTGATAAATTTTCCACCTCTTAGCATCTCAAACATCATTTCATGTTATTAGGTGATTTTTTATCCAAATTAGGTAGCAGATGATGTGTCAGTTGTTAATTGTTATAATAATTGATGTAAAAAGTGTAACCACCACCTACACTGCGTGGTTTAATTATGTGGTCCAATAATGTGGTACTTTTAGTATTACTCCCTTTTGTTGAGTAAAAACCCCATGTTTGGCGTGTTTGCATATTTCGAATAATTTTCAATTGTGGAGCATTGAAGCGTGGTATGTACGTGTGGAGAGAAGAGTTAAATGGTAGAATATCTAAGAAGATGTGCATGAGTTCATGTACCGGTATTAGGAGTGCAATTTCAATTGGAAAATCCAATTCTGGTCGATTTCGATATGAAATTCCAATTTTGGCATTACCAAAATCAATGCCGAAATTCGAAAATCTGAAAAATATTGGATATATTGGAAATAGAATCGATCTTTTGTAAATTCTAATCCAATTCGAATTAAATATGATCCAAAAAATTAGGAAACTTTCCGTAGGCATTCGAAGATTTGATCTTTTGCTATATGTTTCATAATTTCTTATTTGTTTCAAATATACACATACATATACACTAAAAAAGAAGACTAATACTATTCATATAATTATATGTGTAAAATCTAAATATTTGTGTATCATATAAAGATGAGTGTTAATGAAGTAATGAACACACACGCACGCACACACACATATATTTTGGGTATATGTGTGTTTGTTATATTCAAACAGATATTCAGGTGGAGCCTTAACCCGACACAAGATGAGACCCTATTAGGATAGTGGGAAAATTAGTCTGCCCAACATATGTTGTCAACCAAAAAGGAGAAATTCCCATGCATGGTTTAAGGTTATGCATCTATATATGTATCTATAGCTATTGGTTTGGTAGAAAATATGAAAATGTGAGAATTCCGAATTATTTTTTAAAAATTCTGAATTATGAACTGAAAATTCTGGTTATTTTTTTCAATCATATCTCTTTTCGGTCTTTTGATTTCATTTGTATTTATTTTGTTTCTATTATGTTTATACCCGTTTTTGACACCTCATGATTTAAGCCGTTGAATGGAGATTTTATGGATTTTTGAGAAAAATATGGGAGAAATTATGATAATTATAATTAATTATCTTGGACGTCAATCGGTGATTGGTGCATAAAAAATTAAAAATAATTAAAACGGAACCAATATATGCATTCTTCTACGTTATATATGAATCAGAAAATGAAAGGAATGACATGTAGTTGGAGTGGAATAGTGTTGCCTGTGTTGCTATGGAATCACTATATATTCTCATTGTTTTGT
The DNA here is from genome assembly GCF_963921425.1 of Dryas octopetala. Taxonomy (NCBI): domain Eukaryota; kingdom Viridiplantae; phylum Streptophyta; class Magnoliopsida; order Rosales; family Rosaceae; genus Dryas; species Dryas octopetala. The sequence goes on from NC_141368.1 coordinate 13,506,952, forward strand.
TTGGTTATAGATCTAGCTGGATGGTTTAGAATTAATAAAATTGATAAAGTAGTAGGTGCAGTCAGCATATCCTGGATTTTCAGTGGTTGCGAGGCTGCCATTGATAATGCCTTCAAGAGAAAAATTGCGAAACACATGCAGGGAGAAAGAAAGATTTCCAAACTGTAAAGCTAGTTCTCTCGATATATGATCGATATACCTTCACGTATACGTATCAAGAGGATAAGACATGAGAATTGCAGTGTTGTGAGTAGAGCTCTGATACCATGAAAGGAAATGAGATTTGAGAGAAAGTGAAAAACTATTTTATAAATTTTTTTTTAATGAATTTTCTGGTTTGACTCACACTTACATGTGTATATATATAATGTAACCCTCTGTAACTAAACTACTCTAGGAAAGCTGTTATGCATGTAGCTGTACATAACTGACTTCGATTAGGTTAGATATAGTGGCTAGGATGTACAGAAACTCATCATGTGAAGTGTGAACCTAGCCTACTCTATCATTACATGTAAGTAGTGTAAGTCCAACCAGAAAATAATTAATTTCTTCACTTTCTCTCTAGTCTCATTTCCTTTAAAAATTGAGTATTCTTATTCCAATGTTTGGAATGTTAGTTAAGGGTTAGAAAGGAATCATAAGTTCATAATCCTCTAAATCTCATAGTTATTCTATGAAAATAGAATTTATCAGAATTTAGAGTGATTTCACATTCTTACTCCCAATTAGATATTTACGAGGACTTTTAAATCTGTGGGTGTTGCACATAGATTTCTACTCAAAACAGTATTGTATTAAAAAGTAACTCTGATAAATTTCGTAATGAAATGTGTTACACTTGTTAAATATGTCATTATGTGAATGTACACACCTTTTTATTTTGACTTTGTGCATGTACACACTTTTTATTTTTTGGCCCCTTGCATGTACACACTTTTTATTTTTTTGGCCTCGCATGTACACAGTTAATTAAGTAATTGATAAGTTTGTCATAAATCCACATTAATTTTCGGATTTCATTTAAAATCTGAGTGAGTTAAGTTTATGGAAAGTATTTTATGTCACAAGAGTCTTTGTCTATACCAATGGCCCAATAAAACTATAAAAGTTAGTTTTTGGTCAAAGAGTTTCTATCTGTTTCCCTAATTTAAGTTTTAAACAGTTAGTCGACATCTGCAGCCTACAGCCTTGAGACAATGAGGTTGAGTTTTAATTTTATTGAACTCCCTTGTCACTGTTTGACAAAAAATAAAAAGTAGAATGAAAGAAGAATTGCCTTATCACTATGATGTCATATATACAATTCAAAAACTGAAAAGATGTTCCTTCCCACTCATAACATATTCTACTTTTGCATGAACATTAATTAAAAGCTAATTTCACACCTTTAACTTTTTATCCAGTTAATTAATTCTTAATATATGGTAGGTTTCCTCATGCAATTCCCAGGAAGCTTCGTTTGCCATATTTGTGATTAAACATGATACTTTTTTTTTTTGGGTCACTGAAACATGATACTTTTAAAGTCAAACATTATGTATGCATAATAAGTAGCTTTTATCTTCTGAGGTTGTTTATGTCGAGTTTACACTAAAAGAATAAAAGCAGATAATAGGTAACATTTCAAGATAAAGTTAATTGCTAGATGGTTTATTATACACCTCAGATGGTAGTACATGAATTATTCTATGCATGCATATATATATATATATTTTGCATTTCCCTCTCACAACATTTATCAAAGTTATATTGTCATGTACCACCCTTATATTACTAATTTATTAGAGAGAGCTACATTGTACTCGAAGTATATATACACGATCGAAAAGAAAAAGAAAAGAAATGTGCACCTAGCTATAACATAATTGTTCATCTTTTTACGCATGAACAAATATTTATAAAATAATCTGAAACTCAGACTGCACTGTAGAAGTAGCTTAATTTAGTGGAAAGTTTTTGAAAAATATTTTTTCAATTTATAATTGCCACATTTTTGTGATCGATTTTTTACTTGAATAAATCCCTGTATAATACATTAGAAAAATATGGTAGTAGTTTTTTTTTTTTTTGTAAAGCTATAACAAGGCAGAATAGTGTTGTTTTGGAAGAAAATGAAACCACTTAAAAAAAATGTTAGGTAGATTCAAGAAAAGGTATTAAGTTGAATCCCACTGAAAGATTTCGAATTTTTTCTTTTTGGGGAAGTCATCTAAGGACTTCTTGCTTCTGCAAAATTGCATTAAATGTCAATTTTTGCTCCAGATACTTTACATTAATTACTACAAAATAGGTGGCATACCCATTTGCGATGGCTTTCGTAGTATGTCTTCTCTTCACCCATTATATATATGCGGTTCAACCTGTACTAGAAATGAATAAAACTACTAGACACAAAAACTCTCTCTCTCTCTCTCTCTCTCTCTCTCTCTCTCTCTCTCTCTCTCTCTCTCTCTCTCTCTAGCTCCCTCTCTCTCACTCTCTCTTTTACTCACTTTCACTCTCTACCGGCCAGCAGCTTGCAATGACCATATAACTTTCTTTGAATTCTCTCCTCTGATACATATATACACACCTTAATTATAGTATCTGCCATTAGAGACTCGAGGTTTGTTTAAATATGGGAGGTGGTGATATGGAGGAACTTATGCATGGCCAAGCTCTCATGAACGCAGCCAACTCTCCCATCAAACTTCGTATACTTGTTATTGACAATGACACTAATTTTCTTGCACTAATCTCTGGATTTCTTAACTTGTTAAGACATGAAGGTACCTATTCTAAGGCACAGCCTTCTTTTTCATGATTTCTTATATGCATTAGTAAGATATGACTAGAAAATAGAAAAGGAAAACAATTACATTGTTCTTGTAAGCAATTTTCTCTCCAAGCTAGCTATACGTATATTTTATGGAGAAAAAAATCAATTTTGATGACTTTGAAAAGATCAAAGCTCAAAAAAAATTTCTCATCATCACTTAAAATATTTGTAAGCAAAGAAAAGTAAGTGATATATAAAGTTTTTCCCTCTTTTCGTTGATTTTTCTAGTGATCCAAACACCATCTTTAAGTTTTTCAAGTTCTTGCATACATGATCGAGTACAATTTGGACAGATCTTTGCATTCAACTTTGTAATTCATGTTAATCCATCCATGCACTTCTTTCATTCTAATTAGTTAATCTGAGAGCTCGATCTAGCTTTTCTATAAAAAATAAAAATAAAATCGAGAACTTCATTCCCAAATTTCTATTGGAGTTACAAAATCTTTTTTTCATTAGCAACTAGATAATGTTTAGTTTTTTTTCCTGTTATGGCCTTTTTTTTCTTTTTTTAGCCCTTCTATTTCACTCACTCAATCAAATTCAGAAGCCAGGCCGGAGTTGGATTGTTTAGCTCCACAATCTCTCTCTCTCTCTCTCTCTCTCTCTCTCTCTCTCTCTCATTCATTTATACATTTTCCTTTCATTTTCCAAATTTTGATTGTCACTCAGTCAATCGAAGTCAGAAGCCAAGACTAGGATTTTTGAACTTCATGATCTCTCTCTTTCTCTAGATCTCCCTCTCGATCTTTCTCTCTATCATTCATTTATACAATTTCTTTTATTTTTTCAAATTATGATTATATCTTGAATAATCGATCTGTACTTAGGCGGTTCTTTTTCAAATGAACCCTAACTTAATTATTAATGTTTACATGAATATAACTTTTGATATTATTTAGGTAGCTAGTTGAATTTGTACGTATTGACTAGTATTCTTGTCTTATTCTTTAATTTTGTACAGATGAAATAAGGTTTATTGATGGATATTCGTGTATACAATTAAGATTTTTTTATGTTATTAGTGAAATAATTTTATTACGTACGTACGTTTGCGCGCTATTGCATGATCGTCAACGGTGTTTGATTTATGCTTATTTTTCTTTAATTTAACATAAGTGCCGATTGTTTGGAATTAATTAATGAGTATCTTCAAAATCCTTATTAACCAAGGTTCACATATCTTCATTGACTCAATTTATAATGTGGTCTATGTTTGTATAATATTGTTGTGGTAAGATAATCATTCTTTTGCACTATATATGTTTCAGTTGTGACATATAGGAATCCAATCCAAGCTTTATCTGGTCTTCGGACTAGCACAACCTATTTTGACCTCGTTATGACTGACGTTTATCTGCCTGAGATGGATGGATTTGAAGTACACAAGAAAATTAAAGAAGAATTTAGGCTGCCGTTAATTAGTGAGTCAATTCAATTTAGTATAATCTCATTTCTTATATATATATATACACGTACATATTTATGTATCATATCCAAAGTGCATGTAGTTAATTGATTTGTGGCACATTTTTTTTTATATATTTTCTTACCGGCCTGTCCATGACTTCTAACTAAGTGTCCTTGCGGTAAAAGAGTTATAGGTCAGATTAATTCAAATCTAATTGAAAACGAAAAGTATATCCTTTCTAATTAACTTGAAGCTTGGCGAGCCTTTTGATAGCAAACATTTGTTGACACACTATATCTTTTACTGACATTAGTGGTTGTTTCCTTTGGGTTCTTTGCCATTTTAAAGAGAAAGGATTTTGTTTTGTTTTTTGTTTTCATTTTTTAGATTGGTATAGGGTTTTGGAGATTTGCGGGTTAGGGTTTTTAGCCTTCTAGTAAATTTAACTGAAAATTGGGGTTGAAGCTCTCTCTAACGCCATAATTTCTCTCTTTTCTTTAGCCTTTGTTATGATAGGATATACATTTTAAAAATTAGACCATGAGAATCTCTTGACATTGTATTACATCTAAGGCTATCGATTCATAACACATTAAAGCCGTTACTTTTTTCTACTGATTTAGCACCTCATTTCAATTTGATGAATGTAGTATGATTTTAAAGGGAAATCTATATATTTTGCCATTCATATTTGCAAAGTATATGATGTCTGAGAGATACCCATATACCCAATTATATCATTCATTAAAACATATATTTTCCTTTTCTAATGCTACATTATTTAATTAATTAGTTCATATATGTATGTATGTACCTATGTATATATGTATGCACTGGTCATATCTTTGACTGATCATGACTTGGTATTCGAATGCAGTGGTTTCGGAGGAAGACAGAGAGAGTATCATACTAAAGGCTCTAAAGGAAGGTGTTGCACATTATATAGTGAAACCAGTTTGCTTTAATGACGTGAAAAACCTGTGGCAATTTGTTGTGACAGCCAATGGGGGAAGAAGGTTTTCTAATATTGTTGAGGGGATAGCAAGTATTGGGGGAGGGGAATCACCATCATGTGGGGCAATATCTTACGATCAGGGTATGATAGCTGCATCATCCACTAAAAATGGTGAGACTGAGAAAGATGATGATGATGATGAAAATGAAAAAAAGAAGAGAAAAAGATCAACAAATGAGGAAGGCAAAGCTCCTGCTGCTCCAAAAAAACCCAAGGTCATCTGGACATGTCCACTTCAAGCTCGGTTTCTGGAAGCTGTTCATATTATAGGCCTTGAAAGTACGTAAGAGTTCAAAATTTGGCCATAGGGTTTTTTTAGATAATTAAGGAATTAACTAACTAATTACCAATTGCATGATTACTATTATTTTTCGCTTAGCTCGATTTGCCTTGCTAATTAACAACTAAATTCTAGAGGTTATTGTTTATTAATTTATTGATTTTCAATGTGTTCAGGGGCTGTTCCAAAAAGAATTCTTGAGGTCATGAATGTGGGAGGGTTAACTAGAGAAAATGTAGCCAGTCATTTGCAGGTTTGTTTTTATATATTGAAATACAAATTTAACTCAAAAGCTTAAGCTATTAGTTTGAAATTAAGGTTTCATAAGTTTATCATACTTATATTGGATACTTAGCTCAACTAATGTGAGACTAACTCCTAATGATGGAACATATGAACATGATTGTTTTTTCTTTTGTTTTTCAGAAATATCGACTGTTCTTAAAGAAAATTGCAGCGAAGATTGCAGGAAGCAAATCGTCTGTCGAAAAATCCCGGTACTCAAGGTTTGAATTTGGACAAAGAAGATCCATATTTCAACAACCAAGATTCGGAGCCAATCTCAGTTCGCTTAATCTGAATGCTGCTTCAATCCTCAATACTCGTCCTGGGATTCGTGCTAATGACCACGAAGCCTCCTGCAGCAACTCCGCTCCCAGATTTGAATATGCCAGGCAACCATATCAGCAGCCTTTTATGAGCAACACAAACCCTTTCCAGCCTGTAGCCAATTACTCATCAGTGAATGGAATATTTCAACCAGACAATAATGCTCAAAGAAATTGGACCAATTTTGTAGCTGGAGATGTTCCATATGGCCTTGGGAGCAATGTTACAAATGGACTTGCCAATAATTTTGGTGCAAACCCAATGCAGATGTACCAACAAAACATTCATCAAGCAAGTCCACAGCTTAATTTCATCACCAACCCATCTGGTAATAACTACAACAACAACTATGGCACAATTGGACCAATTGATCAGTACAATAATCCCATTAATTATGCTTCAACATGGAATGGGAATATGGGATCTATGATCAATGGTACTTCTAATAATGTGATGCCCTCCTACCCCAACAACAACAACTATGGTGGAATCCAAATGATCAATCAGAATCCGAATCCAATTGTGTCCAATGCAGGCTGGGACTCAGCAACTGGGGTCAACAACCAATTTGGTGGTTTGATGATGAACGGTATTCAAAATGATCCCAACCAGCTGAGTGTTTCAAATGCAATTTCCCGCTATGAATTTTCTGGAAATGAGTCTTCATCTGTTGGATTTAATGGTAATGCAACAAGCAACTGCCAGTTCTCACCAATATTTGCTGATCATGAAGCCTATAATCCACAAGTCAATGATAATAATTCATCAGCATTTGGTGATCATCGTCCACTGCAACAGCAGAAGCTGCAATATAATTCTTCATCTGTTGGATTTAATGGCAGTACAACAAACAGCAGCCAATATTTCTCACCAATATTTGCTGATGAAGCCATTAATCCACAAAACAACAACAAGAATTCAGCATTTGCTGATCCTGATCCACTACAACATCAGCAGCAATATGATCCTTCAGTGAATGCTTCCCACAACAGCTGCAATGTGATAGTGGAGAGTGGTTCTAGCTCTAATGATTTATCATCATTTCTGAACCGAACTGAGGATAACGGCCATATTAATCTGAGTGATACGTTTCTGAAGGACCTTATTTTGGAATCTCATGATCAGGTATATATGCTTATAAGTTTCATAGCACTAAAAAATAAATCTGTGAATATATATGTGCTTTTATTTTTTATTTGATGTATATTACACATTAAGTAATTTTTCAATTATTAATTGGTTCACAATTATTTTTCTGTAGGAAAAAGGAAATCAAGTCATGAATTCTGATGCTAATGCAAGTGGGCTCCAAGAGAATGCTCCCTTGAACAAAGAAATATCCCTTGGCCAGGTATATATGCAAGCATCACCTCAAATTTATATATTGATTAATGTTTTTTTTTTTTACAAATGAATTGGGTGGAGGAAAGTCTATATTTTCTTTAAAATGATTTGAAAACTCTAGGCTCACTTTAATAAACCGCTCAATGTACGTGATATCGTAGGAAGAATGCAATGGAGATTTCATGGACGACTTCGAGCTTGATGGAGCGATGAATTTCATGGATATGCCATTAATAGAAAACCTCTCTCTTGATGACGTATGTTCATTATGCCAGCTTATTTAATTCTCAACTTTATTTACTTTGTGTTTTTTCTTTTATAGGGTAATATACATAATGTGCATATATGTGTTGTGAACTAGTTCTGTATTAGTTAGGTTAAGTAATATGGCCTAGTATATACTTACTAGCTAGGTTTCTCCGTCTAATAATTTTAAGTCGGAGGTCTGGGATTTAATATAGTATCAGAACCACTACGTATTAGTCATTTATAAACCAGACGTACGCATCCTATTTTAATGAATGAACCATCTATATATTCATATGTATGACATGTTGAGAGTAATGTGGAGTAATGTCTCACATCGGAAAACTAGAGTTTGGCATATGTGTTTATAAGTTTTGAGCCTCTCCACCCATTGCTAATTGGTTTTGAGTTGGATGCTCTAATTCTATCATGGTATCAGAGCTTGGTTATCCGCATGTAAGGCTCAATGGCCACACATGCTCCCACATCACCCAATACAATTTGTTCATGTGTAAGGCTCAAAATATCGCCACACGTGCGGGGGCGTGTTGAGAGTAATGTGGAGTAATATCTCACATCAGAAAACTAGAGTTTAGCATATGTGCTTATAAGTCTTGGGCCTCTCTACCCATTACCAATTAGTTTTGGGTTGGATGCTCTAATTCTATCATGACCATCTAATTAAAGGATAGGATCACCACACGAGGGGAACAATTCAGTACTAGTCCCACACTGATTGATCCACATCATAGCTTGTGAGGTCAATTTCCCTTGATTAATGTTTGATAAAGGGACTTAAAGAGTCGTCTTCCTCAAACCCCCAAAAGACAAATTTATGACTTGCCACTAGATTAAAGTGCCTAATATAGTTATAATGACCTTAATACAAGATATTGAAAGTAGTGAAAAGTTCACTTACAATTACTTAACATTGGGTTTGTTTTTTGCTGACAGGATTGGGAAAATATAATGAACTCATTGTGGAACTGATCACCCGCTGAGAGAGTGATAATTAATCCTGCATAAAATCATGTGAAAAGTTCTAAAGCTTGATGGATGGAGAATCTGAAGTCGTAGTATGAATAAGAATGGAGTTTGCAACTTAATTAAGCTCTCCATGTTAGCTGTAAGCTTGACTAGTCAGCAGCCAATCTAATCAGCTTCTAGAAGTTAGTCTGTTACAGTTTTTGATTAGCCGGCAAGGTTGGTTACAAATGTGTTAGAAATTAGTTTTCTGTAACAAAGCTATATAAGCTCTCATACTGTAACATTTGGGTGTGTGTGAAATCAAAGAGAATTCTCCAGTTTATCTTTTTATTTTCTTGCACATTTTCTTAGCTTCCAATCATGAATTTTACTTACTCAATCACTTCATTCATCCTATATATTAATTTCTAGTGTGAACTGTTGTTGAATGTTTCTTAATTTTCTAACAGATCGACAACTAACCTAGAGTTAATACATGCAAGCTTATAGTACTACTTGGGAAAATAAATTTGGCAGACACTTATAGCCATATCTTGTTTTTATTTTTTTCTTTTAAGCTTTGAACATAGTTTTTAGTTCTTTATTGCATGTTGAAGATCTAAGCTAGCCTAATTTATATCTCAATGAGGTGGGAGATCGAGGAACACATGGAGATCATACATTCATATTTGAAGCTATAATTAATGAGTGATCGATGTTGGGTTGTAAAGGTACGTATTGAGCCAAGAAATAATGTTCTAAATGTAAAACTTAGACCTAAGTGCATGCATGCGATCAATGAGTATTTTTTTTAAAGAGATGTGGGCATGTTTGGCCATATCTACACTATTCATATGTGGGCATGTTTGGCCATATCTCTCACTATTCATATGTCTTTGCTAGCTTTGACAGAAATAGCTACAGTTTTTGGGTTAAAGAAGCACACTTCAGTATCTTCTAGATAATTCACTTGGGTGCTTCCTCAAACAGCAAAAGTACTTCTTACAAAAGCCCGTACTACTCCCAAACAGTTGGTGACATGAATAATGAGAGCAAGAGATGGAATTGTAAGTTGAATATTCCCAAGAGCATGCTCTTTGCGGATCCCCAATAGATGGAATTGTATGATGAATATTGACCACATGAACTAAATCTTCGTATTCATCCCCTTACAGATTTGTAGGTGTTTGACGTCCCCTTGAATCTTAGTTTGATCCTTGACGTTGAAGGCAAGATATTTACAGAAATGTCTCAAACATAACTAATTTTCCAATGATTAATGCATTTGATGATTTTATTTACTTCATTTTATGATCAATATACTACTACTTGGAAAAATGCATATATATATATATATATATATATATATATATAGGGAGTGCATGCGAAAAATTATTTTGTTTAACCGATACACCGTAAAGTGATGTAACCAATCAACAATGTCATAATATGGGTGAATGTTATTAATATTATACTTTACTAATATAAATATACCGTCCAATAATACTCTTACACGTTGGATTGATTACACCACGTATCGGTGTATCAGTTATATACAATAATTTTTCCATGCTAGGATGTCTCAAAAAATTGTGCCTAAATATATGTCATGGATTTTCCTTGTCGATCAATTAAAGTAGTTAAATTTGTTAAATAAATCTCATAATTATTTGCCGCATAAGTTTTTTTAAAGACTTGTCTGTTCTTTTTTAAAATCCTACAAAATTAAAATTAAATTACAAAAGAATAAGATTAAAAAAAATTCATCCCAAAATTAGAAAAACCTAAAAGTAACTATATATCTTTGGAAAAAAAAAAAAAACCAAACGACTTCATCACAGAAAAAAAGGGTTTAACTTTTTCATCACTAAATGTTCATATAAAGTTGAGCCCCAAGATTCTTCTAATTAATGATTTCATCACTGCAGGTTCATGTAAAATTGAGCCCCAAAATTCTTCTAACGACCGATTCATCACTACAAGTTCGTCCAAAAAACAAACAACTATCTCTTAAAGAAATTGAGCCCTAATTTAGAACCCTACGTCCTTTGTAATCACAAGTTTTATGTTTTCCTAATTGAAAACGACTCAAACAATTTTCAAGATAACATTATTAAGTTTTCTTAATATCAAAGCTTCTTGTTCTTTTTGTTCTGTATAAAATATTAAACAATAGTTTTGGTACTAATTAACTGAGCTCTGTGTCTTTCTTTTCTATTCTTTTTTTAATTAATTTTACTTGTTTGTGTAGAGAAGTACGTTGCGTGAGTTGGCTTGGAGTGGTGTACCATAGAGGTGGGCATCAAGCCGTCCGACCTGCAGCTCCGACTGCACTGTCGATCATTTGACCTCAAGCTGACCCACCCCGATAGAGGCAGCTTGGGTGGCGGGTCCGTTCTCTACCGCCCGCCAAAGCCGAGCCGCGAGAGAGAAAGAGAGTTGCAGATGAAATAGAGTGACATGCGAAAGAGAAAGTTACAAATGCCAGTCAATCTTCCTCCCCGACGCCCCATCTACCCGCAACACCCTTCATGGCGCCAGTTAATCTTCCTCCCCGCATCTTCTCTCTTCTCTCCTTTCTTCTTTCCTCTCCTCACTCTTCTCCTTATTCTCGGCCAAGCCGTTTCCGACTCCTCTGACCTGTCTATGACAAAGACCCGAGCTGACTCCCACCCGACCCGTGACCCGTATAGTTGGAAGTAGTTTGGGCTCCAAGCTGAGCAGCCCACTCGATGCCCAGGCCTAGTGTACCACTAGATAGGCAATCATTGGGCTTGGAGGCTTCTTTTGGTAATTAAGCTTGATGCCTTGATACTTGTAATTAAAAAGCATGATTAAAATATTTGAATTTATAGTAAATTGTTGATCAAATATTTAACCAAATTAATATACTTAGATTTTCTGGATGTTGAATTCTTTATTGCCCACTAGGCTACTAGAGGAAGGAGAAATTTTCAATAGGATCAATATTATACATGAACGGTATCAACTTTGATTGGCTTGCAAATAAGCTTGTGAACTCATTCTCTTCAAAGAGACTGAAAAGAAGTGTTATTGACGTAGAAGGTATGTGCAAGGTCCTACTTATGGTCCACTTGACGATATCGAAGGTGGATTGCAACCAAGAAACGAAAAATTTTGGTTTTCAAAATCATTATTATACTAATGGTAATCGAGAAAGCAATAATAAGCATAAGAATTCTTAGTCCAAAAGTTGTACGCTGTAACAATTTTTATTGCAATATCATAATAGTCATCGCTAATATCATAACAATCATATAGTTTGTGTTTTTCCGCTAAATTCTTTATCGCATCACTTATTCTAAGAAATGTCATATATAATCTCTCTTAGTGAATATCTCCAAGGATATGATAGTTCCAAAAAAATGTTCAACAGGCAACATTGCAAATTTTTGCACTTTCTTAACATACTTATTTTCTCCCTTAATACATTTAGACAACAAATTATCAATTGAAACCTCATAAATGTAGGTGAAAAACCCATTTTGGTTTAACTCTGAGAAAGAATTATGCTTCAAAAGTTGTTCAAGCGTCTCCAACACTTGGATCTTTTAAGATAACAGTTCACGTAACATTCTCGACCTGCTAGCTAAAACAAATTTATGAACATAAAGTTAAACCAATTCATTATCCTTTGGAAAATGTTTTTTCATTCCCACTCTTAGCCAAATAGCATTAAGGAGTAATGCATGATAGATGATCGTCACATATTTTACTTAAAAACTCATTCACACTCGTAAGTAATACAAACAGAACTCACCATAAAATTGTTTTGCAAGATACATGTGAACTAAAAGCTAAAGTTCTTCAACATAAGACGGTATCGAAGGTGGATTGCAACCCTGAAACGAAATATTTTGGTTTTCAAAATCATTATTCTATTAATGGCGATCAAGAAACCAATAATAAGCTCAAGAACATAACTCACATATTCCACACTCTTAAGTAATAGAAACATAACTCACCATAATCGTCAGAAATTTAATCCTCATTTTCAGAATAAAGATTATCTAAATAGTCAATCACGAACAAATTTATCTTTATGTTTACACCCTGTTGTGGTTTTGCCCCTTTGCTTGTCGGGCCCGGTCATAATGATTGTCTGCTTTTGTCTAAGTCTTTGCTTTGGCCTATGCTTCATAAGCAAAAGGTTTGTCAAATATAATCGATACAGTTGTTGCCTCTACTTCTTTATACTCACCGGACTCTGGCGAATAGACTTCTGCCATGTGTGGGCTCACTGTACTTCGACAGTGTGCGTCATTGGCAGGACTCTTCCTACTCGCCTCCCTATCTCGATTTTGCAACCATAATAAAGAATGCGGTCGTCTTTTCCTTGTGCAAAAATTAAATGAGTTCTTGCATTTTGCATGGTCGACTCTGTTGACATTTCATTGCTTTCAATTCTTAAATCATATAGCTTGAAAATATATACTTTTTGGTTAGTGGGTATGGAGTAATGGACAATCTTTTTCTTTTCCTTTGCTAAGCAAGAGCCCTTTGTGCTTTTTCCTGTAAGTACGTTTGTGTTCTGCAGTTTTTGCCTATAAAAATAATTTACCTAGCTACAATTAAGTCTTGATCTTGATTTTTGTTGATTTTGAATTAGTGTATTTACAAAAATGAGTTCTTGTATTTTGTAACTAACTTTTAACTAATTTATGTTTTCTTAAATTGGTTTAAGTTTATTTGTTCAAGTTTAGTTTTTAACTTGTAAGTAATATTTAGGATTAAATACATTTTTGGTCCACGAACTTTAGGCGGTTTCTCAATTTGGTCCACCAATTTTGAAACGTGACAAAAATAACCCCGAATTATCCAATTTGTGTCAATTCAGGATTTTCCGTCCAAATATCTTACGGAAGCTGACGTGGCCGTTAAACGTTGACGTGGCGCACATTCAGTGCGCCACGTGTCACCTCTTTTATTTTATTTTCAGATTTTTTCTATTTTTCTATTTTTATAAACTTTAAAAATTAATTAAAAATAGCTCCGGACTCATAAAAATACACGGAAAATTCCTACGATCTCGCCTTGACTAGTACTAATTTATTATGGGGCCAAATGACCAATTTGCCCTTTGAGAGTTTTCAGAAAATTTGGGAAGTTCAAATTTATTTCTAAAAAATTAAAATACTCTAGACTCTTTGGAAATTCATAGAATAATCTCCCGAGCTTCAAAAAATACGAGGTTTGCACCGTTGGTCTTCTAAAAACTAACACTACCTTTCTCGTGAACACTTACTACCCAAAAGACCTCCCTATAAAATAAATTTGAACTTCCCAAATTTTTTAGAAACTCTCAGAGGGCAAATTGGTAATTTGGCCGCATAATAAATTTGGACTAGTTAAGACAAGGTTGTAGGTATTTTTCATGTATTTTTATGAGTCCGGAGCTATTTTTAATTAATTTTTAAATTTTATAAAAATAGGAAAATAGAAAAAATCTGAAAATAAAATAAAAGAGGTGACACGTGGCGCACATTCAATGCGCCACGTCAGCATTTAACGGCCATGTCAGTTTCCGTTAGATATTTGGATGGAAAATCCTGAATTGACATAAATTGGATAATTTGAGGTTATTTTTGTCACGTTTTAAAATTGATGGACCAAATTGAGAAACCGCCCAAAGTTTGTGGACTAAAAATGTATTTAACCCTAATATTTATGTTTGTTTTGTGGCTTTGTATGTTGACTGTTGTTTTTTTTTTTTTGTTGACTATTATTTGATTAATTTGTTTTCTTTGTTTCTTCTGTTATTATGTTGTTATAGGTCATGGATATCAATCTTCACCCTGATGTTGAGTTTCCCGTGAATTATGTCAACACAACAGTTTCCCGATGGATCCCAAACCTCTATCAATAACCTTGTTAGCATTGTCGGTGCAGTTTCGTTATAGACCTTTAAGGAAAATACACCTGTGTTTCAAAATCATATACTAAATATAAAGTATATCCCCCTTATTTGGTAGATTTGTTTTGAAAATTATTATTTTTTTGACATTTTTGAAAATAACTTAAATATCATATTTTTATTTACATTTGAAATTAATATTTGTTTTTTGTTTCTTTAAAGCGATCTTATCGATTTATTTGCGGATGCCACTGGTTATCGATGCGGCATACTTGATATTCAACACATTAGGGTTTCCAATGGCCATGTTATCATTGGCTCATTTCGATTGAAACGTCTTCCTGACATCAAATCAATCCAAAAAAGTACCCATTTCAAGCACTTGATTACCCATAACTGCCTCTTTGAGTGTCCAGATCTTGCTATAAATCTCACATTCCTCATATTCCCATTTTTTTGCTTTAAAATTTTCAAACTCTCAAGTCCAAAAAGCTTCCAACTTTCTGAACTTCATAATTCTTTTTATTCCTCATCTTTAAAAACAACACTTTCATCTCTTCAACCAATTTCTTTTGTTCAAATGGCTCAAGTTAGAGAAATCGTGACTTCAAAGAAGATGGGTGAAGAAGCCAAAGCCTTCGACGATGCAATTGCCCCTTTGCTTTCTTGCAAGGCATTGGCTTAAGCTGAGAGTGAAGTGATATCATTCTCTGACTTTGGTTTCGCTAGGGAACCTGGTTTTATAGCAGCCTTGGGTCCTTATTTTAGGAACAAGATGCCCATTCTTGTGGAATAAATCATGAACACCCAATTTTTGGATCATTTCACATTTTATCATGGCGAGCTTTGGGGGACCTTAGTGTCACAAAAACCTCAAACAGTATAGCCTACCTCTGCCCCGAATTATGAATGGCTTTGCTGGTACAAACGGGTCGAGGCTGAGAAGCTCTTGGTATCAGGGATGCCATCACCTTGTCAACCAAAGTCTTGACCTTCGATTGCCCACTTCTTGCAGCGGCTTTATGTTTCTGGTCTTCGGCCATGAATTTCTTGTATCTCCCCCATAGGCTATTTACCCCAACTATTTTAGATATGGCCGCCATATTTGGTTTTAGACCACATGGCGAGTTTATTACTCCATTTTTGAAAAGGAGATCGACAAAGATGAGCATGTTAAAGTGAACTGGCGACATGTCTTTAGGAGGGACATCAAGGCTTCTTGCACAGTTAGCAGTTACGAACGTTCGCCAAGCATTATTACCAAGGGATTAGACCAGTGACTGATCATGAGCATTCAGCTTTCTTATTCTACTGGTTGAGTAAATACGTATTCTTCTCGAAAAGTAATAAGGTTGTGCAGGAGTTTGTCTGTCTGGCAGATGCCTTAGCATCAGGCAGAGCACTTGCTTTGGAACCCTTCGTGCTTGCGAGTCTTTATTGGTGCCTGCGAGATATAACGGTGAGGAAAATTGATCCAAATGGAGGTGGTCCGTTGTGGATGTTTCAAATTCAGAAAAAGATTTAAATATTTAATTGTAGTTATTTCACAAAGTTAACTATGGTTGCCCAACATAATAGATGTCACATTTTAAATAGAGTGGTAATGCTCACCACCAAATTAAAGTGGTAAGCAAATTTGCTCTCACTTCAGAATTCTGAAGCATCTCGTTTTCTCAAGCTAGCTTTTAGGCTCTACTTCTTGTTTTTAGCTCTGCTAGGGTTTGTTTTTCTTTGGTATTGATTTCCTTTGAGTTTCAACTATTGATTTTATATTCTCTTACCATGAGATTTGTTGTTAGAACTACTATTGTTACTTGTTTTAAGAATAATCAAGTTATTCATACTTTTTTTCATAAAAGTTCATTATTTTTCTGTTCATCCAATCACTCAAGAGATAATTCTTCGCACTTACGGTTCGAAAACACAGTCACTAAAACCTACGATTACTAAAGTCCTTGAGAATCAAGGCATGAAGAACCTCGGCAAGTTCTTGCTCCTTGCTTGTCGTACAATCGTTTGAGAAGTTAGTTAGATCTCGCGCAAAATCACCCAAACACATATCATTCTACAAACGGCTCCCAGCCGAAATCAGTGGCATGCCCGCATTTACATTAAAAGACGACAATGTTCTTGTCGACTTTCTCGATGATCTCTGCCGTGATTTTTTAGGGTAACAGCTTCCAAATATTCAGAAGAGAACCAGTGAGTCGATAGAAAAACGGTAACTTCTCTTCTCAGAAATAGTGTTTGGTTCTTGAAAATAGATGAATCCCAAAAGTTTTCGAATGGATAATATCTCAAAAATAACACTTTTATGTATCTCATAAGCATCTCTTATCAACACAAGCTATTTTTTTCATTTAAAATGATATATACTTTTGTGCAGAAAACACCGAAAAAGTTATCATCTCTCTCATTCTTTGCAAATTCTTTGGCTTTGGTTAGAAGTTCTCTTAAGAATGAGAGAGATGATAGCTTTTACGGTGTATATAGCATCCATCACCTGAGAAACGTTTACGGTGTATATAGCATTTATGGTATCTACCTCTTTGAAGTTCTCTTCTGAAAAACGTTATTTGTTCTTCAATAGCCAGGATCAAATGGATTAACATCCATCACCTCCAAGTCAGTCTCCAAGTCAGGTCTGAGGTGACAAACACACCATGCAGTTTTATTCAAAAAGAGGTAGACTGGCAACAACCTACTGAAAAACTGAGCAGAGTGTAAAGGAAAACGGAGAAAAGCGCATCACATTTTTAATTTTTATTTTGATGAAACCTTGAAAACCAACTTTTATTTAATAAGAATGGTTAGTTTTTAATTGTAAGGCCCTAAGCATTTTAAATCTCAATCAACTACAAAATGTTCATAAAAGAACTATGTTCATGCATGGTTGAGTCTGAGTGTCTTGAACATCTCAAAGAGATATTGCAAATGGTTTAGCTACCTGTTCGCTTTCGGGTTGATGATCCTGACCTTGCTGCTTACACTCTTAGTGGTTTGCCTGAAAAGTATAAGCCTTTCATCACATATGTGTAAGTACTTTTGAAACCAATCTCCTTTGATAAACTTCATGGACTTTTAATTACTAAGTAATTAATAAAAGAAACCTCCTTCAAGAAAACGAGAAAATTTTCCACTCATGCCTTTTTTTTTTTTAATGGAGGGCCATAGGTCCTAAAAGCCGGGCTAGCTAGGAATACTAAGAGGAAATTAAGTTAAACATAATTTTTTTTAAGTAAATATATATAGGTATAAACATAAAACTAAATATAGAAAATAACAATAATTGTAATTAATTTTAACTTTTTTTCAGGGAACCTCGGTGGGCGAATTAATTAAAGAAAAAGGAAGTACATAGAAGGGGACATAAACCTGACCTCCCAAACAAAGTATAATCCATGGCTAGAGCCAAAACCAAACAATAAATAAAAAACACTAATCAATTCTATAATTCGAAAAACCAACCAACTCATGAAAATAAAAGACAGGCAGCAAGCTAGACAACCAATGCAAACCAGAATGAGAAAGCCCATAATTAAGAAGCCAACACATTCGCTACCTGATTGCCTTCACGGTAAAAGTGAGAAACTCGAACCTATAAACCTTGCATAGCAATTATACGGATGTAGAACAAATGGCAGAACGGTTCATGCAACAACTCGATCACTAGAAGGCCAAGAAAAATGAACAAGCTTCAGCCCGGCCCAGTGTCAGAAATAGGCCCATGATATACCAATTCGAAGGGAACAACGAGACAAATCCAACTCATAGCCACAGGCAATGATCAAGGGCCTATTTTGGCCAAATTCCTTCGTTTAGGGATTCAAATAAGCAATTTAGTATTTTTAAATAAGTTTCCTAAATTGCACTTTATTTTCATTTTTATTTCCGTTTTAAATTTCGAACGTCTAGGGTTTTGAACGTATTTAAACAACCTTTTTGGTTGTTTGTACGATTCTTTATTATCATTTTTCAATCAGAAACCTTGAGATTTCTCTCATTTCTCTGGTGGACTCCAGATTCTTTATTAGGGTTAACGTTGGTTTTCCCTAATCTCTTTATTTGTGTGTTACGCTGCGTCATATACAATCTTGCAAACATTGAGAAACCTTCCAAGGAATGCTTGACAATATGCCAAAAGTAAGAAAATAGACAACCATGGTCAAGTCACTTTCTAGCCAGAGATGATGCCAACCATTTTGAAGTGCAAAATAAACTGCTCTAGTTATTGCTATTCCATGCCGCTTCAATTTCCATGCCAATAACCACAGACTTTTCAAAACACCCCAAAACAAGACCAGCATGGGCAGGACAACCATGGGCAACGCCCGCGTTGACCCATGCAAAGAACAAGAGGAACACACCAAATTACCTCTATCTTTAACCACATGTTAATTAATTTTAACTAATTAAACATAATTTTATTTAACAAAAACTAGACATGTGCATTATTTTAAAATGTTTTATTAATGCTTATATGTAGTAAATATGTTCGCTACTATCTTCAAACCTAGCCGAGTGTCCCTCTGCGGGGCAGATGAACTTATGTCATACTCACCCCTACTTTTGGTATAGATCACCTACGCATTGATTATTTGGATTGGATCCGAGCGGCCTTATAACTTATCAACTCCAATAGTTGTTATGATATTCTCAAAGTCTTCGAGCAGGTCAAGATGTTTCTGTTTTCTTATTTTGTGAACTCTAAATTTGCAGTTAAACTTGTTAACCCTCTTTATCTTTTGCACTTGCGAACTCTAGTTGTCATATATATATATATATATATATATCTTTTGCGAGCCTGGTTATTACTCTAATTGTATTTCTACTGTCTGACAAAAAAAAATTGTATTTCTACTGGGTTGTAATTTTGAAAACAATTGTTTTGTATAAATACTACAAGGTTACTACTCAAATATTAAGTAGCCTTGTGGGGTTGGTTTATATATGTAAATATTTTATATTTATTACTTTAAATTCATCGATGCTAATCAAACTCTTATCCAAACTGTTTGAAATTAAAAAAGAGCTTAACGTATTCTGGGGAACTTGAGACTACAATATATGCCTTGTCTATTAGGAGATATATATATATATATATATATGTTGTACGTACTCTTGGAATTCTTAGAGTGTGTGCAGTTGTCATGTATTGGGGTTTTGGGGCGTGACATTTGGGCACAAACTAGGGTACAAAATTCGAGCACCATAGTATTGCTCTAAAAAAAATTTGTGATTTAGAAAGAAAACCCATTTTACAAACCCTAAAGTAGCAATGTATTAATAAATTAATCCACGTTATTCATTGAGATTAAGTTTTGGTAGCAAGTATGTGTTACAAGTTTAGATAAAATGAAAAACAGCCTAAAATCAAAGAGAAAGATTTGATAAGAAATCCATCAAAGAATATAAAAAACAATATGAAAATTAGACCTTAGACAATTTGGCATCTTATTATCTTATTCGTTTCTGCTTCTGACCTTATTCTATTTCCACACATGCATGACATATTAAAACATAAGAAAATTTAATTTAAAAGTAAGCTTTGACTAGTGATTAACACGATGCCTATCCTTAAGTCTTAATTATTCTTACTTACCATCACATCTCTTTGATAAAATAAAAACCATCACATCTCTTATTGTTGGATTACATATAAAATTTTATTATAACACATCATATCATGTGATAACAAATTTCGTCTACTTATAATTAATAACCATATGATCTCACATACGTACACTCCTTTGCCACTACTTGGCCCAATCATTTTATCTTCTCTCTTATTACTATTTTTTCCGTCTAATTATAGCTTAAAAAATTAGTAACTTGAGCATCTGAGAGATGATGTTATATGATAATCCTCAAATGCTGGATTTTGGTTGCCTCTGATCATATAGGAAGACTTTTTTATTTTTCTTTTAATATTTATGGAAATCTAAATATTTACTAGAGATATTGAATTACTATCTTTTCAGTAAACAGATTAAATGAAGCAACATATATATGACCTGCATATGTATCTTTTAGTGATGCTAGCTCATCGGTTCAAAATCGATAAAATTAAAATCAATTCAATCTAATATTAATTAATCCAATATATTATGGGGTTGATTTTTGACGAAAATGGACAAAATTATCGAAACATCAAATTAAGAAGAAAAAACAAAAAAAAAAGATATATCATCATATAAAGTTGTATGAGACTTCTCACGGGAAAATAGGGGAGAAGTGGCGCGAGCGCTCCAAACCCAAATGTAATTCTATTCATTTTTAAAAGAAAAAAAAAAATTGATAGTATTATTCCAAACATTTGTAGGATACTTGACCTCTTCATAAAAAATTTCTAACTCTACCCCTAGGAGGAAGGGTAAGCAGCAAAGTTGGATAGCTAAACATCTCACTCCTTTGAATAAGAAGAATATATCTTGGAACTGGGTTTCTTCTCTGATCAAACAAGCATGACCAACTAAATATTGGATTGGAATTTTACAAAGTAAACCCGTCCACCGATCTATAGGTGTAATTAAGTTTTTAAATTTAAAATCTAATCAACTCGATCAAAGTCATCATCAAATTGGATTGATGGATTTGGATGAATTAGGTTGGAGTTTTAACAACACCGTACCCCTCATGTCAAATTAAACACCTATGTTTAAACCACACAGCATTACAACCCCAAAAGAACCAAAATCTTTGAGTTCTGCCAACTCGATCAACTTATTCAATTGATCAGACGTGGGCAACTATATTGAGACACCAACATTGTTTTATCCAATATATATTTCAGTCACCCTTAATTTCTCTATTAGTATAATCACAATTGTATTATAATCAATAAAAAGCGTACAAAGTTGATTGATTAGTGATCCATTCTAATAAAATTATGTGCAAATAATATATGAGTACGTTTAATTCTCATGTAGTTTAAATGTAGATATTTGAAGAAATATTAATGCAGTTCATACCCAAGCTTGTCAATTCGATCATGGCTCTTTTTTATATATATTATTATCATTACCATTTATATTAACATATTATTAGAGATACCTGATATATTATTAACTTAACTTTTAGTTATTCACTGTATAACAGTTTACATAACAATTCCATATTATAAGTAAATATACACATATATAAACAAATGAAATACTATCATATCCATTTGAATTTGAAAAATTAAGATAATTATTAGTACCTTTTTTTTTTTTGGACCAATTGGAAACCATTCATTAAGAAGCCACAAAGGCAGAAAATCCAAACCAAATACACATGAAGCACCAAACTAAAACAAACAATGAAACAAAGCAACATAATGCAGAAAAACATATATAGAAACTAATTCAATGGTAGTCCATCTGCTAATAGCACACCAAGCAGGGAAAATGGAGGGTTAGAAACCCAGTCCTCAGGACACATTCCCCTTCGAGCCAGCTATATATTAGTACCTTTAACATACTATATATTATCATATCCACTTTGTCAAACTACTATGATCATCAACTGTATTTTTGTATTAATCCATTTTTTCTATTATTCTGTCAAACTATCACGTTCTACCCTAATTTTAATATTCCTTTAAATCCGATTTTCACCTGGAGAGATAGAGTAGATGGTCAGCAAAACAGTTCAACGGCGCCTGACAGAAGCTATTGAATATAAAAATCATGGTTAGAATAATAAGAAACCATATTGAGAACATGTTTTGCCTCGCAGTCCTCGCCGTGTGTTTTGTAAGTAGTAGGAAATTCATGCATAGTTGAAAAATTGAAAATACCAATTTTCTTTTTTAATATGAGAAAATTAATCATAGGTTTTTAAAAATAAAAATAAATATGAAAATTAAGCCATGCATGTCTTGCGCAGCTTAAGATGTGACGTATGTATTGACTAGTGCATTAATAATACAGCAATATATACTACTACTGCTCAACGTTTCTAAAGTCAACTCCCCAAACGGTTGGCTATATTAGTCTATTTTAATTTGCACCCCACAATTCACATAATTTTTCCTTGCCCCTGCGTTATTAGGAAAAGAATCAAACGACGTTTTGTGTATTTAATTGAAATTTGAACTCAATTAACGTCCTAAACAAAATCAAGACCAACCCTATGTTATGAGTGTATACAAACGAGTTTGAGTTCCACTGTACGTATTTAAAAGAGAACCCCCCATTAATGTATCTTATTTTGAAAACTAGATAATCAACCCATCATTAGGTTAAAAATAATGCTATACTTATCATATTTTTATACCACATTTTTTTACCATCTCACGTATCATTACTTTATTAGACATAGTTTTTCTTTTTCTATTTGGATCTTTCTTTTTATTTTTTAGTATCCAATATATAAATGTCATGTAAGTTGCCACATAAGGTAGTATGAAATTGTGGTATAAAAAGGTGAGATATCTAGCACTACTGTTAGGTTAATCATGAAAAATGGACCAAGGTGGATACAATGAGACTTATTGCGCGCCTAATGAGTCATTATAATGCTGGCACAACCATTTATAAATTTAAAGATCGGTGTGATATATATTTTCATTAATTTACTAATGAGCCAATGAATTTGCATTTTGACACAAATTTATTTGTGCTGTCAATGAATTGGCTCCTTAATATATACATCTGACCTGAATAATTATTTCTTCACACCAATATATTCAAATTTGTCAATTCCATATTTGTGAACCAGCAATGTTTGTACACTTGGTACAATTGCAAGGAAAAAAATTGGACAAATCAACTCATATTATAATGTAATAATGATGGTGTTTATATATTGTCAAATTCGTGTCATGTTATACTTATACTATTATACTATCAATTTGACATCACACATTTACTTAAAATTAAGTCCACTTAATCAATAATTCAAATTAACAGTCTCACAAAGTTCAAAATAATAAATTAGGTCAGTTTTTTTCTTTTCGATATTCCCATATCTTGTCATTCAATGCTATGCTTTCGGAAGAGAATTAAATCTTAAACATGCATATGCTGATATGCCCCAACCTGAACCCACCAAAGACATGTATCAGTTACTCAATACCATGATGTTGCTTGCCATATATATATATATATATATATATATATATATATATTGCCAAGCAAAATAAGTTCTTCCAGCGCGCGGTGCAGATCTCATAATTATTAAAGTTTTGGATTCTAATGCAAAAATACACAAAATTTGGGGTCAGATAGGAATACACCAGAACTATAGTAGACTTATTAAAAAAATAAAAAGTAAAACCAAAAAAAAAAAACAAAGAAAGTTTCCGGCTTTCTTGTGGATTTATTGTTTAACAGCTACCAAATACATCCATATTATTTGACTTTGATTTTTCCCTCTTTTGGACTTTCCACACCCTCCTCCCTCTTACTTTATATGAAAGCTTTGATGTTAATTATAAAGTCACCTCATATCCCCAACTCCCTTTGGACCCTTTCACTTTGCATAGTTTTCATTTCATGCAATGGATGATGATCAAGAGATATTGGAGAGAAAAGCTTCAGATCCAGCCATGGAGGACTTTCCTCCATACCATTTCAGATGTCCCATTTCCATGGAGCTCATGAAGGACCCTGTCACCATCACCACTGGGGTCACATACGAACGTGTGAGCATTGAGAAATGGTTCTTCACCTACAAGAAGAAAACATGCCCAGCCACAATGCAAAGCATTGAAAATTATGATACAATTCCAAACCATACCCTCAAGAGGCTCATTGTTGCATGGCAAATCAAAGAGGATTCTAAATCTGCTTCCTCTTCATCAACATCTCCACCAAGGCCATCTTCTAAACACGATGAGATAAAAGTGCTTCTCAACACCATCATGTCATCCCCATTCAAGGTGAGTTCATTGAAAAAACTCCGGTCCATCATTGAGATGGGAGATGAGACGAAAAATGATTTCCTTCGATCCAATGGGGTCGAAGTTCTCGTTCAAATCCTTGACCAAATTCTCATGGAGAGCTCGGATTTTGTGACGTTCAGAGCCTGCGAGGAGGCTCTGAACGTTCTCCACCAACTTCCTATATCGGAGGAGGAAGAAGGGAAGAGTACGTTTGAGTTGTTATCGAAACAAGAATCCACCAGATCAATGTCCATCATGCTTCAGCGGGGAACTGCTGAGGCACGGCTTCATACAATTACCATATTCCGGAAAATGGCGAAAACCAATTACGATTGGAACTTTGTAACTCAAGATCAAGGTATAGATTTCTTTAAGTCCTTGTTGGAGCTTGTTTCAGATGAAATTTGTAGCAAGGCAAGTTCATGTGCCTTGGAGGTCTTGATTGAAATTTTAAGGGCATCAAAGAAAAACAAGTTGAGGGCAATTGAAGCAGGAGCAATTTGTGTGCTAATAGAGCTACTATCAGACTCATTCAATCGATCCAAGAGTGAGAAAATGCTGCAGGTGGTAAAATTGCTTTGTGAATGTGCTGAGGGAAGGCTGGCCTTGGTGGAACATGGCATGGGCATTGTTGCCATTTCCAAAAAGTTGCTGCTTGTTTCCAATGCTGCCACCAAGATTGGGGTGAAGATCATCTCGTTGGTTTGTAATTTTCACCCAACTGAAAGGGTATTGGAGGACATGTTGATTTATGGGTCAGTGAAGAAGCTTCTGGCATTGTTGCATATGGATGGCAGATCTTCTACCAAGGATAAGGTGGTGAAGATCTTCAAGATGCATGGCAACACATGGAAAAGATACCCATGCTTCCCTTGTGATTTGAAGGACTATTTGGGATTTATGAATGATTCTAGCTAATTAGAGTTTTTTTTTTTATCTTTCAATTTTTGTATTAAATTTCAAATATTACATCAATATACA
The DNA here is from genome assembly GCF_963921425.1 of Dryas octopetala. Taxonomy (NCBI): domain Eukaryota; kingdom Viridiplantae; phylum Streptophyta; class Magnoliopsida; order Rosales; family Rosaceae; genus Dryas; species Dryas octopetala. The sequence continues at coordinate 13,532,368 of NC_141368.1, forward strand.
ATTTTCTCAAGAAAGTCTGAACTGGTAATCAGGTTGGGAAATATATTTGGAATAAGAAAGATTCTTTTATTCACAATCTGGAAACATGAATTTTGAAGAGTTGATTAGGTTGATTTTTATCTGAATATGTGATTGAGATTAATTAATAATCTAACAATATAAATATCTTATTTAATATAAAAAATAAAATCATCTGAAATTTAATATGATTTAAATATTGGTTCATTTGTGGTAACAGTATATTTTATTTCTGTTGATCACAAGGAACTGTGCTTCTCTAGATTTGCTTTAAAAATGTTATTTTTCTCATTAATATTGTAACGCGCACACGATAGATTCATTGCATAATTTATAGGTGGGTAAGAATTAAGATGACAGAATTTGGGGCTTCCAAGAAACCATGCCAAATCACACCCATAAGTTTATGGAGAAGTACAGTCCATGGCATATTCTTCAAATAAGCGACAGCTAATTGAGATCGAGAGTTCTGGCAACAGAACGGTGAAAAAATAAGCGTTCATATTTGGTATGGGTGATTTCAAATATAGAAATTTAGTTAATATAATTATAATTAAATTGTCTTATTGAATTACTAAGAAAACATAAATTAATATTTTTCTCAAAATATAAAACATAACATAAATACTTATATTGCCAAAATATAGATTTCATATGATTCATTGTGCATGGTTGTTTCAAATAGAGGGTTGCTATTTGCACACTTTTTTTTTTCTTTTTGCACACCCTTTCTTGAAAAAAAAAAAAAAAAAACACTCAAGAAAAAAGACCACTTTGACCCTCCCCTCACCCAGACACCCCATTCACATCTCCCCCCCCCCCCCCTAATACACACCTCATTTCCATCCCCATCCTTATCTCCATTTTTTCTTTTTTCTTCTTCACCGTCTGAGTAGATGGGGTCACTCCGCCGCCAACCTTGGCCATGCCTGCCATCGCTGGCCACCTCCCCGCGAGTAGAGACCACCAGCAGCTGCCAACCCAATCTACTAGCTTGCGCGCACCTCGTCTTCGCAACCGCCTACGCGCAGCACCCAGCCTCCATGAGCTCGCTGTCCTCCCACACGCTGCTACACCTCCGCCCGCAACACCTCGTCTTCCACCTCGAAGCCCAGAACCAGGCCCACGTTGGCTCCAACTCCAGCCTTTGCATAGCGGCGACTACTCAGCCTCTCGGGTCACCGCCTCCCCGCAACGCCTCTCCTTCCCTTTGGCAAACAACCATCAAACATGGCAGACAACCAACCATGGCAAACAACCAATGAACATCCACCATTAAAAAAAAAATGTAGTTCGACAGGTTCAGCGGACCAGTGCCGAATCGGGCTATTTCGTTCGGCAGTCATCCGTCAAATATAACAGAATTGTTCGGCGGATGAGTGACGAAACAGCCCAGTTCGGCACTGGTCCGTCGAACCTGCCGAATTGCAATTTTTTTAATGGTGTTCGGAGGGGAGGAGAGAGAGGGAGGGTGGTGCTGTGGAAGAAGAGAGAGATATGAGGGTGGTGCTGCGAGGAGGAGAGAGAGAGAGAGAGGTCGGTGTTGCAGGGAGGAGAGAGAAATGGAGGTGGTCGGTGAGGGAAGGAGAGAAGGAGGGAGGTGGTCGGGTGAGGGAGGGGGAAGGGCTGTGTTTTTTTTTTTTTTTTGTCTAAGTTGATGGGAGTGTGGTGGGTGAAGGGGTGTGTTGTGGTGAGAAATTTTGTGAAATGTACAAAATAAGGGTATTAGGGTAATTGGAGGGGTGTGTTAAAGAGAAATTTAAAATTTTAGGAGAAAATAGAAGATGTGTAAGAGAAAAGTGTGTACAAAAAAAAAAATGTGCAAATAGCAGCACGCTTCAAATATATATTGAACATAATTATTTCTTTAGGGTATGTGCATGTCAGATCATGTAATTCCGTAGCTCATCATTTAGCACGGCACAAATTAGATTGAAAATTGGAGGAAGATCCTATTTGGCTCCTTCCTTTTTTACAACATGATATACTTTCATGTTGTAAATATTAAATTAATACTAAATTAATATAGAGACCTAGAGAGCCAAGAGATATCAACATGCATGTAAAATAAAATTTACAGCAACCGCTCTAAGTCAATTTACATTCAACTTCTAAATTCCTAAGCTCTAGCTCACTTTAGGCCATGAACAAACCATAAATCCCATAACTTTGTATAGCTAAGTATATCAATGGACAATCCATTTCAAATTGATTATATCAACAGTTTTATAACTTTGATATATAGCTAAGTATCTAGCTAGCTTTATTGTCATAATCCAATTTTTTTAAATCATTACATATAAATGGAAAAGTATTAATTTGATGATGAAATTTTTTTGTCAAAATCACATTGATGTTTGCTCTTTTGGGACTTGAAGTCACATTGATTAGAAAAAGGCGCATGTCAGCTCCCGCGTTTTCAAAAATGGTACCACAATTCAAATTGAATATGGTGTATGGTTTAGAGAAATGTTGGTGAAATTTTCTCATCTGTCCTCTTTATTTTTAAAGTAATGTTGGACTGTTGGACGTACTTACTGTGTGTGAAAGCTATAATTAAGTTATGTTCTTGTAGGTCTAACCAGTGACCAAGACCCCAACTACCAGCTTGATATACAATTAGGACTACTTTCATTTCTTGTAAATTTACCCTTACTGGAAGGACATCGACTATAGGTTGCATGAATATATAATTGTGGTGCACCTCAAACAGAGGATCAAATCTTTTCTACTAAATTCAAGATGCATGTGAAGTGAAGCCATGGATGAGCCTCCACACCTATATCAATGTTAAGACACTAATTAAATTAAGTAAAGCGTTGTGACTTTGTGATGAACAAAGTTAAAGGACACACATTCAAGTCATTAGATCATCCATCAACGATTGAGATGTATAATGCAGTTTTTGTTTTTTTCTTTTTTTTGGCTGAGAAAAAAGAATTACAACATGAAATCATGAGTACAACCCGAAATGAGTCAAATGACTGTAAAGAATGTCCAAGAAAGGTAGCATCTGCCGTGAAGTTAGCATACAGAAAAATAGAATCAATAAGTTTTGAATCTTCGTCAACAACTATTTTCAAATAGCGTTCTCTTATTAAAGCTCATGTAGTTCAATACTTTCGGTTTTCTTCTTTCATATTAGATAAACTGAATTTTTTTATTTTTTATTTTTTAAAAGTTCTGAGACAATTTATTAAAGAATAAATTAAATCAAGAGAAACTTTCATTTAGGTCCTTTAGTTTTATAATATCCTGAATAAAACTTTATGGCTTTTAAAATTCTAACTAAAGTCCAATAATATTGTAACCATTCTATGTTATACAATATTGGTCCATTATTTTCTATTTTTTTCACACATACCAAGCGTCGAGTGGTCGGCGACCATTTTTTATTATTCGGCAATGTATTTTTATTTCTTTGTCAAGCCCTGGTTTCGGCTTTATATTAGATTTTTACTCTGAGATTTTGAGTTTGCATCCTCCACAAACCTCATTCTATACCCTAGGAAGGTATGAGGTTAACCCGTACCCTATACCCTCAAAAAATAAAAAAATAATGACATATTTCTTTGACAAGACAATGATCAAAGGATTTTATTTAGAAAAAATAAGGGCTTTATTTGAAAAGATCAAATAAAAAATGTTATAAGGACTAAACTGTAATTTTTCCTTAAATCAAAGAGTACTCTACTTCTCTTCTAGTAGTTGTGTATAAATGAGAAAGATAAAAACAAATATCCAAAAGCAAATATTAGATCAACTCAATTCTTTTGGAATACCGTAGTCACGTAACCAATGGCAACACAATCACTCAGCATTACTATGGACTCACTCAGCATGACCAAGCTAATTATTTGATTAATTAAAGCAAAGTTGCTAGCAAAAATTTTTGTGTTCCTAATAAACTTGAGTATCCCCTCAAAACGAAAAGACAGTCAATAGACTCACTCAATACGTACAAGAAGTTTCTATTTGAACTGGCCATCCAAGTTAAGCAGCAGGCTCCAGCAGCTGCTGCTAAAATATTAAATTGAGAACCACGACTTTTGGACACATGCTGTTCAAGAGGTTGGTTATTGGTGTGCCGAAGATACACATCTATGTGATGGAGGCAAGTTTTCAAATGTCTAAGCATTGAAATTGTAAAAATGATTAAATATTATATACAAATAACAAAAAGCAATTTGGGTTTCATTTTCTGACCCAAAAGTTTTAAGACTGACCCCTTAACACTCTACCAAGAACATCAATTCGTATTTACCCCCCAAAAAAAAAAAAAAAACATACATTCATGCAAGTAATGGCAACTTACTTTTTCTTTTCTTTCTAAAAATATAATTAAATTATCTTTTATCACTCTTTCTCTAAATTTAAATCACATCGCATCAGAAGCACACATAATATTTTATTTCTGTACTTATACCGGCATCTAACAAGCTTCTCTTAAATATGTAAAATCATAGTATTAGAAACACAAAATCCATAGGCTGCTTATACTCAACTAGTCAACTGGGTGATTAAAATTGCAGGATATTTCTGAGGATACCACAGCCTGTCCTTGCAGATATTGTTTACAAACAAGCTTGATAGTTCGAGTGTGCATAAAACTTCAATGCAAGACTGCACCTTAAAGTAAGTGTAAATTGCAAGTTGAAAAAAGGCTTCCCAATAGGCTTCACATTAATATCATCAGAATGCCTCTTTTAATACAATGTGTAAATACGCATCTTTATATGCTTTAAATCCAATTGTAAGTACTGATTTATTTCACCTAGACTAGCAGCCATGGGATTATGGAAATTTAATGGGGCTGATACAAGACCTACGATATGGCTGAATAGCAGGCATTAGTAACATGAATTAGAGTGGTGTGCCTATATGTACCTGCTGACATAAGATCTCAAACTAAATAGCCTGCACATGCTAAAAGGTTTGAGTAGGTAAAAACACCATGACATCACTCAGAGCTTCGCAATGGCAGTTACAGGCAAGTTGGATCTTGCAGGCAGCTTTAAGTCTTCCCATTCTTCATCATCCATCTTGGAGAAGTACTGCTCAACCATATGGTCTGTGATGAGATCCAATTTAGAAGGCTCCCACTGGATTGAAGACCAAAACGAAGGAAACCAAAGAAAAATTTAGTCCAAGTTGTAGAAATATATATATACACACATATTTGTACAATCCACACACATATATGCATGTATGCACACAAATATGTATACAACTATACATATATAAATGTGGGACAATTCTATCCTTATCCAACAATATATGCATACATTCTACATATGTATATATATGGGAAACAGAATGCCCATCTACCTTTGGGTTCCTATCCTTATCCAACAATATAGCTCTGCAACCCTGCAAATAGCAGCAAGGTTAAATCATCCAAAAGATAAAGAATAAATTAGGAAAGGAAAAATATGTGAGTAAGCTGAACCTCTCTGAAGTCCTTGCTGACTTCTCCTCGCAAAACATGACAAACCATTCTATATTCACGAACAAGGCATTGACCAACTCCCTGGAGCCTTCCTTCTCTAATCTAGAATTGCAATGCCAAAATTAATATCAAGTCTACAATTTGCAAGATTCAAGCTCTTACAACATAAATTTTCTTCATATTTGTCCTAAAACAATTAGGATGGTATGGAACTTAAATTTCTAGTTTTAGGTGACATTTAGAATACCTCATTCTCTGCTTAGGCAAAAGTAAAAAGAGATATTTCATAAATGTATATTTGCCTTTCCCAACAGTCTATTTGAGATGTTAATGTGGCCCTTCATGAGTTCATATCAAGGTGTATCACCAATACAAATATATAGGGCTGAATAATACTTGGGTCCTGAGTACTGACCAATGAGGACCTTTTCATCCTTAAAAGTTCATGTAGTCCAATAATATATTATACGTGTCATTTTTTAAATATTTACATGGGTTTCGGTTGTTGGGTTAGGACACGTAGGAAGGGAATGGGTGTTCGATTGCTTGTTTAGAAAGTTCTGTTTACTATAATGAGCATGTAGTAATATTATTGGACTCCAAGTATGTAAGGATGAGAATGTCCTGACTGGTCAGAACTAAGGATTGTTCTATAGGGCTGACCCATTAGTTTGTAATCTAGTTTGAGTTATTATTGAAAACTCTCTTTACTCCCTACAAAATGTTATCCATCTACCTTCAATCCAACAATAAGGAGATGACGACCATGAATGACTTCAATTTTTTGGTATACAATTATGAAAATACAAAGCATGACTTCATATCTTTAGAGTGAACTTATAAAACCCAATACCAAATGCCCTGTGCATAACAAGCCATCTATATCTTGCCTATGTAAGGAGAAGGCCAAAAACCCCCTTTCTTATGGAGCTGAGATGTAACAGATTACCGATAAGGCTTCAAAATTTAGGAATTGCTGCTATGTCATGCTTCAACACAAAGTAATCATATCATTTTGATACTTGAGAATTAATTCAGAGCAATTATAAAGACTGCTGCAAACATACCGATCTCAAAGAAATCTTCAAACTCATGGGCGATGCCTTCTTCAGTGATTGAATTGTTGAAGATAACCAATCATCCACCCTGTTCGTAGCCTCCTTCTCCTTCAATAGCAAGCATAAGGTATGGTCAAGTAAAGTTTAAATTCTTCACCAAGGACAAGTAGAAAACACTAAAAGTAAACTATTTTAGTACAAAGCCAAGTGACTAACAAACTTTCCAAGGATACAGAACACACTAAATATCAAACTAACTTTTCCAATATCTTAAATTTCAAATCGACTTACCAGCACAGATAAAATTTCTTCTACTGTTCTTCGAGAGAAGCACTTGTCAATAAGATCCATCCTGTAACCAAAAGAAATGAATAACATATTCCAAACTTGTGATTTTTTACGAATAAATAATCAGTTCATCAACAAACAATGGGTTTAATTGAACTAAAAGAATCATTCATTTCATGAGTACGCAATGCATAGCTACTAAAAGAATCATTCATCAAGATGTAGCTACTTTCCTTAATGTGCACGGCAAACTACCAATTTCATCAATAGAAATTTCTACATGCATAGCAATTTAGACATTCCAATGTGCTTCTAATTTTAATATTAAGAATAGTGTGCAATTTTAGGAACTAGGTGTTGGCCAAGGTTTTTTGGTGGTGATACAATTTCGTGAGCTGTGCTGCAGCTCCAAAAATGATTATATATTTTTGTGTATTCCATTGACAATTCTACAGTGACAAAATAGGATTCATGCAGAACAGTAACTTCCCTAAAGAGTTAGGATCAGAGACAACATTGCAAATGAATTACAGTCCAATAGATTCAGAAGGCCCAAACAAAAGGTATTAAAGAAGAAATACTAACCGGTGATAAGCACTTTTCGCTTTCAGAGCAGGATGCTGTGAGTATTCATCTATAATTGCTGAAATAGTGGCAAAATCACTTGAATCTACTTTGCATAGAGCTTCTTCTAACAAAGACAATCTCTGTCGACCAATGAAACACATAAAATGCACTCAAAATAACTAAGTAGCCTTCAGATAATTGAAGGGAAAATAACTTATTATTTAATTTAGAGAGAGAAATGAAATATAACCAAGAAAACATAACTGGTTTAACAACAAGATTTACAACATCTCTAAAGTATTACCAGGTCATGGTGACTCTAAATTATAATTATATTCTAGGGTCAAGAGTAAACTCTAAACTCGCAATAGACATGAATAAAGTGCATAGAGCTTTCTGATGGACAGTAATGCCTGCCTTCTCATTAAAAAAGAAAAACAAAAGTTCCCCTCATTTTTTATTATGTATAAGTTTAACACAAATCTAAACAGATTCCTTTACCCAAATTTCCTGCCAGAAGCTTCCCTTAGCAATAAGAAACCCCAACCCTGGTGTCCAGGTCACCTTCCTTTCCTCTCTGTCATGTCAGTTGAGTTCTTTTTGTTCTTTGATCTTAGGTTTTACCCATATTCTTTTGAACGTTCTTTGAGGAAGTTTCCTTGGAAATATGAAAGCATTTGTGGGTTTTAGTTTAAGATTACGCAAGAATTAACTTTTGTTTTCCAGACATTAACAGCACTGCAGAAAACTGCTCATGCCAGGATTTTGACTGCCATGACCAATGGAAATGCCATTGTTCACCCTCTTTCCAACCATTTTCACTTGAATTTTGCAGCTTATCTACCAGCAATTTCTCAGCACAATATTTCTTATAGAAGCCAATACTACAAGTTAGAGGTGTTTGGTGATATAATTGTTAATGTGAGAAGAGGGAAGTTAACAAAACTGAGGGTAAATATTTAAAGTAACAAAAGGAAAAGGAAAAGTTTATTGACTAAAAACACATGACAGTCAACAAAACTCAAGTCTGTGACTCATTGCAATTCTGCACCAACTAGGCATAAAAAAAGCTAGAAAATAATGTGCACAAAATTCCCAAAAGGAAGCAAAACCATGCTGATACTTGTTATGAAGTTATGATTCTCAACCATCATAATTCCTAAACTAATCAAATTATCATCTTGTTAAATGTCAAATATGATTATTGGTATAGAATAACACCAATAATAATAGGATGTAGCGTACCGTTGAGGGAACAAAGTGAGTTGCAAGACCACAAGCAAGCATTTCAGCACCATCCAATCTGGCACCTGTAAGACCAACATATTCTCCTGCCACATATTTAGGAGGGGGGAGATGAATAAGAGTACAAAAGAGTGTCTACAAAGTTCAATATCAAACACAATAATCGATACAGGAAGATCATTGATATATCATATGATTAAAAAAAAAAAAGCAACAAACAAACAAACATGAAAATAAAATTGAGAAAAGAGATTAAAAAACTATATAATCATTAGAAAAAAAAAATCCTGGATTTCACTACTTGATAAAAGATGGAGAACTAAAAGTAAAAATAAAATAAAAAATAAAAAAAGCCTCTAAAATAAATAACAAGAAAATCTATATCAATTAAAAATTTAATTATATTTTGTTGTGAGTCTTGTGACAAACAATAACTAGATAAAACAAAAAAAAATAACTTTTTAAATTGTAAATGAAAAAAAAAATAATGGTAGTATGCTTCTTATAATAACCAAAATCTTTTATCTTGTGACGAACACCCTTTTAATAAACAAGGCATATATAAGGTCATAACTCATAAGTTCGAGTAGTATTTTTAAGACTATATCATATGAGGCATCTAATTGTAATTTTTCTTAGCAAATATGATGGTAATATCTAGTTATAATTTTACTGGGCAAATATGATGGTACGAACTATGAAAGTAAAGAGTGTATTACATATGATTGTTGACTGCTAGACAAAGACAATACATTTCAACTGTTTAAAGAGTGAAGACTAAATTCAAATATTGCTCGCTAGCAATGTGAGGGTGAAATTACTAAAGAGGATGAAATTTATCCCTTCTTTTGGTAAGGGTTGGTATTTTAAGAATTGTTTTGTAAATTTGAGGTTTAAACTTTTACTCCTTATGATTTCCTTTTTTTTTCTCTGTACTTCCTGTTTACATTGGAATTGCTCCCATTTTGGCGCTTTTCAATAATCTTATATTAATCATACAAAAGGTAGTGAAGAAAAGCAAAAGATTCACTTTAGAACACAAGTCCAGAGATCGAAGATATAACAGGGATTACCAAAGAATCCAGGAAGTCTGGACAAGTAATAGGAGGCACCTACATCTGGAAAGAGTCCCAAAGCTGTTTCTGGCATTGCGAAGACCTGCATAAGGTTAATGAGAAATAAGAAGGACCAGCTACTTTAAAGAAGATAGCTTCCTAATTGCCTTCCCAAATGAAATAAACAATCTAAATGGATAAATTGGTAAATTGTCATGAAATGTATCACCGTAATTCCACTAGAAAACCGTAGCTTGTAACACCCACAGCAATGGTATAAATATCACAGTGCATAGATCAGATAAAAGTGGCGTGAAACTTCTTCAAACAATTGAAAAATTTTCTTGCTTTTCCATAAAGAATAAAACCTAGCATTTCTCATCTTCCCAATAAAAGTGTCAAACCAAAGACCCACATTATACATAAAGCTTGGGATTTTATTCATTCCCCCCTAGTCTTGCATAAAAATGGCAACTTCTGCGCCTTCCTTGTGTGCTTGTTATTTAAAAGTCTGCCATATAGTGCAAAAATAAAATTCTTAATTATCCACTAAAAAAATATTTCATTCTATACTTTAAAATGTCCAATGTATGCCATCAATCTTTTTCCACACATTTCAGCATACACCTTCTTTTATATCAAAGCCAATGGACTTTGGTCCCCAAACAGAAACCCTATGTTTTCAGTGCTTGAAGCTTGATCAGGTTCACAATGAAAAGATTTTCAATGTACTCATACAAGCATTGGGTGTCATATAAAGCAATAAAAGTTTACTTCAGTGTCTTGAAACCAACTGATAATTGCATAGCTTACACATGCAGCATTGAAATTTTGCAAATAGTGCACTCCCAATTTTCTTTTTTTAGGTCTGAAGGGCACTCACAATTATGCCTGTATAGTCGAGTCATATTCTACTGTGAATAACATAAGCAGAATTGCAGAAAATACAGAATTACCTGACCATAGTTCAACACAAAAAGGACAAAAAGAAAAAACAAAACAGAGAAAAACAAGCAGATTATATAAGCATACATATTTGAATTGCAAGAGCAAAGCATTAAATAACTAAGTGGGCTATAATAAACAAGAATCATCATTCCAGATTAAAAGTCAGGCAAAGATGCAATTTATAAATACTTCAAATCTAAAGGATGCAGCTGAATACTTTTTAACTTCAGACCAGAAAAAAGGTGGGAAACATACCGAATTCTCAGTTGCCACACGGAATCTACCATGTATTGAAGCACCAGCCCCACCTCCCATGACAATTCCATTCAGAATTGAAACCTTCAATGATGTTCATACTAACAGTAAGAAAAAATACATATTTCAAATATATGCTAACTTGACCAAGACTACATCTGATACCGAAAGTCATAATAGAAGTTAATATGAAAACTACACATAGAAAGTGAGCTGGGTCACCTGGGGTTTACTGTATGTTGCCATCAAGTAGTTTAAGATAAACTCCTGTTGAAAAAATTTGGCACCTAATCTCCAGTTTCCTAAGTGATACAAATCGGCAACATAATCATATCAGGATGGCAGTAATTTCTACTGCATCTTATAAATAAGGGTTTTTTCAAAATTGTAACCTAAACTTTGCCCCTTGTCCCAATTAGGTACCCAAAGTATTATTTGTCCCAATTTCATACCTAATTTTTTATTTTGTCCCAATTTGGTATATACTGTGACTTCCGTCAAATAGTACTAACATATGGCGTCAAAGTTAGGGGCATTCTAGTCAACCCAGGTTCATGAATAGAGTTAACTGACCCTTGATATAAGACTTGTGTAAGGCACATGACCAAAGTTTGTTAGTACTATTTGATAAAAGTCACATTCTATACCAAATTTGGACAAACTAAAAGTTTGGGTATGAAATTGGGACAAAAAATAGTTTTTTTTTTTTTAGGGGCGACAAAATAGTTTGAGTACCTAATTGGGACAAAGGCCAAAGTCCAGGTACTAAAATTGAAAAAAACTCTATAAATAAATAATAAAAGAGTTGATAAAATTCAGCAGTTTCCCAGTGAAAGGTGGCTAACTCAAGCTACAGAACCAGAAAAGGGAAATGAATAATAGTTGAAAATTGAAGGCATAAGATATAGATGACATGCACCTCAACTAGGCTATAGCTCATTAGTTGATGATTAGGATCAGTAAAGTTGTCTGATATGCAACAGAAGAAGCTAAAAACACAATTAGGTTTTTTTCTTAACAAAAAAAAAAAAGACGGATGACGAAAGGAGCTGTACCTTCATTAATATCACGAACCACAGCCGCTACATCACCACCAGCACAAAAAGCTCTTCCTTTCCCCTAAAACACACCAAAAACAAGAACAGATGGCATATAAGTCATATTGATTCCTTTCATTGTATAGCTGGAAAAAGGAGTATGCACATTCAATCATTAATTCGTTCAAAGCATTAGTGGATGAAAACGCAACCTCTATATCTTCCACAATACATTATACACCAAAGTAATATATGTTATAGTTTGAATTAACAACCTTGTGGCATTGCTATGAAGTGTGCAGAATTGAGACCTTGTGACTCATGATATCACGAAGTAGCTCAAATCCTTAGTTGGGAATGAACCAACAACCCTGGCTGAGATTAGTCAAGTGACTTGTCCAGGCTTTGTCAGGCTCGAGGTGAAAAAGATAAGTCAACAATCTTATTTATGTTTCACCAACCTCAAAAAGGTAATAAAATTGCAAGTTACTACAAATGAAATTTTGTGGTTTGTCAAAAAACCATCCTTGGAACTTTTAACTCAGTGTCAACGAATCCCTCAACTGTAGTCTTTTGGATTTACTACATGGGTTAGTGCTTGCTTATGGTAATAGTGTTAGAGATTGTTTGCTTTTGTGATATTGTGAGTGGTGGGGAATTGTTAGGTTGAGCTGAGGATATGGTGGGGTTGTAATGGTGATTTGGTTACGGACGCAGCGATAATTAAGTGAAGAAGACATGAAAACAATGAAAATAAAACCAGGAATATTAAGCCTGTTTTGGTAAAGGCCAAAAAATTGCTGAAATTCTCTTGCTCTCAGCCTTCCATCAGAAAAATGATCAAGATAAATTGCTATGTGGGGCTGCAAGTGGTAATAAAATGTACATTCTCGTTAAACTTATATTACACTTATCTTGGAGAAAACCCATTAAAATCTTAATTCAGTAGACCCTACATCTTCATAAGATTGTGGGTTCACCATATCAAGCCATGGACTTTGATGCTCATAGACTTTACACAAAACCCAAAAAATTTAGATATTAAAATGCAGCTAAAAAGTAAATGTAAGTACACAGCATAGGTCTGTCAAAAATAATGGTGAATAGATGCTTCAACATTAACAAACATTTTTTTTTAAGAGAAAACATTAACAAACATCAAATACCCCAAAGAAAAAAAAGCTCTATATGTCTTGTACTAGTTCTTTTTATATAACATGGAACTGAATTTAATAAAAACTGAGAGGTACAATCAAGGTGGACTAGAACTCTGCAAATAAACAAGCCTCAATATACATGAAACGGAGAGACCTTAGCAGAAAACAGTCAGAACGACACCCATCCAAAAACGAATCAGACAACCACACTCAAAAGACTTAAGAGACAGCAGCTTCCCCATCTAAATTTGAAGGGACAGTCGCAGAATTCAGAAGGAACTGATGCCCATACGGAAGCCCAAAATCTAACCTTATTTCATAAGCAATCCACAGACTCCTCATCCGTCCCATCAAAAATTAAACTGTTCCTTCTCATCATATCACCCAAAATAGGGCTAACAAGCACGCCACATCTCCACAGCACCTTTGCCCTCTCCCCTCCGCCAAAGGAGCAAAAAATCTCCACATATAAGGCGTTACAGGACAAGGACAGAACCCAGCTCAACCTAGCAGCTTGCGACAAATTATACAACAATCTCAAAGCCACTAGACAATGGAGAGATAAATCATCAATGCTCTCTGCAGCCCACCCGGGAGACAAAGAGAAGGGAATAAACATACAGAGATGGGGGGGGGATGACACTAAAAGTGGAAACTCTGGCCCAACTATCTTCCCAGAAATGAAACCCCTCCCCCATTCTAACTGCGGGAGAATGATTAGAGGAGAACACAGAAAGGCCCTGAGAGATGTTTTTCCATGGGCATCAGCCAAAACCTCTGACCACCTCAGTGGAGTCGCATCCATTGGAATGTAACTAAGTGCCAAAGTCTCCAGAGGAAATCTCCACAACCACTTCCCTACAAAAGGAAAGTTCCTTTTCTTCAAATTCCCCACCCAATCCACCTAAAATCCATGGACTAGACACAACTTCCAGCTAACCAAGTGATCCTTCTTTCCTTCACCTACTCCTTTGGTCCTTCCCACAAAAAAAAAAAAAATCCTAAGCTTCTAAATCCTTTTTGTCACCTTAACAAGCATCCAAACAATTGAGAGATAATAAGTTGGAAGGCTATCGATTATTACTAGATTCTTTCTTGTTTCTCTTTGATGCCGTTTAAAGATTATGCATGTGAAAATTAACACATGGAAGAAGAGTACCTTGACAATCACCAACTTGACATTAGCATCCTCCTCATAGGCAAGGAAAAGTTCCGACAGGCGAGAGATCTACAAAAATGAAACAATTAATAAACACCAATTAAATTCGTGTTTCACCAAAGCTTATATTAACTATACTCGATTCTAGTCATGAGGAACAGTAAGATGTCAAACTTCCAACTCAAGACATTGTAATGTACACAACCCACAGAGTGATTTAAAAAAATAAGGCAGTAAAATATCTTTTCATCATAAGGCATACCATTTCAAAGGAAAGGGCATTCAATTGCCGAGGCCTGTTCAATGTCAATGTCCTCACAAACAAATTCTGTTGTACTAAAACCTAGCAGATAACAAGAACAAAGAATAAGCTTCAGAAAGAAACACACTAGTTTAGTTGAGCACATAACGGAAAATGTTCAATTATATGGTAACCATGGAAGTAAAGCGTACAAAATGATCACAATTACTCAATTCAAGAGAATAATTGAAATTGGAATTTAAACATTAGATATGATGTAGACAGGGTACATGAAGCTCAAAGCTTTATTCCTAATTTTAAAAGAAAATATATATATACGAATTTTCTGACAAACCAAACAGAGCATAGTATGAATTGAGTTACAACGGAAACAAATACACACACATATATAATGTAAAGGGTATGAAAGCTTAGAGAATTGATTATACCGAATCTTCTTCGTGTCGGCTAGAGTTGAGAGAAGCCATGACTGTACTGGAGATGAGCTGAAACAACTGAGACACACACACAGAGACAAAGTTTTCTATGCTGATTCAGTGAATATTATTTTGAATTGCTCAATCTCTATACATATGGTGTAGAGATTGTAAGCATACCTTTTCAGAAGATAAAACCAACCGATTGCTGTTGTCGTCGGAGCTTAGCGTCAGTTCATTTCATCTAATCCAGTACAAATAGTAGAAACAGTTGGGTTGGGTCAGAGACGTGGCGTGGTGGATGTCATTATTTATGGGCAGCCATCATAATGTATTAATGTTATATAATAAATAATAAACTTTTATTTTTATTTTACATTTTAATTTTTTTTTGGCCATTTACATCTCTAATTTATTAATTTGTTTATAAAGCTAAATCAGAAAATATAGTGATAAATCAGGATATGCCTTGAAAAAAAAAATGATTAACCGGTTCATTTTTTAGTTAGTGTTAAAAAATTGTGTAAAAATTGACACTTAAAGAAATGTATTTTGTCTTTTGGTTTTATAGACATGTGAAAAATTAAATCACGAACACATAGTACAAGCATTTTGTTATTGTGTGATATTTACAATCAATCCAATTTTATTGCGGATCAGGGGTTTTGCTAAGTGACGTGGTTTTTTTTCATTGAATTTTGTTGAGTTTGTTGTTGTATACTTGTATCTGATGAGTTTGCTACATCTATTGAGTCTGCTGCATCTGCTAAGTTTATTGCATTGGCGGGGAATAAAGGCGCCGAGCTAGGCCGGCGAGTGGGGCTGCGACGATAGGGCAATGGTTGGGTGGGGAAGAGAAAAGAAAAGAAAAAATTACAATAAAAAAAAAATTTATATAAAGGGTATTATGAATATTTCATAGGCAAAAAGGTCATAAAAGTATGATTTGGAGCTATGAGGTCAAAATAGTTTCAGGAGTATTAAAAGGGGTTATTGAATAAAATTTCTCATTTGTGTTTTTCTTTTTTTAGTATTATATGATTTATCTGATACATTATACATCATTATCGACTATTTATCAACTACATCGATACATTAAAATTAATAGACAGCTTTTCAATCATTAATTGATGATAATAGATTAATCCACCATATTATTGCATGAAGATTTATAGATCATTAATTGACACATTATAAAAGGATGAGGGAGGAACAACTTATACCTTTCACATGTCCAAAATGCAAGTTTTTTAAAGGGTTTCCAAAACTAGTCATGTTTGCAAAATGATTATCTCTATACACTACTTAAAAGAAAACCAAAAACATTTATAGGAAAATTTTCAAGTAAGAATGTTTTTACTTTAAGAAAAGTAAGAACATCATTTTACAATTCAAGGATCGAAACCGCTATTTTAAAAATCATTCAAAGATTACCTATACAAAAAATAAGCCAAATAGAAAAATTTTTAGCCAGTTTATTATAACTAATATCATTTCAATTTTCTCTGACCATTTATATATATACAAGCTCATTCAAGTGTGGACGTCTGCACGTTCGCATTTGACACCGAGTGCTCGGTAGTGTAAAATTTTACAACTATTGAGCACTTGGCGCTGGTTGGTTGGGGTTTATGTTATGGTTTAGCTTCAAAATTTTAGGCTCCACCTAAAATTCAGAGCTAAACCCTGACATAACGCCTTCACCAAATCCATTTATATCTTAGGAGGAGATAAGGTGAAAAAATAGGGGGTTACCCTCAAAATTCGGCGAAGAAAGCAGCGCTTGTCTGTTATAAAAAAAATTTTGTCAAGCACTCGGTGAAGCTACCGAGCGCTTTATAGGGCATTCGCATGTTCGCACGTCCGCACCTGATCGAGATTCGATCAGGTGCAAACGTACAAACATGCACACCTGCCCGAGCGCTCGAAACTTGGAAGGGTGCGATAAATAAGGTTGGAACTTATTTATATATACATAAATGATTATCCGCTCACCTTAAAGTAGAGAATTTCACGCTCACCTAACCACCCAGCAATTATACAGCGGAGAATTCAATGATCAGGACCTTCTATTTCTTAGGTCCCTGTAAAAAATCAGTCAAATCCGTAATTGTTTGATCATTTAAATTGTGCAGATAAATACAATCTGTCAGATAAAGGGTAAACAATGTTGATAGTAATATACTGTCTAAATAGTTTCTGATTTGACTAATTTTTTGTAAAGATAATATTTGAATGATGCCCTAAAATATAAATATTTTAATTATTAAAATTAATTGCTGGTGATTATGTGAGCAAAAAATTCTTCCCCATGGTGAGTGAGTGAATGACCATTAGTTTATATATATAAATAAAGTGACATGCGAGTCACTTGGAACTTGGAAAGGGTGCGATAAGTAAGGTTGGAGACTTGGAGTCCATTTATCAAACTTTCTTTTTTCTTTTTTAATAATTTCTCATGCGCTTTGTGACTCTTTGTCCATTACCATTTTGACTGTTAGAGATCGACCTCCTTCTCCAGAGTCCAGTCTCATACTATCAGCCACAGCAGACGGATAGCTTGAACTTGAGCAGCAACAGAAGAAAGATTAAGAAAAAACCAAAAACCAAAAAATGGGATTGAAATTTGAGGAGTCGGAGTTCTTGGCATGCTGCGGAAGCACCCAATTCGCCAAAGAAATGGCCAAGGCATCCCCTTTCGCTTCTCTCGACGAAGCCGTGACTGCGGCCCGAGACATTTGGTTCAACAAGGTCGACGTCAATGGTTGGCTCCAAGCATTCTCAGGTCACCCTCAGATCGGTCACACCCCTTCTTCTTCTTCTCACTCCACCTCTGCTCAGTTCAGTTTCATACCCTCCTCTTCCTTTTTCTTTTAATTGTCAATATATGTCTCTTTTTAATTTGTTCAATGAAATATGAGAATTTTGTATTTTTCTGAAGGAATCTAAATTGGGTCTGAAAGTTTGAGATGATTGCTGGATAACTAATATGTACTAGTCACCTGACACTATGGTTTTTCTGGGTTTGAGTTTATGGACATAATAGGTAGCTTGAGTTTTGACTCAACAAAACTGTTCTGGGTTTTCATAGATTGAGTTGGTTCATGAGTTGGTTCATGCCATCAATGAGTTTGCTTTAACCTGCTGAAACTTACTGTGCTTAGTCATTTATTTGACCTCTTTTTCTGGATTTAAAATCTAGTTTTGTTTAATTTTTATTGGTGGCTCAGTACTGCTGGACACTAGTTACTTAGTGCTTTTAATGTGATTAGAAAATTTATTGAAGATTCAACTTCTATCCTCTGTTTAGTTTACGTTTGAATGTTTTGAACAAATAGGTGGCCAATTTCAGTGCTTAGTTTCTTAAGCCAATTTGTGTTTGATTTGGGTTTTACCTTCAAGATGAGGCCTTCAAAGTTAAACTTTTTTTCAGACCCCTTGAAGTTTTAATAGCTCTATGCTCTGCAAAGAATTATACTAATAAAAAAGGCAATTGGAGTACCATTGTTCAGTGCTAATTGATGCTATGTTAACCACTTATTTTTCCATAATTTTTGTTGTTGTTGTAAATATAGCTCTTTATACTCAAGTAATTAGTCTAGAAATCTTTGTGTAGGTGGAGTAAGGGAGAGCAGGCAACTGCTTTAGCAACTGCTACTAGTTCTAGCTCACAGGTTAGCATGCTTCAGCAACTTAATGCGTATATTTGAAGTCTTTATTTCCTCTCTCTCTTTCTCTAATTGTCTCTCTCCCCCTCTCTCCCTCTCTCTCTTAAAAAAATCAAATATATTTAAGCTATATCCGTACTCACTTCTTCCTGTTTAAGTTTGCAAAGCAAAAACCAAAAACTTTGATGTTTCCATTACTGTTTATTTCACTATTATGAACAATTTTTATTATTATTTAATCATGGTCCACCTGGCTTTGGTAGGAACTTTCTGAATGGAATGCTAAATATGGGCAAAAGTTTGGGTTTGTATTTCTTATTTGTGCATCTGGGAAGAGTACTGATGGGATACTTTTTGAATTGAAGGTAATTTTTTAACTAAAGTTTGTCTTTTAGTTAAATTTTCTAAATGCTAAAGATTCTTTCTGTGATCATGATGATCATGACAGAATAGCTTGCAGAGATATACTAATCATTAAGTGAATGATTATTTATTGAAATCAAATTCATGCAAGAATTTCAATTTATATTGCAGTATCATTAGGTGTGCACTACATCTTTTTTTAGTTTTCACATTCTGGCTGAATTAAAATAAGAGCAATTTATCATTGTTTTTTGTCTATCAAAAGTTTTATGTTCTACTTGTTGCCAAAAGAAAGTGCTTACAACAGACAAAAGATTGCCTGCATTTTAGTAATTGCCCTAACAGCTGCAAATGTTGTTCTTCTATTAGCAATTGCCCTAACAGTAAATGACCAATGCTTGAAGAGCATTTGATATTGTCCTTAATTTTTTTTTTTTTTGTTTATTAAAATTTTATGCCTGGTAACTCATACAGTAAATGTAAAAACCCTGTGAGATATTCATCAGACCTTGTGCTGATGTTTATTTTATGATGCACATGGAATGAGAGGAAAAGGATACCACTTTAGCGGGGACCATGCTCTACAGACTTTGCATGGATTGTTTCTCAAATTAAAAAATTTATGTTTTTTTGCAGAAACGATATCCGAACAGGCCCATAGTTGAGTTTGAGATTGCAGCCCAGGAGCAGATGAAAATAATAGAATTACGTCTTGCAAAGCTCTTTTTAACTAAAGAAAATGTTCCTTCAACTGGCAACAAGAATCCCATAGTTGTTGCGAAGAAAGTGGAAGGTACGTTTAATTTCTTTTCTAGTTCCCTTTCAAAATTGTAACATACTGTTCGGATTATGCTTATGCAGTTTTGGGCATTGCTTGTTTTCCTACATTTATAAGTTAAGACTTTTGTTAGGATTGCTTGTTTCAGGCATAACATGTTTCTAGGTTCACATAAATCGTATTATGGAAAGAAATGAAGAAGCTGAGTGACTGACTGATATTTTCTTTACATTCATAACCAATATATCCCTCTTAAATTTCAATCCAAAGCTATTTGAACTGCTCTTGGAATTTGTGCCCATTGCTGGCTTTCTGGCATATCCAGTAGGTTTCTCCAGTTGCCATGTAACTTTAAACATTTTAGAGTTCTAACTCATGAATCACTTTCTCCAGAGAAACAACCACTTTTCTTTCTTTGCATTTGCGGCTATATCTAAGTCAATGTTATGATGTTTTCTGAACCCTAGAAGATCGTGTGAACATTATTGGTGGGCATCTAACTGCTGGTTCTGCAGCTTCATCTGTACAAACATCTCGAACTTCAACTCGAACCCGTCCACCCATCACAACCCATGTCTTGGATGTTTCTCGAGGATCTCCAGGTGCAGGTATTGAGGTATGCTTAGAAATGTGGAAGGGTCTCCCACCTCGTCCTGTGTTCAGTGAGTTAGATGCAGGTGGTTGGGTATTTCAAGGATTTTCAACTACAGATAATGATGGGCGAAGCGGTCAATTGATGAACATAGTTGATGTAGTGAACCCAGGGGTATACAGGATAAGTTTTAACACAGGTAAGTACTGCCCAGGTGGGTTCTTTCCTTACGTTTCTATCGTGTTTGAAATCAGAGAGTCACAGAAGTTGGAACACTTTCATGTTCCTCTGCTGCTGTCGCCTTTCTCATTCTCAACTTACCGTGGAAGCTAGACTTTCATGTAGGTCAGTTGACAAATAATCTGTCAGTAATTTTACTTGAAATGTTCTGGTTGAAGATGTATGTAGTCAGAAGACTGCTTTGTTGATACGAAATAAAAATGCTTGAGAGCATATCAATTGTTTAACAATATCATCCTCCATGTGATATTTGCTTGTTTGGAATATGAGAAATGAGATAATGTTAATGGCAATTTTCTTTATTTTGGAGAGTTACTCTGTTCAAGAGATCATTGCATCTGGAACCATCCGACCTGGCCAACGTTGGTACATTACCTTGATGTGAACTATGTTCCTCCGAATCTGGCCCCTCTCCTGTCCCCTGCCCATGCCGATTTCAAATGTGGTTGGGTGGGTGACCATAGAATTGCCCTAATTATTTGCACATTTCCTCTTTCATCAAGAACAGAAAACTTAATTGGACTTGGTTCATTGACCAAAAAAACAAAAAATGGACTGGGTTCAAATTTCAAATCATATTCTCACTGAAAGACCTTATTTAAGGACCTTATATATTACATGGCCAAAAAAAAGGACCTTATATGTTATTACAGCAAGTCTGGCTCTTGAACATTGAGTCACACCATATAAAAATTTAGAGAACATTTAGGGACACCATTTTGTAGCAGACATATCTAATGGTGGAGAATCTATATCTTAAACAAAAAATATGAACATGTCTAAATCTAAGGTTAAAAAACGAATATGCATGACAGGCGGTGTCCGAACCACAACATTTTCCAAAAATTCATCTTAAAAATCGGATCTTGAATTAGCATTCGGGGAAGAGATTTTATTTAGAGTACCTTGATTGAAGTCCCTTCAGCATCACCCACAAGTTTGTAATAAACTTTTGTATGCTTGACAAGTGTCAACTATACATTCATATCAGAGAGAGAGAGAGAGAGAGAGAGGGAGACTGTGGGTGGTATCAAACATTCAAACCCATATATATGGTGCATTCTTGTGTTGCCTCATTAAAGCATTACATAGTGCAGCTCATTTAGGTTTGTACAGGCAGTTTGAAAGGAGAAAAAGGCAAAAATGCAGGCTGTTAAGGACAAGATAAATGAGATAGGCGCCATGCGCAAGGTCAAGGCAGAGGCCAGGGCCGAAGAGAAGGTATATTATATACAACAATACTACTTTGCTATTTACATATAAATAGTTGTTGAATATATTTTATGGATGAGTACTATTATTTATATTGTTCATGTTGTGTATCATCTCTCTAATAGAGGAGGTAAGACATTCGTAAGTGAGTTTCATACAGATTAATTCCATTTTTATGGATTTCAATAATATATGCATGGGACGCAGGCAGAGAAAGACATAGCGAAAGCGAGAACAGACGTAGCTCATGAGGTGAGATTGGCAAAGGAGGCAGAGGCAGCAATGTCGCTGCATGTGGCCAGAGCCGCGGATATTGCGAGAGCCGGGGAAAAGGCTGCGGCTGAACATGAAATGGCAAAGCATGGGGGGCCTGATGCTCATGTTGCTAACACAGCCGGGGTGCATCCTACAGGCCGGCGCCATGGCTAATAACCAAATGTTCTAATTTCTCTATCATTTAATTTCTGTATGTTTGTGTACCTACCCTAAGTATTAATTAATTTGTATTCTATTCAATATTATTGGAATATTGCATGATTTGTATTGTTCTTGCATTAATCTCCATGTAATTTTCTTTGTTAATTTCTTCCTCATAGGCTTTAATACCATTTTTCATTTGATTTAGACAATCATCTATGTTGTGTAATTATAGTAATGTATTCTATTTTTTTCCTTTTCTTTCTTATAACAAGTTAAAGTTGGGGGGTGTACTCAATCAAGACTTTTAAAGACTTTTGTTAAATTAAAAAGTCAGGAGGTACTCAATCAAGACTTTTATATACTTTTAAAAAGTCTATGAAAGTCAAGGGGTACTCAATCAAGACTTTTTAAAAGTCTATGAAAGTCATACGGTACTCAAAATGTCAATGACTTTCACAGATTTCTCAAATCCATAGACTTTGAAAGACTTTTGGCATTAAAGTATACATACCAAATCTTTTTATTTCTCTTCCATTCCCCCTCAAGACTTTGAAAGACTTTTGAGAAAAGGCTTCCCCTTTTCTCTCTCCGCCTCCTTTAGCATTGCATGCGCGCGTGTATGTCCCTTCCAACATTGATACACCTATTCCTTATATTGTCCCATCATTATGTCATTACATATAAATAGATCTGTCATATACGGTTCTAACTCCAGATTTCAGTGCTCTAGAAGTTAGTTTTATGGGTTTACAACATGTCAATTATAATATATTGTTCCACCCTTTTATTTTTTGTATGTTTACGTTGAGAGTTTCAAGGATGACTTGAGTTAGATTTATCTGTTAGATACAATAATAAAGAGATTAATTCAACATTATTTAAATTTTTGACTTATATGTTAAGTAGTAATACAACATTATTTCTTTCAAATTTTAAAACTTATATGCATTTCTCATTATGTATTATTTTATTTTTTAATTTAATTGTCTTCACACTTAGAAGCTCGTTTTCGTCAACGTTACCTGAATTTAACATTATCCATGTAACATTGAATAGTAAGTTTTGACAAATATTGAAAACCAGTTTTAGATCATTCAATATATTAGTAGTTTTCTTAACAATCTTGATTTCTTGGAGATTATTTTTTCATCAGCTTGTCATTTTTTGTTTGATTTCACTACTTTTTCATTGCCCTTCTGTTTGATTTCATTGCGTTTTCATTGCCCTTTGTGATATACGGATGCTATTATCTAACACTATTTCACAATGATATTTGTATCAAAAAGTCATTGAAAATCTATCAATGTCTATGAAAGTTTTTTAATAAAACTTCATGAAAGTCAATAAAAGTCTATAAAACTCTTTGAAAGTCTATCATAATTCTGAAAGTTTGTCACTTAAAAAAAGTCTTTAAAAATCTGAATTGAGTACACCCTCCTTAGTAAGTTACAAAGAGTCTTTCCACGCCTAGTTCCAGCATTGGGCCAACAGACACAGGAAAAAGTAAGATCGTAATTTATGTTGAGGAAGAAAAGAATCAATCAAATTCTTGTTGCTGATGTGGGGTATAATTGTTCTAACACTAGAACTACAAGCCTATACTTTTTATTTGCAGAAAAAATAAAATAAAAAACATAGCTTTGTCTTTTAAATTAATTTTATGGAAGTTGCAATAAACTTTGAGGGTATAAAATAATTATAAAAGCTAAAATATCATCGTTACGAAAATTAACTAAGTCAGAAATCATTTAGTCATCTAAATAGACTAAATGTGATCAAATAAATGAATGTCCACCGTGTTCTCGTAAAAACACACAAATGATTTATTATAATTAAATGGCCCTAAAATACTTTGGGAGATTTTTTTAAGTGCCACCATTATGACACAATTAACAGGTTGAGATATTATGGGTGCGGCCCCGCGATGACTAATGGGGCCGGAGAATTTTGCCTCCTTAACTCACTATTAGTCAGATCTTATTATAATGTGTAAAATAAAATTCATATTCTTAAACGAATTAATGCACCCTTTATTATTAAAATCCCTTAATGGTCTAACCAACCCATATCCATTTGGTATTTACAAAAATTGCATATCTCTGAATCTACATATACTATGCCTTTTTTAGGGCATGAAATACGTACATAGAGAGGTGGTGGTTGGTGTCTCTAGTAATTCAAACCCTTGGAATTCAAGTTCAATGAATCAACCTCACTACTACTCATATCTTCTTATAATGTTCATAATAAAATGCATATTCACAAACAAATTAATGCACCATTAATGGTCAAACCAAACCATATCCATCTGGCTCTTTACGAAAATTGCATATCTCTAAGTCTACACTCTACATACATATTGTCTTTTGGGGACAAGAAATTCCACACTTTTGAAATATCATTCCAGCTGTGACCATGGCAAGACAAAAAGTGAAGCTTGCATACATCACAAACGATGCTTCAAGAAAAGCAACATTGAAGAAGATCGCCGAGCTCAGCGTCCTCTGTGGAATTCAAGCGTGCGCAATCATTTACAGTCAGTTCGACACTAAACCTATTGTTTGGCCGAGCCCCTCTGGAGCCCAACAAACAATCACAAGGTTCAAGCAGATGTCGAAGAGGGATCAGAGAAAGAAGATGCTGAATCAGGAAAGTTTTGTTAAGCAAAGACTACTCAAAGCCAAAGCAGAGTTGAAGAAGCTGAGGATAGAGAATCTAAAGAAGGAGATCATGATTGCGCGAGGGCTCATCAGTAAAGGGCTGCACAATCTGAGCGTTGTGGAATTCAATGAGTTGCGTTTGTTGGTGGAAACGAATGTTGATGAAATTGAGGAGAACAAGATTTTGTTCCCAAAACCATGACAATGGTTGACAATAATGAGAATAAAAGTGGGGGGGAATAATGAGGTAGAATAAAAAGATTATTTGTTTAATGGGCAAAATGGGTATTATCAAATTGGATTGGTGTGATGATTGAAGAACTTGGTGCAAATTAATAAGATCGACTACCCCTCTTCTATGTTTCTAGCATTTTGGTTTTAAATCTTATATATCAATGTGTTTGATCTGCACGTTGATTAAATTGTTGAGAACTATACGCTCACAACGGATGCGAAAAGTGTCTAAGAAAATAACTCGTTAGGCTTCCACCATAAATATTTAATAAAAGAGGGAAATGTACCTTGGTTCACTTATTATGGCAGTTTTTTCATGTTAGTCCACAAAATTAATTTTTAGGGTTAAATACAAAAATCGTCCATCAAGTTTACAGTGAATCTCAATTTGGTCTATTAACTATAAAAAGTATCAATTTGGTCCACAAATTTTTCAAGTTGTTTCAAAGCAGTACAAATGTTAACTTCCATCTGAAAATTAACGGAATTGGTCACATGAAAATGTGATAAACGAACTAAAATATCTCTGAAAATGTGGTCATTTGCTGTGCACATGACCAGTTTTCGTTAAATTTTTTGATAGAAATTAATATTTGTACTACTTTGATACAATTTGAAAAGTTCGTGGACCAAATTGATACTTTTTATAATTAGTGGACCAAATTGAGATTCATTGTAAAGTTTGTGGACTATTTTTGTATTTAACCGTAATTTTTATCTCATGTTGTGGAAATCATGTCAAATTACATGGACCAAAAAATGTAATTTTATATTTTTTTAGCAGGTACCCCACACAGTCGTTGGAATCATTCAATTTTTTATTATTTTTATTTTCATTCATGGGAGGAATTGTTGCAGGTGTGGGGGACAAATGCTTTACCACTAGGGCTAGAAGTCTCTATTTTCTTTTTCAAAAGGCGTTGTCTCTTAAACTAATTAATTTTATGCAAGTTGTAATAAAAATGCCAAATTAATGTCAGTTTTTGTAATGCTAGTAATACCAAATTTCAATTTTGGTTATTTTGATATGAGTAATGCTAGTAATACCAAAATTCTGGCACCACCTGTACGTGTACCACATCTATGATAGAGGTGTGGCATAACTATATATATATATAAGTGATTAATATCTCTATTAAAGAGATGGTACACATGTGGTACAACAAAAATGGTACCCTAATATTTTTCTTTTGATCATGTAGTTTCATAGCAATTGCATTAATTTACTTTTTAATTTTAAATTTTCTTGAAGACGAAAAATCTAACGTGATGTGAGTGAGCATTTTGGACAGTTCAAGTGATCTTTTTAGAAAACCATCCAACTATGTACATAATGTGGTAGAGGAATAATACTAGGGCATGAGCTCTGGTAATTCAAACCCTTCAAATTCAAGTTCAATGTATCAACCTCACTACTAGTCATATCTTCCTATAATGTGCATAAGCAAATTTATATTCCCAAACAAATTAATGCACCCTTCATTAATTAAAATCCATTAATGGTCTGACCAACCCATATCCATCTGGCTTTTTACAAAATTGCATATCTCTTTTTTTTTTTTTTGCTTGAGCAAAATTGCATATCTCTAAGTCTACATATACTGTCTTTTTTGGGGCAAGAAACTCCACAGAGACTACCTTACAATCATCTCTAATCCACCATATCTGACCATGACAAGACAAAAAGTGAAGCTGGCATACATCAAAAACGATGTTGCAAGAAAAGCCACCTTCAGAAAAAGGATGAAAGGCTTCATGAAGAAGATGATTGAGCTGAGCGTCCTTTGTGGAATTCAGATGTGCGCAATCATTTACAGTGAGTTCAACACTCAACCTGAAGTGTGGCCGAACCCCTCTGGAGCCCAACAAACGATTGCAAGATTCAAGCAATTGTCTAAGATGGATCGATGCAAAAGGATGTTGAATGAAGATAGTTTTTTTAGGCAAAGGATACTCAGAGCGAAGGAAAAGTTGAAGAAGCTGAAGAAGGAGAATCTAGAGAAGAAGATCATGATCGCGCAACAGCTAGTCGATGAAGGGATGCAAAATCTGAGCGTTGTGGAACTGAACGAGTTATGGTGGTTGGTCGAGAAGATTGTTGATGATTTTGAGGAATACAAGATTTTATCCCCCAAAAAAGCATGACAATGGTCGATAATAATGAGAATAGAAGTGGGGTTCGGTGAAATAATGGGTTGGTGAAATAATGGGTACTATTAGATTGGATGGTTGTAATGACTAATGAGTAAAAATCTAGGTTCAAATTAATAAGATTACCCCTCTTCGAATTTTCCTAGCATATTATGTATAAATCTTATATATGGATGTGTATGATAATTTGATTTGTAAGTTGATTAAATTGTTTGAGCACTATCCTCAGATTGGATGGGCGCCTTCCACTATGCAGCCGGAAAATGAGAGTCAAAACTCATTTTGGGTATCAAATGGATCACATATACACACAATGGGCCAGAATGTGTGACCCAAAATTACTTGAAACTCAAAGTGTGACTAATATATGGGCCACACCGAGACCTAAAGTGAGTTGAGACCCAAAAATCCCTTGCCCACTTGACACTCACATCAGGAGAGAGGAGGTGCAGCTGCTACAAACGGTCCAAATCGCTCAATCAATATTTTGTTTCTATTTTAATCATTAAAAAATCTATAAAACTCGAAAAAATATCAACGGCTATATTCTCAAAACTCTATATATATCATACAGCATCTATGGTTTTCTTCACAAGCATCAATCTTTGATACCAAATTCAAATATATTCAATATTGATCTTATTTTAAAAATTTTATTAAAATAAAACTAATTGTTTAATTTTTATAAATATATCACTTAACTAAATATAAAATACTAAGACAAAAAAAAAATGAATATCAGCACTATTTAGTGACCCATAGCCCATTTGGGTGGTATCACCATAGTGTAAGGGCACAACTCTCGCTCCATGGTGTAGCCCTCATTCACTGGGAAGGACAAGGCCTTTCTCATCAGGTGCAATGCGCACTGTCAAAAGGGCCAAAGGGTTGTCATGGACTCCACTCTTAAATTGTCTTTTTTAATTTTTTAAGTGTTTTATGTCGATCATTTGAAAATAAATCAAAATTGTAATAAATTATTTTAAAAGTGGCGGCCTTATTAGTATCCTTGCAGACTACAGGGCTGGTCTTTCGAGACCTCAACTGGGGATTGTTTTACTTATTTTATTTTTTTGTTGAGTGCTTATATTTTTATTCCTCTATCTTATTTTTCACTTACTTTATTTTTATATCCTTTATTAAATTTCAAAAAATATAATCAAGTGCAAATCAAGTGACTCGAGATGAAAACAACAATCAAGAAATTTCATTAAACTGTCATAATTCACAATACTTTTTAAAATTTAATACATGGTGTAAAAATAAGATGATTGATAAAATAAAGGCTCAACTACATGTACATCCACCAACTATAGGGTTCATTTCAAGTTGGTCCACAAACTATAAAATATTTAAAATTTTCCCATTAACTATAGGGTTCATTTCAAGTTAGTCCACGAACTATAAAACATTTCAAATTTTCCCATTAACTATAGGGTTCATTTCAAGTTGATCCACGAACTAACAAAAAACATATAGAATGGTAGACAAAATCGGGTTGACAAAAAAACCGAACCGAACCTGATTATTTATATATTTTATTATATATTTTATTATATATTTTATATTATATAAAAGTTATATATATTGAATAAAAAAGATGTTAGGTGTTTTTTGCACATGATGGGGTTCGAACCCATGACCTTGTGAGGAGAGTCAAAGTATGAATTCCCTCTACACCAATTAACCACTTATGAAATTCAAGTACATGCAATATATTTATAAGCTTACTCATACTTGAAATATAATAATTTATAAAATTAAATATATTTTATATATCATTTTTTTTTAAGATATTATTTTAGGTCTCTATTTAAATATTATCATTGCAAAAAGTCTAAAAATATTACTAGTTTATATTTTATATAATTTATAGTTTCTATATTGTAAAAATATTACTAAAAGTCCAAAACTATAATTTATAATTTATATACTAAAATTATTAGAGTATAGGGTTAATTTTTAAGGTGTAAGGTTTCAAACTTTATAGTTTAGTGTATAAGGTTATGGTGTAGAATGCTAATTATAATTTTATAAATTATTATATTTCAAGTATCAGTATGCCTATAAATATATTACATGTACTTAAATATCATAAGTGACTAAATGATGTAGTGGGAATTCACACTTTTACTCTCATCAAATGGTCATGGGTTCAAACCCAACATGTTCCAAAAATACCTTATACATTTTTTATTCAAAATATATATAATAATCATTTTTTTTTTTCAAAAGTATGTGGGTGGAGTTAGTATTGGGGGAGTGACAATAGTACATTAGTACCACTCATCTTACGGTTCTTACCTTGTTAGGTAGAAATTTTGGATTATTTTTTAGATTTTGGAGAGGGAGATAGACTTCGAATTTGAGACATTATCAACATTGTGGTGAGAAATACTATTACCACAAGTTAGTATGTAATTCAATGAATAGTTACACTTCAATTTATTCTTTAAAAAAAAAAACTCAATTTAAAATAAGATTATTTTGTTTTACAGAATCAGTTTCCTAGCACCCAGCCACTTAATTGTTCTACTTAGCTAAGGAAAATGTTCAGCAAAACCTGAAAGGGAATAAACCCACATCTAATGGATAATCTGCCACAAGAATTAAATTAAAAAGAATCAATCATTGTTTTCTCCATCATCAATTTAAGTATCAAAGGCAGGTGAACTACCTCCTCAGCAAGTCCCAACCAACACCATGCCTTGAGAAGCAATGCAAAACCAACATTTGATTAACTAACTGCTCTTAATTTCTTACCCTTTTAAGCATATTAAAGATGGGGTTTCCTTGTATCTAAACCATTAATTCCAAAGTGGTACTTGTTTTCTAAATCCCTCTTTAGCTGCTCATCTGGGTTCTGCTGCGCGCTAAAATGGCAGCAGGAAAAGATGAAGTCAAGGAAAAAGACAAAGAAAAAGATGAAAAGAAAGGGAATAAGGAGAAAGATGGAGTAATCAATGCCGTTTACAAAGTTAATCTACACTGCCCGCAGTGTGCACGTGAGATCAAGAAGCCTCTTATATCTACCCAAGGTACATATATCATCATGCATATATTCCTTGTGTTAACTCTTCATCATATATGGTTTTCTCTATATATGCACGATTTGGCTTGGAGTCCGGATTTCCTATATAACTTTTTAGTGTTGATTTTTTACATATGTCTAAAATTATGCCATTAACTTCCATTTGATTTTATTTAAGGCACATAATTATTAATATATGGAGCATTATGTAAACATTGATTATTTACCAGGGGTTCACGATGTGGAGGTTAATATGGAGAAAGGTGAAATTAAGGCAAAAGGCGTTTTTGACCCAACAAAAATTCAGAAACGGCTGGAGAAACTTTGTAAGAAAAAAGTTGAGTTGGTATCACCCAAAGTCCAGTTCAAGGAAAGCATCACAACAGAGAAGAAAGTAGTAAAGGAAACCAAAGAAGTACGTGGTGCTCACTCTCACCTATTTTATTGCTTAATTGTCCCTTTTAACATTAATATATGCAGAATTATTTGATTATAGAAACTATTTAGAACATGGCCAGCTTTTTTCTTTTCTTTTTTATTTAATTTAAAAAAAAAATTTATTAGTACATGGAAGGGAAATATTAGAAATTTTGAAGATGTTTTTAATGCTGATCATCGAGTGTACTAACCAAATTCTTGGGTGTACTTTAAACTCCTGATCCTCTCTTATAGGTTTTTTTTTTGGGCAAACCTCCCGTATAGGTATAGTTTCTTTTTTTTTTTTGTTGAACATATGTATAGTTTAAATTGATGAAATTTTGTTAGAATTGGTCACAAAATAACTACATTTGAAGGAAATTTTGCTTGAATTGATAGTTTAGAAAGGAAATGTACATTCACATAGCTAAAATTTCTAGAGTAGTAAATTAAAGTTTTAAAACCTTTTTAATTTTTCTTGGGATTAGCCTAAGGTCCCGTTTGGTATTGCTTTTTTAAGATTAAAATTACTTATTTTCAACATTTCTAAGCCAAAGTCCGTTTGGTAAGATAAGTAAAATCAGCTTTTTTTCACAGCAATGGGCCAATGACAGCAGTTTTTAAAATCTATCCATAGGCTGCTTTTGAAATTCTCTTTGACGGGAAGCGGAAAAGAACCGGCGTATAATTAATGAAATTTTATAAAATACCAAGAATGCCCTTGTTGATTTTTACAATTTACATCACGTATCCTTTTATTTTACACATTCTTCCTTGCAACGTGAGTTCGCCATCGTCTTTCTTCTCTTCTTCTCTTCTTTTTTTCCTCTTCTTCTTCCCAAGTTCTTCCACACTGTAGGAGCAGCAAGACCCAAGAAAATCTCTCGTCTTTTTCAATTTTTCATTCTTCCCTTTTTTGTTTAATTTAGTGGTTAATATATTGCTTCTTTTTTTTTTATCTCTTCTACACGGTAGCCACATATTTGTTTTCTTGGTAATCCCTCTTATGTATGAATTTGGAACTCCAATCGTTAACTTTTTAATTTAATTTTTGAAATTTTAGTTATATTTTTCTTTTTCAGTTGTGTTTGTCTCTCAAATCTCCAATTCTGACAAGTTATATATAGTTTCTGAGATATTCATCCCATTGTTGATGATCCATGAATATTTTGGGTTATTGATTATCCTTTGTGGATTGGCTATGGGCAATTGTTGTGGGTGTTACAATTTACCCCTATTGTGGTTTGGTTTATGCTGATTGTTATTTAATTGGTTTTCTTCTGCTATGGCCTCCCCATGTATGGCCTTTGCTTTGTGTTTTCCTTGGGTTTTTGGTTGTTTCACTTTTTGTTGCCTTTGAGCTTTTGGTTGTTTTATTCATTTTTATTTTCTGTCTGTTATGTAATCTGCATTAGTGTCATTTGATGCCAATGCTTCTGTTTCTATTTCGTTGAAGAGGAATTTGCTTGTAGGTAACCAATTTCAATTGGCTTTAGCTTATTATATATATTGTATAGCATTTTCTTTCCGAAAAGGCATATGCACTATTGGGGAGCACATCAAGTCCTTGTGTATGCAATATATATGCACCACCTTTCATGTGTGCCTCTCTTTCATGTGTGCTAGAGAAATGCAAGATTGAATTTACTTTTAGCTTTAAATGGGGGTGACAGACATTTCTTTTTCCATTTTGTATATAGATGAAAGAGAGGCAAAAAAAAAAAAAATGCTAGATCTAGGTATATAGATGAAACATTTCTTCATGTGGTAGACATTGAAGAAGAAAAAAAAAAAAAAAAGAAAGATTTAGGTAGACAACATGTTGGGCTTGCTTATGTTTGGATTTTTGAATGCCATTTCACAAAAGTCTGAGTGATGAGATAATCAATTCGCATTCTTGAGAAATAGTTATAGTTAATTTTTTTTTTGTTGAATAAATGTTGAGAAATTTAGTTCTTACGAAAAAAATTTGCCATGTAAATGTGTTTTTTTTATTGAATATGAGAAATTTAGCGTTATGTCTATTTTTGTCATTATACATTGGTACAACACTTTTAACAGTAAATTTACCAAACACTCAAACATTATTTTTCATACCAGCAACACTTTTTAAAACATGATTTACCAAACGCTCAACCGCTTTAGATTACAGCTGATTATTCTCACAGCATAACTAAAAGTGATTATTCTCACAGCACAGCAATACCAAACTGGGCCTAAGTGGTATGGGTGGGTAGAGTAAGGGTTAGGATTAGGCTAGATCTAAGGTTTGATTCTCTCCGATATAACAAAAAAAAAAAACTTTTTTAATTTTTTTCTCTGTTGATTGGTAAAACATGTGCAGCCAAACATCATTTGGTTAAGCACGGGAGTTTCACATAGATCGATACCTGGTTTATGCTTCTTTTTTTTTTTTTCCTTATTGAGGAAAAGCGGAAATTGTATTTTTCCGTGAAATGTGAGGAAAAGTATTCTTTACCACTAGAGAGTCATAGACTCATAAATCAGGGCTGATTTTGAGATTTAAGAGGTCCTTAATTTGCAAAAGTTTAAAATGGGATTTTTTTTTTTGGGTATTAAGGCTTTAAGTACTTCCTCAATCCTCGTCCATATAACTGAGGAAATTAATGCAACTACAGATGAGATACGTACATGTGAGGTTAACCACAATTTTGTTTTGTTTGATTTGGAAGGCAATATCACGGACAACATTGGTGAAGGTACACATGCATTGCGACAAATGTGAGCAAGATCTGAAGAAGAAGTTACTAAGAAACAAAGGTACGTTAATCAGAATTTCAAAGATCTTAATTGAATATATTCATGTTTAATTAATTATAATATTCCCAAGCATGCATGTCAATATATATAATGGTGTATATATATATACAGGTATTCACAATGTTAAAACCGACATGAAGGCACAAACCCTAGCAGTGGAAGGGACAATCGACCCGGAAAAACTAATATCATATTTACGAAAAAAGGTGCACAAACATGCAGAGATTGTGCCCCCAAAACCAGAGAAAAAGGATGAGAAAAAAGAAAAGGAGAAGGGTTCCTCAAAACCAGCAGATAAGCAAAAGGAGGAGAAGAAAGACAAGGAGAAAGAGAGTAGTACGGAAGCAATTGTAGAAGTTAAGGAAGAGAAAAAGGTGGTGGAGGTTAAGACAAGAGAGAGCAATGCTCCATATTTCATTCACTATGTCTATGCTCCACAAATGTTTAGTGATGAAAATCCAAATGCTTGCTCTATAATGTAAATTGGTAAGCAGGAAAGAATTAACACACATATATATATATATATATACATGTTTGCACCTTGATGCTGAGCGCTTGGTGACCACAAATAATAATATTATTATTATGCATGGTTAATATAGTTATGATTATTATAATATTATAATTATTATTATAAATTAATCTGATTTAATTCTTTGAAATCTAATGCTTATTACAAACCTATACCAACACAATAATGAGAAATAAAATGCAAATTTTTGTTTCACACTTGAAAATCACAACAAAAAAGCACGAAATAGATGTATGCATATAATAAATTTACATGCATTCCAGACATACTTAATTCTTACACATCAAACTCAAGTGTAGATACATAGAAGAACTAGTTAGCATAGTTTTCATACCAACATAAACTGTAATGGTCCTTCCTTCATCGGAATGTCGTGCATTATTAAACTTCATTTACCGGCAGAGTTGATCGCGGCTAATGTCCATTTTTCTTATGCGCATGATGAGATCGATGTTCAAAAAGTCCCAAGGAAAATTTTTGGGTGGAGAGAATTGTAAGCAATATCAATTCAGTCTACGTACATCAGAAGAAAAGATAAAATCAACTTCTCCAGCTCACTTATGAGCTCTAGCAAACTGAATTAACAGACTAAACTAGAAAAATCGATCTTATCTAAAAGCCTCATTATTAATTAGTTTAGTCCAAAAAAAAAAAGCCTTAGTATTCATCTATAGCAGCCTTACTCTTAATCTATGAAGGAATTGCTCTCGTAATTGATATATATCTTATATATCTTGAATGAATGAGAACATTGATCCTGCTTCTCTTGTCTGAGCTTGTTTGATTAGTCATGATTTAATTTTCTGAAATATTCATTCACTTGCATCTGGCTTGTAATTTGTTCTCTAATTAATTTCTTATATGGGGCATGATTACAAACTTCATTTTCTTATACTGGCCGGCACTCTATTCTATTTATAAATGCATGAAATTAACAAATAAAAAAAATATAATATAATGGATTATAATTAAATTAAGCATTTAGAGAATGCATATAAGGTGGTTATGGGGTATTTAATTTGTATAGGATAGTTGAGTAATTTAAGTGGGACAGTAGCTAATGAAGTATGTCAACAGACAAAAAAAACTAAAGTACGTTTTTCTCATGCATAGAACATGTTTGTACTATAAAATGAAGGAAAAATTCTTGAAATGGAGAAGCTCTCATATAATAAGAGTATCTTAGGAAAAGAGAAAAGTGTGGACAACAAAAAACCCTCATCTTATTATAATAGTAGTATAGTTTTAAGGAAAAACCAGTGCTACTGTGGTTGATGATATATGTAAGATAATTAGTGCAAGATACATGCATGGGATGATTTAGTTAAAAAAATTGATTTGATCAGTGTAGGGTGGAAGTGGAGATGTGTGAGCTATTCCTTCCAATTTTTTTCTTTCTCATTTAATTAGGTATGAAAAATGGAAGGGTAAGAGACTAACTAAACTTTTGTCATGAGTGTGGAGCAAGTGACCTATTACTGAAGCTATGAGAGCTTTTTCCTTTCTGATTATTAATTTATATTTGTGTTGTTAATTTCAGCTTTGTTTTCTTTTAGTGGCCGGGAGATGGGAGAGAGAAGTCTCATATCCGAGGTACTTTAATTCAGAAATTAAAGAAACCCATGGCTCAAAGTAATGTTAATTATTGTAGGACAACATTTCATATTAGTCTAGGATTATTATGCCAGATAGCGTATAGCAAACCCAAACCTAGCTAAGCTACTAGCTTGTGGTATTGATGATTACGGAATATGTATATATGTTTCATGTTCTATGCACTCGCAGAGTGAGAGAGAGAGAGAGAGAGAGAGAGAGAGAGAGAGAGAGAGAGAGAGAGAGAGAGAGAGAGAGAGAGAGAGAGAGAGAGAGAGAGAGAGAGAGAGATTGAGCTTGAGAGAGTAGTTATAATTTTATTATCTAGCTATTTGATAATTGATCACAGGACCACAAGATTACAAAATTATGCATTCTTGGAGTGCAAAGCTTAATTTAATTAATTATATATATATATATATTCCCACATATGGAAAATGCAAAAGTTTAATAATTCTCATGACAAAGCTCCAAAATTTAATTAGTAGACAATACTAATATTAAATGATTCAAACTAATTATTACTATTGATTAAAGCCTATGAGTTTCTGCATTTTCAGACAAGTTATATCAATCAAAATTAAGCTAATATATTCTCTGAAACCATTTCTAATTAAGAAAAGGGAGTTCCAAAATCCGACTTCCATCAAATACATTCCACATGGATATGATCATCAACAACAACACATTCAAAAGCACTTTAATTAGGAATTCCAAATCTAAAGTTACGAGACAAGAGACCAAAAAGAAATTAAGCAAGAAAACAATTGTACAAGAGATGGGGGTGGTGGTGATCGATGATATTAATGTGAAAGGATCGATTGATCTGACCTTTGTGACCTCATGACCTAGCTAGAAAAAAACCCTATCATCAATAAGGTTGCCGTCCACCAGAGTTTCCGGCCCAACCATCAACCTGCAGCTGAGGCATGTTATTGAGTGGCAGATTGAAGAAGGGAAGCCCCGAAGACGGATCCGGAAACGGGTTGCTTATTCCTCCTCCCCCGCCGCTGCCTCCGCCGCCATCTCCGCCACCTCCTCCTGAGGACTGCGACACAGGCTGCTGAATCTGCAGCTGCTCCTCATCCTCCAAGGGCAATCTCTCATAAGCCACGTTGGTAAATGATGAAGCTATGACAATGACAGGTCCAGATGCTATAAGAGCCCCCACAACATTCCCACCCACCACCTGGCCTTGCCCGCCTGCCAAGAAAATTGTCAGGCTGGTGGCGCCAGGTGGTGCCGGTGGTGGCAGAAATGAGCCTGTCAACGACAGAATCTCAAACCTTCCGTGCAGTGTGACCACTGCACCAGCCGCAGCAGGTTGGCGCAGGCTCACGTTGGTTACCATGCCGCTCCCGCTCAGCACGCAAATCCCACGCTGCCGCTTCCGCGCGTAGGTGCCAACAGATTCGAACACATCACAGCCGCTGCTGACCTCTAGAATATGAGCCCGCAGCGTATTTGCGCTCTCCCGTGTTATGATCACAGGAGGTTTTGGCTTGTTCCTGGACCCTGGGGGTCGACCTCTGGAGCGTCGTCCCCCAGAGTCGCCTGAACCAGGGTTTGGGGTGACAAGGTCAAGCCCTTGATGATGAGGGTCGTGATCATCATCGCTGTGGGTGGAGAAGAGATTGCGATTGGTGGTGTCATCTTCTGAGTCCGGCGGTCTTTGAAGGTGAAGGTCAGGGAGTTGGAGCTGCTGATGAACAAAGCGAGATGCTGAGCCCAAGTCTAAGCCAGCCATACACACAGAGCTAAAGAGAACAGAAAACAAGAAAAATATAGTAAAATATATGGATAAATTTTAATATAAGGGAGCTTAATATTTTATGGGTTTTTTGAGAAAGGAGAGCCCCATAATTTCAAACCCTAGAACGAATAGAAAAACAAAGGGATGGAATCGAGTGCAGAGAAAGGGAAGGGTACGAGTCTTCAAGAGAGAGGTGGGAGGAGGTGGAGAGAGAGAGAGAGAGAGAGATCATAAAGTGGCAAACGCAGCCATTCTCAACATCTAAAGTATGTCAATTTAAAATATATATCCATATAAAATATTAACAGAGATAAAATATTTCACTTCTTTAGTAACTTTAATTTTTTATCTTTTCGTTTCTATTTTTTAATGTGTGAGTTGAATTTTCTTTGTTACCACTGTGCATGCTTGAAAAGAACACTCGACCGATGATGCGCTGAAAGAGCAACGTTAGATGGAAACATTTTCTGAACACTAATATTAGTCATTAAATCTGTTTTATCAAATAAAAAACTGTTGTTGTATAATTTGTATTACAATACATGACAGTATCATACTTAGGTAAAAAATTAAAAAAAGATTTAAAGTGAGTTTATATTTGAATACATGAAATTGTGCCACATCATTTTGTGACTCTAATAGTGCTCTTATCTGAATACTTGGATCATAATTAGTTAAAGCATTCTCATCTTTATTAGAAGTGTTAAATGAGTCTGGACTAGAATGAACACAACATGGCCACTGCACAATTAAAATGGCCACAACACAGCACAAGCATGAAGGGGTCGAGCCAGCAAGAGCACAACGCAAATAAATTGGTTAGGCCTAGCTAATCGAAGTTTTTCGCCCATCAGACACACCACAATAGGAGTACAAAACGGACCAATCATGGCACGAGCTTGAACACCAAATTAATGAATCTAAACTAGGTACAACCCATTTGACATTGTTATTTTCTTCTTAAATTTTGTGATTGCATTGTCCTGATAAACTTAGGGGATGGATAATAATTGCAAATGGACCAAACCAGACTGATGAAAATTGCATTATTAAGCCTTTATTCTAGTTGTGAGGCCACTACACAAGCACGAATAGGTTAGAAATAATGTTTGGATTAAGTCTTAATTATTTAGAGTAAACATAAGCACGAATAGGTTAGAAATAATGTTTGGATTAAGTCTTAATTATTTAGAGTAAACATAAGTACGAAATAAATATTAAATGAGGCAATACGATCACAAAACCAAGTTCAAATATACTCAATTTAATTGGTTCGACTAGCATGATCTACATGAGTGGTTGGACAGCTCTTTTCCTGACAAGTTCATATAGCTAGTCGAACAACATTAATATATTAGTTCAACCATGGACCATACCTATAATTAATAACTTAAAAAAAGAAAACTAGAAAGTGGCCGGGTTGATTAATGGATGTTAAAATTACTTTATTTTTTAATATTCTAGCTCTCCCCTTGATACTCTTTTAAAAAACGAATATATATATATATATATATATATATCTTCCAATCATTTATCATGTGATTGATTTCTCTTGTACTATTCTCATTTTTGTAATTGAAGTTTATATTTATTCAAAATCTACTTTAAGAGAATAGCTAGATTTCTAATTACCTTTCTGCATGAAGAACTTCCACGAACTAAATATTTATTAAGACAACTTTATATATATGTTTCAATAACTTTAAAAAATTATATGGGTACTTTAGTGAAGAATTTTTTTGAATAAATTTATTACTCAATGATAAAACAAAATAGCTTAATTGCTGAGATTAATATATATAAAAAAAATTTCCTAAATGTCAATATCAAAATTTTTATAATTACTACTAATGAGTTTTTGTTATTATTTTATATGCATTATATACATATATACAAGATTAATCATTTAAAACTAACTAGTTAGCAAGTTAATTAATACGAAGTTAACCATATATATACTTTTGGGCCCACCACAAAACTAATCTCATAATCCGAATCGTCCATTTTTTAGGTTCTACTTCAAAGATATCATTGCAAAAAATCAACTAAATCAGAAATCATTTAGTTTTCTTATTGTGATCAAATAAATAGACAATCATTGTTTTTTATAAAAGCATATAAATAGTTGTTATATATATAACAAAATAACTAAATGACTTCTGATTTTGGAGATTTTTTACAAAGATAATTTTTGAAGTATGACCTAAAAAATGGACGATTTGGATTTTGAGATTACATTGTGTGGTGGGCCCAACATGATGATTATCTTTCTATTAACTTGCTAACCAGTTAATTTTAATTAGAGCACTCCTCATACATCCATATATATATATATATATATATATATATATACAAGAATGCTCTAAAACTAACTAGTTAGTAAGTTAATACAAAGCTAACCACCATGTTGGGCCCACCACACAATGTAATCTCAAAATCTGAACCGTCTATTTTTTAAGCCCTACTTCAAAGATCATCCCTGTAAAAAATCTTCAAATTCGGAAATCATTTAGTCATTTGATTATAACAACAACTATTTATATGTTTTTATCGAAAACACTGATCGTTTATTTATTTGATCTCAATTAGATGACTAAATGATTTCCGATTTAGTTGATTTTTTATAATGATGATCTTTGAAGTATAACCTAAATAATTGATGATTCGGATTATAAGATTAGTTATGTGATGGTCCCAAAAACATGGTTAATTTCGTATTAACTTACTAACTAGTTAGTTTTAGAACACTCCACTATATATCTATATAATATATATATGTGCAAGTGTGCAACTGCATACAACTTTGATCTTTAATTAGATCAAAATTCAACAACTAATACTAGACCGAAAAATTCAACAACTAATACATACATATATATATATATATATATATATATATAACTTTTGCTACCTAGTGGTGGTGGAGTTGTGTCATTGATACATCATCATCTGGTCATCATTAATAACTTGTAGTCTGTTGTTGTGATCTAAGTCCTACGTACGATTAATAAGAAGGATTAGCTTAATTACTACTTAATTCCTTCACATGAGCACCATCTTTTTCAGAGGCATCTACTAGCTAGGCTTCCAAATATAGGGAAGATTTTAAGCCATATTGATTCTTGTGCTTTAAAGAAAAGAAAATTTAAGGTTAAAATTAATGGTTTAGGTACAAAAGCAAATGTAAAGTAGAATATTGTAACAAAATATAAATAATTAATGTATTATGTTTTTTTTTT
This sequence comes from Dryas octopetala, assembly GCF_963921425.1. NCBI lineage: Eukaryota > Viridiplantae > Streptophyta > Magnoliopsida > Rosales > Rosaceae > Dryas > Dryas octopetala. The sequence continues at coordinate 13,572,946 of NC_141368.1, forward strand.
TGGCCAAATTAATGTATTATGTTTACCTATACTCAACCATCATACAAGAGTCTTTAATACAATTTTTTTTTCCTGGTTCCATTGGAAACAATCATATTTGATTCATACTATTAATTATAATATCATTTCTTCAATGTCTTAGCTCAAAACATAAATATGGTGGACTTACTTTAGTCCCACTACCTAGTATCGATCTTCTCCTTTAACATAACCTTTCTATTTGTGAAAATTTAGAGGTAATAAAGTGCATGGGCACTCAGGATTTTTTTTTTTCACTTGAGCTAATTAAGGTTTTTCTGGGGCGACTAGACTTTTTGGGAGAGAAGAAAAAAATATTGAAATGTCACTTCAGGTGTTCCAAGTCAATGCTTTCCTTTCCTAAAAATTTGGGTTCCCTGTTATATTAAAAGAATATTTGAAGTTTACTATCTATTTGTTTTATAATCTTTTATTTGATAATGAATCTAGCAAGCCTACCATGCTATCAATATTCACAATTAGAACTTCGTTATTCAAATGACAGGTGTGAAAGAAATTAAATATTCAATACCAGGTCTCAAAGCAAAAACAACATGCATACTATATCACCAACAATTAACTACCTAAGACCTTTGTATTGAACTGAATAAGAAATTAATAATGAAAATAATAATGTATATTACAGATTTGAACTATTTTCAATCATTATATATTATGTTATTTTGGATAAAGCAAAATGTTACTTATAAGATATATATAAGTGCTATTTATATGTAACATAAGTGTCTATCACATCACAACCTGTTTTAATTTATTGCAATTCATTTTTGGTGCACCAGTCATAATGGAATAATTAAAAGAATCTAGCTCATAGTCATAGCTAAGTTGAGATATTTTCTTTTTGGCCTGAAGTTGAAATTTCATTACGACAAAGATATGCTACTTCTTTTTTTTATTCTATATATTCACTGTTTTCGATCTTCCATGATTTTTTTTCTGAATTGCGTTATTTTCTTAGTTATGCTTACCATAATATTTTTGTTTTTTAATTTTTTATTTTATTCAAATAAAATATGAACTTTTGGGAAGGAAATATGTGGGTGGACAATGACTAGAATTTCTCATGCTTTTATTGATGATATAATTAATATGTAAAAGGGGAATCAACAACTTCCAAATAAGCCTGGCCAAAAAAAAAAAAAAAAATCAACTTCCAAATAAGAAGCCAGCAACCACAAACTGTTGAGCATTGTCTCACAATGAATGGGCAAAGCCTAGCCTTTAACAACCCCATAAGAAAGACTCATCGAGTCTCTCCATCTAATAGTTTAACCTTCTAGGATAAATATCCAATATAATAGTATAACAGCCATCACCTGTAAGTTACTCTCAACTGGGACCACACATGAGCTCCTAGATCACCACAAGGTCGAAGGACAATTTTTCCACATGTATAATCATCTAAAAGAGGGGCCTTACGTGAAGGGTTTATTAAAAAATGTTGCTCGATTAGAGAATTGGTGCAATCCCACATCGAAAAATTAAAGAGTCATCAACTTGTACATAAAAAATTAGACCACACAATAATGCTGAGGCCTTTTGGTAAAATCATACCCGTTTAATTTACAACTTGAGTGACTAAATATATTGGAGAAATATCGGTATGTTTGATGTATGAAAAGGTCCGCGAAGGTGCGTTTATCGGACTCATGTACCGGTTTTCACCCCAAGCAACACTTGAGATTTAGAGTCCCTTGCGATCAATTTAGAAAATTTGGTGAGCTAGTGCGTTTGGACCAAGGTGGAGCTAGCAAGCATTTCGATTAGAGAGATTTTTGAAGGATGGCTTAAATCTCGTGAAGGCCTGAACAGTGAAAATAGGGCTCGATAATAACATTGACGCAACATTACATCAAAAAAGTGAAGAGTCATTAATTGGTATATAAGGAATTACACCACACACTAACGTTGAAACCTTTTGAAGAGAAATCGGCATATGTATGTGATGTGTGTGGGTTCGCGAATTACGTTGCCAAACTCATCTACCAGCTCCTGCACAACAAGGGAGTGTTACACATTTGACTCATATATATTGGATGGGCAAACCCTTTACTAAGGCCATAAATATTCATTAATCCCTACCTAATATTTTAAGGTTTTAGGATGGATATCTAATGAAATATTTAAGCTAAAAACTATGCTAATGACAAAACTAATTATATCCTAATTGCATCTCCGATTAAGAATAAAAGAAGAATAATCCCATGAAGTTTTCAATTTCAATACAATTATTGAGATTGTATGGTTGTTTCGCACAAGTTTTTCTATAACCAAGAAAATGGAGAGACTGAGAAAGATCAACGGGAAATTTAATTTTAGATTTATTTTAAAAATTTTATAAATAAGAGTTGAACATATAATGTAAACTTGGAAAGTGTGTTGAGTAAAAAACTGGGAGGGCAATTAATAAAATTATCGTTTCAGTCCTAAGATTTTGGTAAGTGCTCCCAGGGATTCCGGGCACTAAGCCCTACATGTTCCAAAAGCTATCATAAAAGTACCACCAATAAAGTTAAGCATATTATTATTTACACTATAAATTAAAGCACAGATGAGTAGAAACATATAGATAATGAATAAATAAGTAAATAATTAATAAAATGTATGAGAAAAGGCCAAATGGGGTTGCCCAAAAGGACCAAAACCTACCTTGGATTTTGCTCATCCAATCCCATCTATTCTTGGATGCGAGATTTGACCAATCCAATCCAATCGTAGGCCCATATCATTCCTGTCCACTTCATATTTCACCATCACCCCTCTCTCGTTCCCCAATTCACAAGGTCACATTTTTCTTAATTTTATAGATGAACACAATTCATAATGTACGTGTAATAAGGTCTAGGGACAGTTTTCTGTAGATATTGACAATTAATATATATTTTAAGCTTCGTGCTTCTTGTGGAAGGTTAATGTTATTATCAAAGTAAAATAATTAAGTCAGTGCTAATTAGCTTCAAGTGGCAAGCCAAAATCAAGCATCGCATGGCTAACTTTGCAGATTGATGACTAAAATGACCCATCAACACTCAATTAAGATGGCTAAATTAGCTTGGAGGAGCCCGTTAATTCTATCTCTAATCTAGTGACGTGGGGTGGGGTGAAGAGTGAAGGTATATATGTTTCAGGTTGGATCAGTTCAGTTGTAGGAAAAAATTCAATTGGAAAGAGTACGCGTTTAGATTCTCTACTAGTATCTTTTATATTGATATTATATTTATAATTAAAACTAGGTCATTTCATATCATGTAATACTAAAACAACATCATTTTGATCATAAATACCATATCATTGATAGAATTAGAGCATCCAACCCAAAATCAATTGGCAATGGGTAGAATGACCCAAGATTTATAAGCACATATGCTAAACTCTAGTTTTCCGATGTGGGACATTGCTCTACATTACTCTCAACACGCCTCCGCACGTGTGGCGAGATTTTTGAGCCTTACACGTGAACAAATTGTATTGGGTGATGTGGGAGCACGTGTGGCCGTTGGGTCTTACACGCGGATAACCAAGCTCTGATACCATGATAGAATTAGAGCATCCAACCCAAAACCAATTAGCAATGGGTGAAGAGGCCCAAGACTTATAAGCACATATACTAAGTTCTAGTTTTTCGATATGAGACATTACTCCACATTACTCTCAACAATCATCAATTCATCCCATAAAATATAAGTAAATTAATGATATTATAGAAAGTTAGAAATAAAAAATGCTTTTCTATGTTTCTATTATTCTATATATGTTGACCTATATTAATTAGATTGATTCTCGGCTTAACACTAAATTGTTGTTCTCAACCAAGGTATTAAATTTCGTTTTTTTAGGGTGCCGAAATCGAAACACATGTTTAATAATTTACTGAAATTTACCGAAATTTCAGCGAAATTTACTGAAATTTACCGAAATTTACCGAAATCTATCGAAATCATCGAAATTTTCATATTTTCTATTTTCTCCAACTTCATAAATTCATCAAAAATAGCTCGAGACTCCAAATAATTCACCGAAAAATTCTACGGACTCGTATTGATGAGTACTAATTTCCTATAACCTCAAAATAGTCAAATTGCTTTCAAAAAAATTATGAAAAATCCTACTCTTATAATTTAATTCTGAAAAAAAAAAATAATCGCCAAATTCTTGAATTTTCATTTTCTAAAATTCATTTCCACACAACTAAACTCTAGAACCACAACCAAAGGTCTAAGTTAGTTAAAATAAATTTAAAGAAATTTATAATTCCTTTAAGCAAACCTTAAAACAAATTTGAAAAATTTAAGTAACAAAATTACCATAAGCCAAAATTTGGGTTGTTACACTTAGTGAAGACAAAGCTTGGCTAGGTGAGAGGCACGGGAAAAAAGGAAGGAAAGATAAAAAATTAAAAAAAAAGATTGAAGAGAGAGGTATAGGGAAAAAAAGTAAGGAAAGAAAAAAAAAAAGAGAAAAAAGGAGGGGGGGTTTGGGCCTTTGGGCAATTGGAAAGAAAAAAAAAAGTTTGAGATTTCATTTAGTTATTTTAAACCTTAAACTTTAATACATTTCTATATAAAAAAATAATTAAAAGTATCATAAAGGGCTTAAAACCTAATATCCTAAAGAATATAGAGTATATAGGGTTTAATGTATAGATTATAGAGTATAAAGAGTATTAGGATATATAGAATATATAGAGTATTATGGTTTAGATTTTAGTGTATAATTAAATTATACAGTATAAAAAATATAATAATTTTGTTTATTCATTATACTAATTTTATTTAATAGTATTTGCTCCAGCGCGCATTATATTCACCTTATATCACATGAAACCTACTATATAATTTGATTTCTTTAATATTTTTTATCAATTTAGTAGATAATATGTTAAATAAACATATGGTAAAGTTTCATTCAAAATTTTCGTATTTTGATAACAATTTTTATCATTTCCGTTTAATTTTTGTCAAAATTTCTATTGAAATTTCCTCGAAACCAAAATTGTATTCCTTGTTCTCAACGAAGAAAAAACTAAATTGTTGTTTATTGAGGGAATTGAAATTCAAAATGCTGCCCTAAGGCTCTAACATATATAATAGTTTATTAATGTTTTGTCTAACTTTGACCACTTCAAAGGATTATTAAGCACCTAAGCATCTTTTAATATTTCTTTAAGAGCAAGTGCTCCTATGGAACCTAATGACATGCAAATTTGTCGTTATGGATTAAAATATTCACAACTTTCATTGATTATCTCAACAAGGACAAAATTATCGACCAATCAAAATGCGTCTACGGACACAAGAAAAGTAATTAACAGTCCCCTAATGTCTCATCAAATCCGGGGTCCCCACCACGTTGTGCTAATTGTAAATTATAATATTAATATGCAACCTAATCTTCTTCCCATATGAAATACATAATAATGTTGTGAGATTATCAATTAGATCATACTTGGAAGGCAATTAGATCATGGCTCCACCTAACTTTTGTGCGCATTTTAAGCAAGTCCAAGGTTTAATTTCTTTTTTAAAAGCAATCATGGTTAAGCTTTGTACTTAAAAAGATGGTCTCTAGCGCGTGCACAATCGTGGTGATTGTAAACCATTCATTGTTGTGAGATTCACGGTAAAATTTAAATTAATAAAAAATTACTAGCCACCTACGTGAGTACTCATTCCACATTAGAAATAACCCCATTAGTAATACTAAAGTGTCGATCGAATAAAAGTTGATGTACCTATTGACAGTGACAGATTTTGAAATTTCTCTATGTGGGGATGTGTTGTCGTGCCCCTTTGTATATAGAAAAAAGGGAACTGCTTCTGAGATATTTTACCAAACACTTCCAACCCAAGTCCCAATCCTTAAGAAAAATTCAGGGAAAATAGGAGTAAGTATAAACGTGAAATTAATGGTGAACAAATAGCTTAATTAGTAGGGTCAATTGAACTTCAAGCACGAATTATTTCTAACACTAACTACATTGTGCCTCTTCACTTAATATCTAATTTTCTAGAATAGATGTTTAATATGGTATCAAATATGTTAAAAATAATTAATAATTATTTGGTATAGTAGATGACATATAATTTCTTTTTTATTGAAATAAGTTTGATGTGAATTTGAATCTTATGAATAACAATTAATTAATATTAAAAAAATAAAAATAACATAAGAACTCGGTCACTAAAATATAATGACCACTTGTGCAAGTATAAGTCACCCAAAAGAAGAAATTATGTGAGGGAAAGTGTTGAGTGGTTGTCTTAGTCTTACAATAATTGAGCTAAGTGTGTAATAAAGCTAGCTATGCACATTGAGTCCACCTAATATTGCTTAGTATAATGAATACTTGATAAAATGCTTTAATAATCAACTAGACTTTCGGTAAGACTTTATATTATAAGTACCAGCTCAAGCTGCTGGTTTTAAATTAAGAATAAATAAATTGGATCTTTATTAAATATAGCTTATAAGATTGACTATATTGGAAAGAAATTTTTTGATCTTGTAGAAGGAACTACATTAACATATCTAGTTCCATAATGAAACAAGAGGTACAAATTAATATTGTTTCATGAACAAAAGTTTAATTAATTATATCACAAAGTAGTTATTATTTCTTATAATGGAAAAGACAATTGACATATCAAATGTGTATGATCTATATATCTAGTGCTGAAATAACCACTTTTCTATTTAATATCCTTTATCTACTGATCATTAACAAGAGTTGATATGATGGAAAATCCTCAACTGCGGGAAGATTCTTTGAGCAATCATTTATGGACGAGCACATCCCTAATTTATAGTCATTATTAGTATGTATTTTATAATCAATTTTTGGAGACTAAAGGCTTAATTAGATCATCTTGCTGCAAAGTAATATATATATATATATATATTTTTTTTTTTTTGGGTTCTCCTATCTTAGTTGCCGACAATATAAGAGATATTAAACAAGGAAAGTAACTATGGCCTCATTATTGATTGATTTCCTGGAATGACAGGGTCAATGATTTTATATAATTACCTGGTTTGAGGATTCTCCAAATTTAAAAGTATTTTCTCTTTTAAATTCTACCTGCACTTGAAATTTGATGGTCAATTACTAGAATAATTATTATATACCATTTTTGTCGTCCTCAAGATGTTTTGTGGGTAAGTTTAATATATGACAATGGACGATGTTAACTCAATTAATAATTGCTACCTACATCCATCTTTTAGTATCGAAAAAGATGGATGTAGATATATAATGTGGCAGAAACAAAATGTTCTTATTTTCAGGCATTTCTGCCCCTAGTGGGCATATATATATATAAGCTGGAATTTTTGCCCTGTTTGCCCATCATAGAAAGTTTTTCTTATCAAACGGTTTATATTGATAGATTATCAATATAGATTAGTCATCAAATTGATTTGAGAAATGCTAGTTGCTTTTCTTTTTTTTTCGAATAGTTAAATTCACTATATATTTATTTGATAACAATATATATTAGATAACTTAATGACTTTTTATTTGGTTAATTTTCTCCATAACTCATCTTTAGAGGGTAGTATAGAAAATAGACGATTATAATCATGAGACTAGCTACCCTCTGAATAGGAAAATAGACGAAGAGACCTAACATTCTTCGATTGCTATTTGTTTGAATGTGACCTTTTAAGTTAAGGACAGCTAGAGCTAACATTTGAAATGAAAAGGGCCGAGGGCTGTGATTTTTGTTTGAATGTGACCTTCAAAATAAGGACAGCTTAAGGCCAACATTTGAAATGAAATGGGCTGATCTGGCCCGAGGGCTGCGGTCTAAACCTTGATTATTATGTATTCGATCGAGTCTGGACAACAGAAAGTGGCCAAAAAAAAAGAAGTCTAGACAATAGTAGGAAGGGTAGGATAGAAAGAAGAGAAGGATACTCCCTTATGTATATGATATACCTATGAATGAGGAAAAAATTTAATTATTCAGTGGCTCATATGCAAGAGTGAGTGCACTTATGATTATAACAATAACATTTTAAATGCTTGGTGTATGGTTCCATAATTTACCCTCACTATCATTAGAAGTTATAGGTTTTTTTTTTTTTTTTTTGTTAGGGCAGAGAAAAGATTGAACTTGGGTACATAAGGGGCAATTCTACCCCCCTTCCAACTACATTAGAAGTAAGGGTGGTATCGATTCGGTAACCGAATCGAAATTACACAACCAATCACCGACCGACCACCAGCGGTATGGCCAACTTTGCCACCAACATCGATATATACCGACAAGGTCGGTTTCGATAGTTATTAGTTCAGCGAGGTCGGTTTCAATGTCTGGGACTTCACCCTCTTCTTTCTGCAACTCTAACTCCAGCACATTCAGTCACCAGTCTGCTGCAACTCCAACTCTACATGGTGCCGGTCCGACCACCTAGAGATTCGCCTGCAACTCACCACCGCGCGTAGCTCACCTCACCCGCGCCTAAGCGCTGCCATCGCACCTACTCCTCGGAGCTTCGTAGCTACTAAGCCCGAGCTCACCGTCCACCTTCAAGGAAGAAGAAAAAGAAACATGTCGGTCGATATCAGTCAGTATTGCGGTTCAATATCCCATACTGGGTTCGATACCGACCACTGTTGATCGGTATGAATAACCGACCGAGAACTGAGATCACACCGAAGCTGAAAATACCGAGTCAACTGATCGATTCGAATTGGTCAGTTTCTCAGTGTTTTGGTTCAAAATCCCACCTCTAATTAGAAGTTATAAGTTGTTAAGTAACAGTCCAATGCCCTTTCCGTTTTTATCTTTTCTTTTACAAATATAGAGCCAGGAGCAAAAAAATGTATATGGGTTTTGGCTTGGGATCACATACTTTAATTCAAGCTTGAGCTAGTTTGGGCCCAATGTGTTGTTTTTATTATTAAGTAGTTTAAGATTCCAAACAAGAGTAGAAACCTTTTACTTGGGTACAAGAAGAATCCATAGATGTAGAGTGATACTATTCAGACAAAAAAAAAAAAAGTGATACTATGATTTATAGACACCCGAACTTTAATTCCTTTCGTCCAAAATTTCATTTTTGTCCTTATAAATTAAAGAGTAAACAAAAAAGTGTGTTACTTTCGAGTACTTTACAACTTCAAAAATTACTAAAAATGACATAAGTTAGGTTGGTTTTAAAACTTTCAAGACAAATTCACATTTAACGTCGGATGTTTGAATGCTAAAAAACAAATTTGGTGTAATTTGTGCAACTGCACAACTTAAAAAAAAAAAAAAAACCCTCTGTAAAAGCTATAAATCTTAAATCACAAACCAATTAAATCACCTAAACTATAATAAAATACACTCTTACAAACCTAAATCACTTATAAGTCATAATAACTAAAAAAAATAAGTACATGATTTTAAAGTCCTTAATGAGAAATCAACCTACCTAATATTTTTGAAATGTTAAAAAGGTACATCCACCTAATAAAAAGAAAACCCACCTTTTAAAAAGAGACACTCAAATTGACAAAAAAAAAAAAAAAAAAACGCTAAGTGCACATGAGACGTTGTACGATATCAATAGCCACTGTTCGACATGAACTCTAGATCGATAGTTCATGTTTGATGAAATTTTGCAACGACGAACATGACAATAGTTGATGTGACAACATAAGGGTGATTTTTTGTGTTTTATAAACTTTTGACATGTTTATATAAAAAAAAGACATAAGATATATCTATAAATATTTATACCTTTTCTATTGTTGTTGTTGAACAATGAGTATAGCCATTGTTTTTAGAGTGATTCTATTGTAAAGCACGGGAAAACAAACACACGGTGTGCTAGGTTATGACCGAATTTTTGAAGGTGAGTTGCGTTATCATTGTATTGTTTTTAGGTTCTAAATAAAAATCTCAAAAATATCATTGTAATTATACTTTTTAGCCATTGCAACTGAAAGAATAAAAAAAACTAAAGCACAATATTTTTGTTTTTAAATCTTTTTGACTATTTTGAAAAGTTGTTGAAGATCTATGTGTAGTTATTTTTTTTTTCCAATAAAAGAAAGAACTAATTAGTAATTACAACTTATAAATGAAGACATGGGGATTTCTGGTTTTTTTTGTGGTTCGGGTGTTATCTCCTCTTCCCGTCGAGGATCGTAGCAATGGAGGAGCTGCTCTAGGGTTTGGCTGTTTGGGGACCTGATGGGCTTGGGCTTTGTTTTCGTCCTTTTTGTTGGGCCCTATGTGTTTTGGGCTTGTTTGTTTGGTTTAATATTTTTGCTGTAATGTTTGGGCCTTTGGGCCTTGTTCTGTTGTCCAGCCTTTTGGGCCTTTGGCAGTTATCAATAGAATTTCTCATCTTGACCAAAAAAAAAAAAAAGAAGGCATCGGGATGAGAGAATGGTTGTGTACTTATGTGAAAATAATGTTGTATATTTAGAATTAAAGCATAAATTCAATTTAGACACATAACTATATAAACTATTTCAACGGGGTCCATGAACTTTAAAATATTTCAAATATACACCCGATCTATTATCTAAATTGAAAAATGAATTTATGTCAATTGATTCGTTGAGAGATCAGTTAAATGACAGCTTGACTTTTGCTGACCGGGATTACTTGACGACGTGGCGCTATCTCAGCAAACATTTCCAGCCAAATAAGCGACACGGGCCCACAATTTAATAATAATAGAGAGAGTGAGAGTTTGTGGGCCCATGTCAGGGGTTAGGTGGACCCGTGTTGCTCATTTCTCGCCAAATGAGCGACACAGGTCTACCTAACCCCTGACACCGGTCCACAAAGTCATCATCTCTTTCTCGCTCGTTGAACACAAGTGAGTGATTTATATTCGAATTTGGAGAAAACGTGATATTTTTTGGAGACTAAATGGTCAAGAGAGCGTTCGACGAGCGGGAAAGAGGTCATGAGTGTGTGGGCCCGTGTCAAGTGGACGTGTGTTGCTCATTTGGCGGGAAATGTATGCTGAGTTGGTGCCACGTCGCCAATTAATCCCCGTTAGCAAAATTCAAGCTGACATTTAACTGATCTCTCAATAAATTGATGAACGGAATTTCATTTTTCAATTTACATAATAAATCAGGTGTATATTTGAAATATTTGAAAGTTTGTGGACCCCGTTGAAATAACATATATAGTTATGTATTTAAATTAAATTTATGCCTAGAATTAATCTTGTGGTCTTCTTAAAAAAGGAAAAAAAATTAGGGGTAGAACATTTATCTCCCTACCATGGCGAGAGTTTCATTATACTCCCTCCCCTAAAAATAATAATTTAGAATCCACCCCTTTATGATGTAAGTAAATTTATAAAGAAACCAGAAGAAAGAACCACAAATGGGGCGGGCGGCTGTGTTGGTGGGGTGGGTTTATTTTTTTTTTATAGTTTTTTTAATTTAAGTGTAAAATACTTTTTTTATTACAAAGTGTAAAATTCTTAAAAACAATTTTTTGTTTTTCTTTTAATTCACGGGCAAAATGGTAAATTTGGAAAACTAAAATTCTAATTTAATCGAAAATTAGGCGGTACGTGGCACATTGTCATATATAGATAACATTGGGTGAGATTTAGTGAAAAAAATTTTAGGGAAAATTTTGCAAACATGATACGTACTTTGGGGTTAATATTAGTTTAGGACATGCGTTTAAATTTGTGTTTATTTAGAATATATATTTAAAATTTGTGTTATTGTAGGACAATCCGACAACTTCGTTACATTTTCTATTAAAATGAAAGATAATTTGGTCATTTTATATTTTAAAAACAAATAAAATTTAAAAAAAACTATAAAAAAAAGTTACTACTAAAAAAACTAACGAAAGAAAATTAATAAAAATTAAAAATTAAAAGGAGAAAAAATAAAAAACAAACTAAAAGAAGCAAAAAGAAAATAAAAAACAGACCGATGGAAGACAAAAATAGAAAAAACTAAGGGGGGTGTAATGTATATAGATTTATAAAGATTTTTGTAGACTTTTTTTTAAGTGACAGACTTTTACAGAATTTACAGATTTTCACAAAGTTTTACAAAATTCTACAGAGTCTATAGAAATTCTTAAAAATCTACAGAGGAGAGATCGAATTTATAATAACTTTGAAATACATATAAAAGTCTTTCAAAGTTTATTACAATCTATCATTAAATGAATTCTATAAAATTTAATGACTTTTTAAATACACATAGACTTTTACAGATATTTTAAAAGTTTTAATTAAATACCACATAACTTTTATAAATTTTTTAAAATTCTTAATTGAATACATATAAATTTTTACAAATTTTTTTAAAATTTTTAAAAATCTTAATTAAATATTATATAACTTTTAAACTCTACAAAAATCTTTTAAAATCCATATACAATACAATCTACTAAAAGAGGAAAAAAGGAGAGGAGCTGACGAGGTTGTGAAGGGGGAAGTAGGATCAACGGGGCTGGGGGAGGAGGAGGAGGGTGCAATGGGGTGGAGGTGAGGGGGGTGCGAAGTGGGTGTGACGGGGCTGGGGGGAGGAGGTTGCGATGCGGTGGAGCCATGGAGGTGAGGGGGTGGAGGTGAGAGGAGCAAACAAGTCATTGATTTTTTGGGGGTTTGCAGAAGAAGATGAAGAAAGAAGCGGAAGAAAAAAGCAGGAAAAAAGAAGAAAAAAGAAAGTTGCAGGAAGAAAACAATGGGGTGGGAAATGAAAAAGACGACCAGCCTTCTTTTTTTATTTTTATTAATTTTCTTTCTTTAATTTTTTTAGTAGTAATTTTTTTTTTATAGTTTTTTCTTATTTTTTTAATTTTTGTTTGTTTTTAAAATATGAAATGTCAATTTATTTTTTATTTTAACAAAAAAATGTAATTGAGTTAACGAATTGTCCTATAATAACTCAAATTTGACATATATATTTTAAATTAATACAAAATCAAATACGTCCCCTAAAATAAGATTAATCCCAAAATTTGCAAAATTCTTACAAAATTTTTATGAGCAGTGTAGTTTGGTGGTATTTGTGCAAAAAAGTCAAAAAAATAACTTTTAACCATTACCTTTCTGGGGGCTTACCTCTCCAAGACAAAGCTGTAAGACATGATTTGATGTGAGAGTTTAGAGCATCGAGGACAATAAATTTACCAATGTAGCCCCGCTGCTTCTCTTCTATTTGACCTCATTAGACTAACACAGAGTAGCTCTGCAATAAGTGAGAGAGGGAGAAAGATGGGCAGGAGAACTGCTTCAAGGAACGAAGAAATGGCTCTCATGGTAAGCTTCACTTTATAAATTAATCTTTTTGCCAAATTTTTTTTGTTTATTTCATTTTAAACATATGTTACATTTTGTTATGTGTTCCTTTTATTATTTTTAAAGTTTTTCTTGATTATTTTATGGGTATGGCTTAGTTGGGTTGCTGCAGATGTCATGTTAGTACAAAAAAAAAAAAAAAAGGTAAGAATGTCATGTTTAGTTGTCTAAGCATTTGATGTTTTGGGTATAAAATATTTAATATTTTTTTTTCTGGAGTATTCGTGCCTATGCTTGGTGGTCAACACGACATTGCATATATAGTGCCTAGCATGAAATGGTTTCTTTTATTGTCATTATTTGTCTTCATAATCATAATTAGTCATGTGATTTTGATAATATTCAATTGTAAATGCAAATTTAGTGCTCTTTGGGTAGGTCAAGCTAGGAACCCAGAAACAGTATGTGAAAGGTCTATGGAAATCTAGTATTTAATGGAAGTTCTTGTTTTAATTTATTTGTATTTAAACAGAATAACAGAGAACTTTAAAGAAATTATGCAAGGACTTAATGGATGCTCGATTACATTATTAGTAATTCCCTCTACTTGTGTAATCACAAGATCAGTTTTGTTGTACATAATTGATTGGTGTGATTTGTGAGAGGTAATAGAAAAAAGTATGAACTTCAGAGATTGTGCATGTATGAATGTGGTGTGCATTTGTGCCTAAAAGATTTTCTTGCATTTGCAGTTGAAAATGCATTTGTTATTTAGTTTTGCTTTTGTCAGAAATTACTTGTGCCATCACTGATGTAGAGGTGTTGTTATCTTCAATGGAATTGGCTTTTATTATCTGGAATATTCAGTGATTCAAATTGTACAGTTCTAGTTCATTTTACTAATGATTGATAATGGTATTCATATTAAAGCTTGAAGGCACAAATCCCTCATCCGAGAGAGTGGAACCGCAGCCTGAAGGTCCACATTCTTCTCTCGAGATATTGGAACAGCAGCATGAAAATGCACACCCTGAAATGGAGAAAACAAACTCAAAGAGTACAGTGCCAAAAAAAACTACCAAATCTTCTTCGAAGAAAAGGCCAAAGTGCTATGGTCCTGTTCTTAGGCGTTCGTTACGTTTCCAAGATGGTACTATGCCAGCTGAAAATAAGAATACAGAGCCTGTGATTGAAGATATAATAGTTAAAGAAAGCGAGAAAGAAGGCGAGCAACCTGATCATTTGGAGGAAAATCGGTATGGGCCAACCTTAGGCCAGAAATCCATGGAAGAAAAAATTGACTATCTTATACAACTATTGGAAACAATGAACTCAAAGGTAATCTATTCACCTTGCCATGGAGATGGTTAGATTTTATGTGTAGTTATATTTATTCAGTTACATTAATATATATATATATATATTTTTTGGTTTTGAAATCAGGCAAGGAATAAAAACTCTATCTTCTGTGAAAGCCCAGATTCGATATACAAAAGCTTGTATGCAGACTCCCAAAAGGTTATTTTCATAAATGTCATGTACGATCTTGTTTTTGTCTGTTTAATCTTCAAGGGTTATCTATCATTTCCCCCTTTCTATGCAGATTGAGGCTTTAACAGGTGAAAACCATCAGCTTTCTTTGAAGTTGGAAATTGCTCTTGCCAAACTTGAAGCAGTATGTCAATTTTGCTACCTTGAAGTTCCATGGCAATGACAATAGACATATTTCTTCTCCGGTTCATGATTTGTGCATCTCTACCTATTTTCTTTTCTTTTTTTGGCTAATTGTAGGTTTGTCAGTTTTCATTCATCGTTAAAGTATGACACCTGATTAACGAATTCTAGAAGTTTATAAACTATTCAGAAATCCAAAAAAGAAAATGAAAATGAGGGATAGTTTTGTTATGTTCTTTAAATTTTAGCCCTTTTCATTTTTCTCTGAAGATGTTGAGTGATCTTTGAATTTATGCATGCTTTGCTTGGATGTAGTATGAGAATGGGACTCGTGCATATTCTGAAATGACTGAGAAATTGAAGGATGCCATTCTAGTCTCACATTTGGCCAAAGCTACTGAAACGCTAGTAAATGTGTCAGCTCGAGCACGTGGAGCACATGCCCCTCGGGAGGAGGTGCTTTCACATTTTCTTAAACAGAAACGACAGACTGTTCAAGCATCCAAAGCTGCAGCTAAGAGAACAAAAAATGTGCCTAAAAACTGAAGTTCACCAGTTAATTATTCTGATTGGTTTAGCCAGTCTTCTGTAAGAAATAATGAAACATGTTGGTTTAGAAACTGTGTTATGTTTGGATGGACATTGGGTGATAATGTTCTGATTGGTTTAGCCAGTCTTCTGTAAAAAAGGAAGAACCATGTTGGTTTAGAAACTGTGTTTTATGTTGGTTTAGGAACTGTGTTTTATTTTTATGGGGACATTGAGTTATAGTGTTCTGTTGTATCTGTATCGTTGGTTTGAGCATTTTAGAATTTAGACTGATATTATGATCAACGTGATGTATGTTCTTTTGAAGCCCTCTGTGTGTTTCATATAATGTATGTTCTGTTCCTCATCTATGATTAATTGAATACTTACGTTTGACAATGCTAACTATGCAAAAGAAGGGGACGATGTTCCTCTCCTAGTAGATATCTTCTTGGTCGTCCATTTTTTTCATAAGCTGGGTTTTGTTGATTTAATCCTCAGGACTGAAAGTTTGGTAAATTTGTAGTCACCGGAAAGTATACTCCTTGTGGGAGTGAATTTCTAAACTTGAATCCTTATTTGGAAATGATTACAAGGAGTATTCTTCTAAACTTGAATCCTTATTTGGGAAGGATTCAAGTCACTTTGAGTTTCATGAGGGTTATAATCCTAATAGAACATAGAGTTCTTAGATCCCTCACATTTTTGGCTAATAGGTCCCTTTGCCATGTATTTCATGGCCCCCCTATCTTTACACGAATTGGGGATCCTGTAGCTTTTGTTATTCTTCATGGACCTTGCACTGTTAGTTATTCTATGGGTCCTTTCTTGTTTACTATAGATCATTACAATTGTAAAATCATGGTCCTACATCCTATATTTTTCTCTTATTTGAGGATAAATTGGGGAATGTTGTAATACGAAATCTCCAAGTAGCTTGAGTCCAAAAATCTTCGGTCCTGAAAATATAGAAAACCTTTGGAGGTAAGGGGACACCAGTGTGATGCTGGCCAAAGGCTCTTCGACGGTCAAGTTAGAAAACAAGATCAATTATCAACTTAGAGCATTGTCTTAGAGCTTTGAAATTACTTACCTTTGTGTGATCTTATGAGAGTCTATTTATAGGAGATGATTTAAGCCCTATGGCCTTAGGATTGTAAGTTGGTTAGACTTGTAATCACCGAGAAGTATAAACCCTAAATCCTAAACCCTAATCCATATTGGATTGAACTCCTATACTTGAAACCTTGTTTGGAGAGGATTCAAGCCATTTAATTCGTATGAGAGTTGGTTTCATAGTAGAACATGGAGTTCTTAGGTCCCATTAGTCACGGGTGGTATGGAAATACCTTCGTCAGTTCGCACTTGGATGCCTCCATGAGTTTTGGGTGCATACGTGGATGTATCCGCGAGCTCGGATAGGTCCTTAGGCACGGATGGATCCATGTTTGGATGCATCCGACCCCCTAAGTGAGTGTGAGGGTAGTTACCCTTTGCTCTATATTTAATGAATCTTTTAATTCGTGGTGATCTATACCTCCGGTCTCTTTGCGTGTATGTTGTTGGAGAACGTCCATAATTTGTAGATCTCTCAAAACATAGATTGTATTCTTCTAACATCATGGGTCCTATATTTTCATGCCTTTTTCCAATGGATCCATGAGAATAGATAAGTCCTCTCATTTCTTTATGAGAATGGATAGGTCCCATGCTAAAATAAACCATGGTACTATGCTAGAATATTTCATGGTCCCACAAGGAAAAAAGTTAGATTTGGGGAAATGCTCTCTAATGTTAAAGTTGAAATTTTCTCTAAATCTTATTTTTGTTTGGGTTTCTAGTCCAAAATCTAACTATTGAAGGTTTGAAGAGAGTTTGATAAGCTTCATCCATTTAACTTGACTTCGGAAAATTTTTAAAGAAATCTTAAATTTGGGGAGATTTTAAGGAATGGTTGGAACTGTGTTTTATATAATTTTTTCCAAATCTAAATTTGGAGAGAAATTTAAGTAAGGACTGGAGATGCTCTCATATCACAGGACTCCAGCGAATGAGATAATGCTTGAACTCTCTCTTTTGAGATTGACTTGGATGAAGACAAGGAAATGTACTAGAAACACTTTTAACATGGAGGAATGAACAAGACTCAAGATTCGATGACAATTACCTTGTGGCCTTTAAAAATAAAAGAGAAAATGATCCAACCTCAAAACTAGGCCGAAATCACTCATTTTATTTTTATAAAAAATAATAATTTGGGCCTCTTAATTATTAAAAATAATAAATAAAAAATCCCAACTCTCTAACTTAGACCGGGCCATTTGCATGATTTTACCCAGCCTCAAAATAGGCCTTTTTGTAACCTTGGTCATCCACATTCGCATAGCTTGGGTTGTTCGATCAAATTTAGATTGAGTAAGATTGGTCTACCAAGATTCTTGATTGGATCAATTACAAAATATTTACATTAACTATAGTGTTACTTTCAATTTGGTACATGAGTTTTAAAACTTGACAATTAGGTACACAAGTTTTGCTCTATTTGACAATTATATACCTTCTGTCGCGTCTCTTGTTAGATCCGTCGTTTTTTGCTTACATGTCTATGTTAAATGCCATGTGGCACTAGCATGACACATCTTTTCGACATTTTGGATTCCAGCTTACTCTTTTCCGCTCATTAAATGAGTATTATAGACATAAGAATGAACTGAAATACCCATCTGATTGACATAATAGAGTGAGTTGGAATCCAAAGTATCGAAAAGATAGGTCCTAGTAGTGTAACGTGGCATTTAAAAGACACATAAGTAGAATTTAGTGGATCTACTGGGAGAGTGACATAAGGTATTTAATTGTTAAACAGAACAAAAGTTGTGTACCTAATTGTCAAGTTTTGAAACCCGTGTACCAAATTAAAAATGAAACTATAGCTAATGTAGATATTTTATAATTGATCCTTCTCGATTCTATAGGCAAGGTTGATCGACATCAACCCACTAAAGACAAGGTTGTCTAGATTAATTTTATGTAATTAAATTACACGGCACCAATAAGGTTGGGCGATCAACCTAGATGAAAACTTGGGTGAAATAAAAATAGAAGGTACAGGGGGGCTTCTCTTTCTCATTCAATTTTCTTTCGGATTGCCTTGCCATGGCCAATGTCCATTTATGACCCATACAGTTAAAGACCAAAAAAAAGAAAAAAAAAATTTAGAAAATCATTAATGTAATTTGGTTTTTTTTTTTTTTTTTTTTTTTTTGTCGATAGTGTGATTTGGTTCATTTGTATCTTTTTAACAGGTTCTGTAGAACTGAAAAATTTCAAAGAACAAACGAGACTACCGAAGATGGTTCATACAGTACAATAGACAGAAAACCAAAGAAAAAAAGGTATCTCAGGGTTTCTCTAAACAAAGATAATTCATACAATGCAAAAGAAATGTACAAGAAAATTATATGTCCAATCTATAGACATTTCATACACATTACACCACAAAAGTCTATACACACAAGCTGCAAATACTTCTGTAATTTAGAAGGGGATTTGGCAAGCCAAGTTGAATCCATCTTGCAAGCTTGTAATGATCATTCTCTTATTCAACAAGGTAGACAAGTTCATGCACACGTTGTTTGCAGTGGGCTTATCAAAAACAGCCTTGTGGGTACAAAGATTTTGGGTATGTATTTTCTCTGTGGCAGCATTATGGATGCCAAGAACATGTTTTATCAGCTTGATTTGCGATTTACTTTTCCTTGGAACTGGATGATTAGAGGGTTTAATATGATGGGTTACTTTGATTTGGCCTTGCACTTTTACTTTAAGATGTTGGGTTCTGGAGTTTCACCTGACAAGTATACCTTTCCGAGTGTAATTAAAGCTTGTGGTGGTTTAAATAATGTAAGATTGGGTAAAGCGGTTTACGATACAATTCAGTGTATGGGTTTTGAGGTGGATATATTTGTTGGTAGTTGTTTGATTCAACTATATGCAGACAATGGTTGTATCCATGATGCATGGTGCTTGTTTGATAAAATGCCCCACAAAGATTGTGTTTTATGGAATGTGATGCTTCATGGTTATGCTAAAAATGGAGATTCAAATAATACTCTCAGAATGTTCTTGGAAATGAGAAGCAGTGAAATTATGCCCAATGCAGTCACATTTGCTTGCATTTTGTCTGTTTGTGCCTCGGAAAAAGTGATTGGTTTTGGTACTCAACTCCATGGGCTAGTTGTTTCTTGTGGGTTGGAGTCGCATTCTCCAGTGGCTAATACATTGTTAGCAATGTACTCAAAATGTCAGTGCTTGTATGATGCTCGTAAGTTGTTTGATATGATGTCACGTACTGATTTAGTGACATGGAATGGAATGATATCTGGGTATATACAAAATGGGTTTATGAGTGAGGCTGCACATTTGTTTCAAGAGATGATATCTTCTGGTGTCAAACCGGACTCAATCACCTTTGCAAGTTTTCTTCCGTCGGTTGCTGAACTGGCTAGCGTCAAGCAAGGTAAGGAAATTCACGGTTACATTGTAAGACATTGTGTGCCTTTGGATGTGTTTTTGAAAAGTGCACTTATTGATGTATACTTCAAGTGCAGAAATGTGGACATGGCACACAAGATTTTCAACCAAAGTACCAGAACTGATGTTGTCATGTGTACTGCTATGATTTCAGGGTTTGTCCTTAATGGGAAGAATAATGATGCATTGGAAATTTTTAGATGGTTACTTAAAGAGAAAATGAGACCGAATTCTCTAACCCTAGCATGTGTTTTACCAGCTTGTGCTGGTCTGGCTGCTCTGAAATTGGGAAAGGAATTGCATTGTAACATCCTCAAGTATGGGCTTGATGGAAGGTGTTATGTGGGAAGTGCCCTTACAGACATGTATGCAAAATCTGGAAGATTGGATCTTGCTCATCAAGTTTTTCAAAGATTGTCTGAAAGGGATGCCATTTGTTGGAACTCAATGATAACAAGCTATTCCCAGAATGGCAAACCAGAGGAGGCCATTGATCTATTTCGTCAAATGGGCATGGAAGGTGCCAAGTATGACTGTGTAAGCATTTCAGCTGTGCTTTCTGCATGTGCAAACTTACCGTCACTTCATTATGGGAAAGAGATTCATGGTTTCATGATTAGAAGTGCATTTAGCTCTGATCTTTTTGCTGAGAGTGCACTGATAGACATGTATGCCAAATGTGGAAACCTAGTTCTTGCTCGCTGTGTGTTTGACATGATGGAAGAGAAAAATGAAGTTTCCTGGAACAGCATCATTTCTGCTTATGGGAATCACGGCCGCCTTAAGGACTCTCTTGTTCTGTTTCATGAAATGTTAGATAATGGAATCCTGCCTGATCATGTCACCTTTCTTGGTATAATATCTGCTTGTGGCCATGCAGGCCAAGTTGACGATGGAATTTTCTACTTCCATTGCATGACCGAGAAATATGGGATCCCAGCTAGGTTGGAGCATTATGCTTGCATGGTAGATCTATTTGGGCGTGCTGGACGTTTACTTGAAGCATTTGAAACAATAAAGAGCATGCCATTCTCCCCAGATTCTGGTGTATGGGGAACATTGCTTGGAGCTTGTCGAGTCCATGGCAATATTGAGCTTGCTGAAGAAGCATCTAGACATCTTTTTGAATTGGAACCACAAAATTCTGGCTATTATATATTACTCTCAAATATACATGCTGATGCTGGAAAATGGGGGAGTGTGCTTAAGGTTCGAAGTTTGATGAAGGAAAGAGAAGTTCTGAAAGTTCCTGGGTACAGTTGGATTGAGGTCAACAACAGCACTCATATGTTTGTTGCAGCAGACAAAAGTCACCCACAGTCTGCTCAGTTATATTCATTGCTCAATAGTCTTCTTCTA
Source organism: Dryas octopetala (assembly GCF_963921425.1). NCBI lineage: Eukaryota > Viridiplantae > Streptophyta > Magnoliopsida > Rosales > Rosaceae > Dryas > Dryas octopetala. The sequence continues at coordinate 13,594,309 of NC_141368.1, forward strand.
GAGTTAAGAAAAGAGGGTTATAATCCTCAATGTTACCTTCCAACGCACCCACAAACATTAGGAATGTAATTACTGGAAAGTTTCATCATCTCCCATAATCCTAGCAACTTCAGGATTACGAATATGGTGCTGGCCTATGAAATATGGCAAGCAAGAGATAATAAACATTTGTGTTTAGTTATATCTATTCAGTTCCATTACTTATTTAAAACCCTTTTTCTTTTTCTTTCTTTTGTGGTTTTGAGATCAAGCAAGGAATAAAAACTCCACCTTCTGTGAAAGCCCAGATTTGATATACAAAAGCTTGTATACAGACTCCCAAAAGGTTATTTTCATAAATATCATTGTTTCGTACTCTGTCTAAATCTTCAAGGCTTATATTATTTCCTTTTATATACAGGTTGAGGCTCTAAAAAATGAAAACAATCAGCTTTCATTGAAGTTGGAAATTGCTCTTTGCATGAAGCAGTATGTTAATTTTGCTCCCTTGAATTTCCATATCAGTGACAATAGACATAAGTGTCCAATGTATGATTTGGGGAACACCCTCTGTTTTTGGTCATTCTGCATTTGTCAGTTTTCAACGTTAATGTTTAAAATGCATAATACATGTCTGATTACCGAATTCTAGTTTATAAAACTATTCAGAAATCCAAAAAATATATATATCTATCAAGGATAGTTTTGTTATGTTCTTTAAAGTTTAGCCCTTTACATTTTCTCTGAAGATGTTGAGTGATCTTTGAATTTATGCATGCTTTGGTTGGTTGGTTGTAGTATGAGAATGGGGCTCGTACATTTTCTGAAATGACTGAGAAATTTAACGATGTGACTCTAATCTCTAATCTGGAAAAAGCTACTGAAACGGTAGTAAATGTGTTATCTCAAGCAGCATGCCTAGCTCCTGCTGTTGAAGCACCCCAAGCTGCAGCTAAGAGAAAGAAAGAGTTTACAGGAAATGAAAGGTACTGAAGTTCACCAGTTAATCTGATTGGTTTAGCCAGTCTTCTAGAAGAGGAAGAATCATGTTGGTTTAGAAACTGTGTTTTATTTTGTTGGATATTGAGTGAATGTTCTGTCTGTATCTTTGGTTTGAGCATTTTGACTGTGATATTGTGATATCAATGTGATGTCTGTTGGTTTAAGTCCTGACATCGGGTTCATATAATGTTTAGATGTTCCTCAAGTCACCTATATTTTTGTAGGTTCCTCAATGACTGATAGAGTACATACAATTGAGAATGCTTGCTATGCAAAAGAAGGGAGGCAACTTTCCTCTCCTATTAGATCTCTGTTTGTCAATCTTTTTTGCAAGCTGCGTTTTGTTCATTGGATGGTTACGGTCTTCAACTATCCTTGAATGACATGGAAGGGAATGTAGTCCAGGCATATATGGCATGCATGCATTTCTTAAGTACAAATGTCAAGGATTTTCAGTGGTCGGTGACCCGAGATTTGTGTTCCTTGTTGAGAATTTAGATCACATTTGGTGCTTTGTCTAATTATCTGTATGGTGGTTTATGCCTCGTCACAAGTTTTGTTTAAGTACCCAATACTAATCGAAAAAAGAAAAACAGTTTACTTATGCATCTAAACTAGTTTATAAATGCAACTGATAAACGATCATCCTACTTGGCCACACAGGCTTGTAATAAGTGAGTTTGCCTCGGTCATCTCTCTGATAATGTCAAAACCAGGCTGCATTCTTTGGGTGTGAAACAGATTCATCCTTTTATGAATTTCTGAAATTGGGGTAGATGGTAAAGGAAAGGACGTTGAGCTGGTGTGAAGGTGAGTTTTCTGGTATGTAGAAGTTGTATTGTTTAAGCTTGTGGAAAATAGGGATGAAATAATGATAATAACAATAATAATAAAGTAAAAAATATATATATTTAACTCAATCCTGGATTTAGTCTAATGTTAAACACTAGAATCTACATAGAATAAAATGTCATTCTCCCCGCAGATAACATTTGATATTGGTTTCCCAATGTCTCTTGTATGTGTGAAATTTGGTTTCCAGCAGAATATTGTTGTATGCTTCTCTGGGTTGAAATTAAACCAACCTAATATGCCATAATTTTAGTATTTCTTTTAAAGGTTTTGTTGGCACTTGGAAAGATAATTGTTTTATCAAAACTAGCAAACGTTTACCCTCTTTTTCCAAGAATAACATTTTGAAATAAAACTTCTCAGTTTGGTTCGTATAACACAAAATTCACAGCAAAAGTCAACCAGCTAGCCTTTCCAAGAAATTCTCTTTTTACTTGTAACATCTCTTGTGGAACAATCCTAGACACAAATTTATCATCTTTATTGAATTTTGATAACTTCTGAAAATTTAATTTGTTAGAAAAAGTGGCTAGATTATTTAGAGTCATACATATAATCTCACATCAGCTATGCAAAGAATCATCTTTTGGGTATATAAAGAATGGAACCGCAGACACTAATGCCAATTTATATTTTAAAACTTCGTACTCTAGCGGCACATATGACTAAACTGATGAGAAAGAATATCGACATATGGGGTGTGACTCATGAATATCCTTTTGCACAACATTTATCTTGTGGCACTCATTCATCTTGAATAGTTAATTGATATGACAAACGGGTCAAGCTTTACTCTTTGTTTAATTTCCAAATCAAAAAGTTAAATTATAAACAGTGTCTGGCATGTTCAAGGCACACAAGCTCCCAAACTAATAGCAACAAAAATCCAGATAGCTCATTGCATTGCTTAGCAACGTACCCTACATTTTGCTCTTCTTGAATCAAATATCGTATATACTATATATTCTCCGGCTGCATGCTTAATTTGACCCTGAAATGTAAGAAAACCATGCATAGTCCTTAACGCCATGAACTCATAATTTGCTTCATGAAATCCATCGCCGTCTTTGGAATTTCCAATCATCACAACACATCACCATCACCACGTACCAAATCCAAAACTTGATTTCTGACAATGCTCATAATCTCATCCTACACCAAACAATAGAAGTTAATTGCATCTGCCAAATCAATCCAATGCCAAGCCCTTCCTTAATCCGACGCTCTTCGTCCCTCCCCCGCCTCTCGAAAACCTGGCCCTCCCAGTACACTCTCCCGGAAGACCTCCCTGCTACGAACCGCTCTGCATGCTCGACTGCCACGTCGAAAATTAGTACTTTTCGCAAGAAATTTGGAAAACTTATCATCGGGAGGAAGAGGGATTCGGACTTGACTGAGAAAACTCTGGAGGTTCACAATAAGATACAGGAGAGTATCCCGGTTCACAACCATGTACAGCAGATTAGTACTCTCGAGCATTATGATTATGGCCGGTTCCAGCTGCATAATCATGATGAGAAATATAGCCCCTATTACATTAGGGGACTCACGCATCCGAGCAGTAGTACTGGGCCTCGGACTCCGGGGCAAGAGAGTCGTGCCCCAAGTGCTGTTAGTTGGACTTCTGTCTCCACCTTCTTCATCAAAATGCGAGATTGGAGCTCTCGCATTGGTTCAAAAAGCAAGGTGTACAGCAAGAAGCTGAAACCTTCTGCTTACAAATGGTCCGGTACACCACCAGCACCAATTGAGTTGTCAGCGAATTCAGAAGGGTCGACTTTGGTGAACGAGGAGATCATCATGAGCAGTAATGAAAATAATATTGTTGAGAAGCCATTGAGGGAGAGAGTCATAGGAGCAGCTGCACCAACAAATGATCCAAAGGTGATGGAAATAGACAAGAAGTTTGTGTGGGCAGACAAGCACCAACCCCTTTGCTTGGAAGATTTCATATGTAATAGAGACAAAGCAACTCAGCTGCAGGCTTTGGTATGCAGTATCACACCTTCTCGATCAATCTTAATTGCTTTTTTTTTATTTATTTGTACTCCTTAATTTGCTGTGATATATTTATTCATATTGAAATTAAAATACTTGATGTCTATGTGAATTTGTGTATTAATTACAGGCAAGAGAAGGAGGATGTGGGCATTTCATATTTGAAGGACCACCAGGCGTGGGGAGGAGAACTATGATCTGGGCTATGCTTCGAGAGGCTTTTGGACGTGACACAATACATGTAAATATTATGTTATCTTCAAGGATCACTCGCATACGTACGAAATAGGATTCGTTGCTTATTTCTTTCCATGCTAATTAATATTGTACTTTTGTTCAAAACGGACGGTGTGATTTTGGAGTTTAGGGCTAAGTGATTGGACTCATGATTTAGTATTTAGGCTGAAATGATAATTAAATGAAAGCCTAAGACAATGAATTTGTATGCATAAGAAAGCATCCGGACTCAATCATTATATCAAGTCTTTCATTTTTAAAATAAATTGTGATTAGAAATTAAGATGAATCTGGATCCTCCTCCTTAACTCGGTTATATATCATTGATTTCTAATCCAAGTGGTTCATTACAAATTCAAAAAAATTTCTTTCATTTTGTTTAGGGTTTAATATATATATATATTAATAAAAGTAAATGATATATTATAATCCTTGAATTTCGAATTAATGAACGTACTACTTGAATTAGAAACGTACGAGATGGATAACCAAGAAAAGAAGAGGCTTGAGACACAAAAAGATCTACTAAGACTACTATATTTCTTTTTAATTAATTCATCTAAAATTTTTAATGGTACCATTCCGTTTTCTTTGAAATTCTCAGGCCAGGGAGGAATTCAAGGCATTTAACTTGAAGGTAATTTCCAAATCACTTTGTTTCAATGCATTTATATATATACTAATAGAATAATAACTATATATTGACCCTTTTGGAATTTTTATTTCCATAGGGTGAAATGGTAGGTAGTATTGAAGTACATGTAAAGCACTCCCCTCAACATGTAGAAGTGAATCTTTCTGAACTGAAAGGCTATGAGAAGCATGTGATTGTTGAACTCATGAAGGAAGCACAAACACATAACAAGATAACCAACAAAGCTATTCCCTGCGGCCCTGAGAACTGCCGAGGAATATATTTATTTGGAGGGTAATGTTCTTCTGCCAAATAATATGCTTATGTTGCCAGACTATGAATTTGAAGCACATATACATATATAGCCAGATTCTCAGTCTGTACGTAGCCAAAAGAACACTAATTTCTGGTTATTTGGATCTCAACTCATGTATAAATAAAGCCTTGCCTACTTATTTATGTTTGTGCAGCAATAATCTTATATGAGGCAGACAAGCTCTCTACAGATGCCCTACTATATATAAAGTGGCTATTAGAAAGGTATAAAGGGTGTAATAAGGTCTTCTTCTGCTGCTCTGATGTCTCAAAGCTTCAGGCAATCAGATCACTTTGTACTGTTGTTGAGCTTTTACCGCCTTCAAAGAATGAGGTTGGAAATTAATTACTAGTTTATATTTATATAGTAATCCTAATTAAAAAGAGTTTATATATTATAAGCTTCTTAATTAATATTCTGCATTTTCAGCTTGTTGAAGTTTTGAAATTTATAGCTGAACAAGAAGGCATAGATTTGCCACATGAACTGGCTGAAAAATTTGCTGAAAATTCTAAAAATAATCTTGGTCTGGCGATTCGATCATTCGAGGCTACTTGGAAGAAAAGGTAAGAAGAAAACTCCCATCTGTTGATATATATATATATATAATTTTATTGATTGTGAATTATTTCTTATCTGTTTGTTTAATTTCCATCATTAATTTATGTGCTCTTGCTGTGGTCTGCTACGGCGTACGTACATATTGCAGTTATCCCTTTAAAGAAGATCAAGTAATTTTCACAGGTTGGGAAGATAACATTGCAGATATTGCCAAGAATATGATCCAAGAGCAAAGCCCCAAACAGTATGCTCTTTTGAATTGTTGAAATATTATTTTTAATTCCCCATAAATTCAATGTGGGTTAAGTACGTAAACCAACAATTCCCCATTACTAAATGGGGAATGGATGCCACTAGCATATAAGAGTCAATGGTTACCTTTCGCGATGTACAAACTTTCTACATATGTCGGTTATATATAAGCTTCATTTTACGATGTGCCTATAAAACTCAGTGACTTTCATATACATGTTGATAGTTGAAGATTATATTAACCGGCACGTTCAAAAATTCCTCCTGGAATTCAAATACAAAAATTTGCAAGTTGAGATTTAATTATCAAACCGAGAAAACAATTGAAATCATTCCATATCTTTTTGCAGGCTATATATTATCCGTGGGAAGCTTCAAAATCTTATAGTGCATGGTGTAGCTCCCGAATTCATTTTCAAGGTAAGCACTTACTTTTATTCCCTTTATAAGTAGCATCTGTGTCTAATTGAAGTAATTATAGGTACTATATATGCTAATTAATTAACCAAATATTCATAATTTTGCAGTCCCTGGTAGAAGAACTGAAGAAGCATTTGGATGAGAATTTGCAGTATCGAATTGAGAGCATGTATGATGAATACAATGTAAGGATATGCAAAGCTTTGTTTTGATAAATTTTTAATTTCTCCCTTAAATGAGTTATGATTAATGTCACCATAACATCTTATATTTTCTCTTGTATCCAGAGGAATGATGAAAATATGTTTGAGTGTGACAATCCATCCAGAAAGAATATTCAACAATTCTTGAGGATTGAAGGTACAACAACTGATTCAAGTAGTGAATATAAGATAATTAAGATCGATATATTCATAATTAAAACACTGAAATGATCACTGTTTAATCAAATAGTTGAATATGAAATTATCCCATAATCTCTTGTCTGCATGACATGTTTAATTTCAATATTCTTGTTATATAACGCAAGTTTATTTTCATCTTCTCCCAGAGTTCATAGCCAAATTCATGAGCTGCTACAAGGGTTGCACAAATACCAAGATTTATGCACCATGATAGTCCAAGTACAACTCCCTCAAAGAACTATTATGTATCTTAATGTCTTTGTGGTGAAATGCAGAAGGCACACGCCTTTCACTTTTTACCATATTTATATAATTGGTATTGCTGCTGGTGTTGGAAAACTATTTGTTTTTCTTGCAAAACTTGTGATCATGGCTTATAAACTAAATACACACAGAATGCTGTAGAATTTAATAAGGTGTGGTATGACCAAAATGTTTGTCAGAATATTCTGAGAAAGAAACTACTGTGTACTTTCTCCATGATGTAAATTGATAACAGGCACGGAGCAGGGTGGGGTCATTGGTGGCATGTGACCCCAATAAGTCTATTGTGTTGTCCACATGTATTTAATCTTGAACCCATATACTCTGTTTCAAAATAAAAATATAGACGTACCCCTTGCAAATATGCAAACAATATTTATGAATGTGGAAAAATGATAATAAATAAAATATCTTACATTTTCATGGTATTTCTTGCAGCCAAAAAACTTCCTATTGGATGATAATTAATAATATTTCCCTGCCATGGAATTCCAATTTGGCTGCTGTTTAACATGTTTAGTTGTATTTATGGTGTTTTGTTTATGATTGGCTTGTTGGTATTGTTGAATGCAAATCACATTTTTTATTTTGTTTAGCATGCCTCTATTATGATAAAATCCTGGTTCTGCCACTGATAACAGGTGTGGTTTTTTCTTAAGCAATGTATATTATCAGTTACAGGGACGAATCCAGGATTTTAAAATGGGGTGGGCTAAACTTAGCTTACGAGTGAAACTCGACCGTATAAATGAATTTTATTAGCAAAAAAAAAAAAGTTACACCTAATTAGGGGAAATATAATGAGCCTTACTCTAAAAATGCATATCTAAACAAATGAAAAAAATCGCACAAAAAAAGAAGATAGCAATACAACAATTAAATATGCAATGCAAATACAATATAATACTATCTAAGTTGGGTCATATGTTTTTTCAAATAGCAAAAATCATTAAGTATCGATACTATTAGAAAATTCTCTTTTAATGTGGATGATCATACAATAATAACTTGTAGACCTATAAGTATGAGTAACTTAGTTAATACCTTGAAAATGAATATCTGCACATAAAAGATATACAACTTAAATTTAGAATTGCATGTCTATTGTTTATATGTTCCCAATTTTTCAAATCCCAACTTGATAGGTTCCCAATTTAGAATTTTATATTGTTTTATATGTTCCCAATCAATTTGTAATTTAACCATCACAATAATCAAGCTAGAGTTTAATCAAAAAAAGAATCAAACCCTAATTTAATTATAAAAAATAATCAAAGCTCTAATTTTAAAATTGCAAAAATTTCTAATTTTAATAGATAGTTGAGCCAAAAAAAAGTATAGAGATTGGGTGCAAATACATATATAATACCTTGGCGGCTTGGCACCCCTTGGAGATTGGAGGGTTGAGCTATTTGTGTGGGGCCGGGGAGATGAGTTTTGGAGCTGCAGAGGAAAGAAGTTGGAGCAAGTGCGGATCTATGGGCTGTTTTTGGGGGGAGTGGAAGTAAGTAAAAGTAATTTTTTTTCATTAAACAAAGAGGCAGTAGCTGCAGCATGTGAGAAGTTGTTCCTCAGCAGAAAAAAAAAAAATACTTAAACTGTGGGTAGTGGGCTACTGTGCATGGGATGGAAATTGGATGGGCTAAGCTACCTAGGTAAGCTAAAAAACCAGAAAAAGAGCATGGGCTGCAGCCCATGCAGCCCACAACGTGCATTCGTCACTGATCAGTTATATGAAAATTTTGACACCTATATTGGCAATTATATTTCCTTATATTTTTCTAAGGAAAAGGGTTTAACATAGATAATTTCTAGAACATCCTTGACCCATAGCAGGAAAAAACTCCAATAGGACGGACATATACGTTCAATGTGTCTGTCTCTCTTATCATGTGATGAGAGATAAACACATAAAATATATACGCCCGTCTCATAAAAGTTTTTTCTCTAGAAAGCATCCCTAAGACAATGGTAAGCAACTATTTGAGAAACCCCGAAGTCCAAATCCTCTCTGAATGTAGATATTATGTCCCCACTTAGCTAAGACGCAAAAGCCAAATTGGTGTCTTTGAAAATATGTTTGAGATGAACTTCTTCTATAAGACTACTTAGCGAATGGATATATCTTCCACAAATACACCAAGGGACTGTAATTCATAATCGAGTCAACAATCAATGTTGGAACCTCACTCAATTTGAATCCGCGTTCCAGAGGCAGTTCAACGTAAACTATCTCTAAGCGCCAGACATGCCATCAATAATATAGAGGCATTAACTGTTTCAATTTTTGGTTACCAACTAATGTGATAGATGATACGTCATATTCTTACTAATTATAAATAAATGAAACTCAGAGCGGATCCAGATCTGAACAAATAAAATACTGTTACATTAATTAAAATCTAAAAATTGGAATAATAGTTAGTGTCTCTTGTTGATGCAAAAATCCGCTTGGTGATGCAACAACTTAAAGTGGATAATCTAGCTGATGAAGAAGCCTTGTTGGAAGGTGATTAGGATGGTTAGACCTTGTTGAATTGCTGGTTGATGTTGATGAGATTTTCCTGCATGAACAAAGATCAACGGAGATAGGATTGGTGTGGTACCAGCCAAATATACTCCGATCGATGATAAAGTCAATGAAGTATAAATGAGGGTGTTTGGGCAAGAACAAGTGATGAACTTGAAAGAATATGAAAGAACAATGTAAGATCTTCTGGGTTATTCTCAAGTTCTTGTGTATAGTTCCTTCCTTTGTGCATATAAGTGGGTTTATATAGGCAAATGCAGAGGTAAGGGCTAAGTTACTAGCATGAGGATGAACGGATGAGGATATGCCACGTCATCAGTCAGGAACAACAGCATGCACAACTACCAAGTGCTTTTGCATTCAATGCTGCATTGAATGCAAGCATGACTTGGTCAAGTGGAGTGCCCTAATAGTCATGGCTAAGAGCTTGGTTGTCAAGTCTGACTGATGGTCATGTCAAGTGCACTTGAGTATGGCGGTTCATCCTAACTGGATATTCTAGAATAGTGGTAATATGTCATGCCAAGCCGAACACATGTACCAATGTCTCCATATGTTGATATGAAATCCTTGAGTGATCGGATCGGGAAGACTTTGTGGATGAGTCAAGCTGAACTGATCAAGTGAAGGTGTAGATATTCTTTCAAATATAAAACAGCTGTGATCAAAGATAGGACAACACTTGGATCCGAGTTGAACTAAAGATGGCCAGAAAAGATGATCTCTCAAATTTGGTGAATCTTGATATCAGTTTGGATCGGACATGGATCTCCTGAAGATAAGAGCCGAACCCAAGTGTACACACTGTTTGTATTGTTGAGCTGGCATAATGACATGGATAGTTTGGTCTGACCAAGTTGACCGTTGAAAAGTCAGAACAAAAAATGAGGCTGGATGTGCCATGTGTTAGTTTGTGATTGGTTGTTGAATCCATGTGTAGTTATCCACAAAGACCTCTAATATTACTTTTTAACTATAAGTTATCAAAGAACAAACAAGGTTTATGGCAGCAGCAGCCACTGGCCTTGCAAATATTCCTGTTATAAAATGATGAGCAACAAATTATGAAGAATAACACCTCAAAATGTAATTTAAAGGAAGTGCCTTCCATTTATTAATTCCAGCAAGCGGGGGAAGCAAGAAGGGCGCCCAATATGCACACTCCATATATTCACGAGGGCCTTCACCACAAAGGAGATAATGACGGTTAAGAATAACGGATTTGGATCATTTATTTGTTTTTACTTAATTTTGAATTCTAACTATGCATTATATATTCGATGATGTTTTTTATTGACTTTTAATCCTAAACATGTATTATACATCCAAGTGTGTGAGCAAAAGAGAAAATGAATTTACAAACACTTTTTGAGTGTGTTTGTGCGGGAGAGAGTTTATATTTATACATTTATTATCGTTAGATTTGTAATCAATGACTAGTATTAAAACAAGTAAAAACATTAGTGGGATAACACCTCAAAAAGACAACCTCATTAGGATGATCTCACTACACTAATGATAAAACTAAATTTGACATTCTGCCTTATTTTATTAAATAAAAGTGAAAATGGAAAGCATTAGACTATTAGTGAACTAAAATTAGACAATTATTTTAAAAGGCAACAAAAACATAAAAAAAAAAAAAAAGATAAGAAATCCTACAACAAAATTGGTTGTTTATTCGAGCCACATCAAGAATAAGAAAGATTGCAGTTGTTGAATAACCTATTTGAAAAGACTATAGATTTACCCATAATACACCTAAGTTCGATCCCCCTTTCCCTTCAACAAAAAAATAAAATAAAATAAGGATTATCTCTAAGTGAAAAATTGTGAGCATGCCTTTTAGTAAACACATATTTTACAATTCAAAACAAGGGACTTGGCCAAACCCTACTCTGCCAAATTCGGATAGAACCAATGCTCCGACAGCGTTATTGATCAATTCCATGATGAATACAATTTCACAATTCAACATGCTTGGAGAGTGTTGATACATGTTAGAACTGGGTTTTGCATTCAATGGCTACTTGAACATTCTAATTGGATAAATTCATTTAATTTTTATCATCCAAACAAGCGTTTGTAACTTTGTATAATAAGGAGCTCAAACCAAAACAAAATTTGAATTGAGTGATATGCACTACTGTACAAGCAATTGGAAAACAAATGATACAAAACTGCAGGATACCCCCTTGTACATTATTGAACTACTAATCTCTGGAGATGGTCCAAGAAGACTTCAAAACCGACATCATCTGTAAAGATGATATCCCCTCCCGGATGCGGAGCTTCACTGTTGTAAGTAGCAGAAGGATTCAACTTTGCCAAGAGAAAACGGGCCTGCATAAGTACATAAATGAAGTAGATTAGTGATAACAAACTGTACTTTAAAATGCATAGATGTATTATATTTGTCAGGTTTCGTACATTACTATGAAATTGTCACCTCAACAACCAAGCATCTAACTAAATACCCTAGTAGGTGATCAAATGAAACACAAGTTTACAGTTATATAAATTTTTTTTTTTTTTTCGCGGCGAACAGTTATTTAACTATGACTCGGTGCCAAAACATGCAAAGATGACAATAGATTACTCAAAACATCAACACCTCAGACACAACATTGGAAAAGAATAAATAGGTCCTCTAATTATCAGTGCTCAGAAATCTAATTCTTATCAGTCTATAAATCATCAAAAGAGACATGGTCCAAAAGAAAGCAACGCAACAAAGGGGCCTGCTCATATATTAGGGACGAGTTGCTATGCCACAACTGCAAGTCTGGAAACAAAACCTGACTGGCTGACTTCCCTTATTAATTGAGGGCCCAACTGAACCATCAGGGGCATAATTAAGGAGGGGAGAGGAATAAAAGTTAGCCACGGTACTGCAGAAATACATGTTGTTTGTTTAACATCAAGCAGATTAAGATTATAGACAGTGCCGGAATTACCTGAGAACCATGCTGATCACAAATCACTACGCGAGGTACTGGAAATCTTTCCTTGATTATACCATCTGCATCATCGTGAGGAGCTTGTAACAATTGAGCAAATGCCTGCAAGCAGAGATTAATTTTAGTGGACTTATAATATTTTTGAAGAAAGAGCTTTGCTAGCAATAGCATTTAACCTTCTACTACTGCCAGAATTAAGAGCAACAATTTTCTTCCAGGATCTTTATTTGTTTGATGTAAAAGTAAATAAAAATAAAACAAAACAGAATCTTGCTGACCACTTGCAAACCATCATTAGATGGGATAAGAGCAACAAAATATACGACCATGCAACATAAAGACACTATTTATGGAAGGCATTTACAAACAAATGGTCACCCAAATAAAACTAAAAATACTTTTTATGAAATGGATACAAGGACAAAAGATATATAAACCATCACCCCAAAAGCAAATTGTGAATCCAAGATAGGTAATGTCCTATGCACAAATAAGTAACATGAGACCAAGAGATAAGTAGGTCACATTTTTTCTTTTGGAAGATAAGCCACACCGGTCATGGAGTTTTGGTCTCTTTTACCCCAGAAAAAATACAACAAATACAGTTTTAGACAATTATCGGAGGCAGTTGAATATTTGCTATGAAAGCGCAAGACAAGGAAATTTCCAGGACTGCATAGATCATAAAATAATCAAGGGGTAATAGTGCCAATACTTGTTTATATACAGGTCAGTCTACTATCTCTAGGCTGGGTCATCTCTAACCCAAGGGAGTAAATTCAGTAACTAGTTGTAATGCTTTGTTAACTTTGGATCTAAAACCAATAATCTAATGTATGTCTATACAAAATTAAATTGGGTCAGAATTTTTTCAATAGCAAAAAGAACAAGACATCTAAATCTTTCAGTTGCTGGATGTCTGGGTGCAACACTCTTCATATTGATGTAATGGAAAAGCCTTCACACATTTTAGGCTTGAAGCATAGACCCCAAGGAAAATACATGCTGTTCAGATCAATTTCAATGTTGCAAAAGATTACCTGATGTTCGGGCAGATCCTGATATCCTGCTTTTCGCCACTGAGCAATAGTTGAGCCATGAAAAATAACAACAGTAAAGTAGGAGTCTAAAAGCAGAATCCTATCAGCCGCAATGGCAGCAACATCAAGAAGTGCTGGTTCTGGGCCTGAATGAAATGAATATGAAATCAATGAAGGCTGAATCATCACAACTGAGTTGGCAACATTTTCCCGGTTTAGGATCATTCTGAAGTATGCAGTCTCATCTGGGCTGTTGTTAAAAACCTGTAACACAATTTCACCTAACTTTAATCACAGGATCTCTAAAATAGCATATAACAATGATAATAACAGAGCTGAAATTTAGAAGACGGCCAGGAAACATGAAAGAAAAATAGACGTATATACCTGGACAAACTGAGAACGTCGTAAATGAAATATAAATTGAGGGAAAATTGAAAACCGTGGAGATAAGCTGAAAGAAGAAGGGGTGTCCTTTTGGTAATCTCCAAATCGAGAACACATATGTATCAATGTTTTATCCAACCATCTTATAGGGTCAAACTCTGCCTGCATACCACCAATGGAAACAATTCATGAAATGGCACAAGATTCACGAATATTTCATTCAATTCATATCTTAGAAAATAAAATGTGATGTAAAAAATATAAGGTTCTGAAAAATCACTTTTTATGATATCAACTCAAATATTATGACTAAAATGATCAGACTTTTTAGAAATTCTTTACCACATCAGATATGTAAATAAAAATGAAGTACTATAGCAATATGCCATTGTTAGGCACTGATGCTTGTCTCTGCTCATTTCCTTCATCAGTCACCTTGTCTCATAGTGGGTATGGTATAGAGCACAACTATTTCAAAAGCAGAAATTACATAATCAATAATGAATTGACGGATTAGGGGAATTTGGGGAACAGTACTTAAATTGTGATGACACAGAAGCTTAGATACATTGACGTCCAAGCAAGAATAGACAACAAAACAAAGTATAATGTAACATATTCCTGACTACATGGAAGGAAATCACATGGTTAAACGCACTGGTTCAACAGCTGTCTGAGAACACTGAAAAAACGCTGGAAATTCACAATTGTTAAGGCAAAGGCAGGGTTGTATGCATGCTTCACTCTTGACTTCTGTTTACAGAAAATCATGATCTAATGGGAATTCTTCATAAGAAAACATGATGGTTCAAAGTGTTTCAGGTCACTTATAAATTATTAGGTTTGAAGGGTCTTCAATACGATGGTTCCGTGCAATTTAAAAAGTTGTACAAGAGTTTAAGTACAACTAGAGAATAGGGAAGAAAGGTGGTACTCTTGGTTTATAAATCAAGTTGCAACCTACCCACGAGAAAATGAGGCACAAAATCCATATAATCCCTGGATAGCTGCTACAGCTTAATCCAGAAACTATGAAACATTACCATCTTAACTTCATGATATTCATGTTCCAAGTTTAAATTTTCTTCTTTTCCTAGTATTAGTATGTTAAATTCAGCTTGTATTTACCCTTGCTTGTGTGTATTTGTGTGTGTGTGTGAGAGAGAGAGAGAGAGAGAGACAGACAGACAGGCAGACATAGAGAGAGAGAGACAGAGACAGAGAGAGATCAGGGGATGTAAAAAATCAGCAGCATCATTTTCAATCGGAAATTTACAAAACATAAAACCAAATATTTGTATTCCACAAATTTAGGTTCAAGACCTGAGATTCTAGCATAAAAAGGCATGTAGTACCAAAGATTACCTCAGTTTCCATTTTGAAAGAAACTAGGCGTGCCATGACTACAGCAGCTGCTTCTTGGTCAAACCCAGCAATCAAGTCCTATAGTATAATACAGTCACTTCAGATTGCAATTTAAAAACAACAAATGGATACTTGAGGAAAGCAAAACCATATTCGAGAAGCAGCAACAAGTAGCATGTAATCCCACATTGCATCAATACCAATACAAATCTGTACAAGAATAGATATCTCCATTCATAATCACTAAAAACCTAAAGCAATGAAATTAAGGAGCTAAAAATGTCCAAAGGAAAAATTACAAATCCAATTAATTTAAATGAGAGAGAGATCTGCATGCTGTATTTCCAGGCAGTTTCACAAGGGAAGAAAAAGAATTTCCTTAAAAGTATGACATGGAGCAAAATGCCCATGGGTTGCACCCCCTAGGCTCTTTTGAAAAAATGATTACTTCTCAAAGAAAAGAAAATATGGACATGAAATGTCAAATAAAATATACTTGAAAACACTGTATATGGTTGTAGAGCCACTTACTGCAACACCCACATCTGCAGCCTTTTAATAACTTATTGCAGACTTTTCGTGCATGCTTTTGAGGTGGTGGCAATCACACCTCATCGTACCTCTCATTAATGTCATGGTTCTATATCTGTAAACTACTTTAACAATAAAGGTGCCTAACTCAAGCCTCTTTCATAGGTATAATATTTTAGGTCGATGTCACTAACCCTGCCATGCAGTTAATAGTTTCTTTGCAAACAAAATAAATTATCCATCATATATTGAGGACAGCAAAACTTGCCTGTATAATTCCAGGTCCAGCAACCCATCTTCTCGAAAGGGTGGTAACACGAAGTCTCATTTGACCACTATAATGCTGATAACTGAGGCAAAGTATCAATAATAAGTTAACATATTTCCTTCTATCATAGGCACAACTGAAAAATAATTACTCAAGTTTGTGAGCATGGAGATCATACTAAGTAAGAAATTGGAAGTAAAACTGATTGCTAGCGGGTTGAACAGTGGCATCAGGGATTTCCTTCTTAACAATTTCAAAAATTAGACACAAAGATGTAGCTTTGTCGAGGCCACACATCTTCCATGCACTTGTACTCCCCTGACCAACAACCGTGTCGGAGCACAAAGGACCTTTCTGCACAATGTCACCAATACAAAGGTAAAAAAACACATCCACCATTAATGACAGATCATTGAAATGCTATGAACTATACCTTTTCAAGAGACGCACAAGGACCAATAATGCCCTGAACTTTGACATCTTTTGAGCAGTTTATCTCAAATATACCACTGCATAGAAGATCAAAAACCAGAATGGCAAACAAGATTTATCACATGTTTAAGAACCCACAATTAGAACAGACAAAGAAATGAGAAAAATTAAGCTCAGCATCAGCAGTCCGTCCATACGTCCACTCGGAGTCTGGGACAATACAAGACCATTCTTCTAAGGAACATTATATGAATACTTATTGGAGTTGATGTCAGGATATGAAGCATTTTGTTATAACTTAAATTAATGCATTTGCTTTTCAAAATAGTATCTTATGATCAGTATCTAGCTAGATGTAGGCAATGCAAATATTAATAGCAAGACAAATTACTAATTTAAGGTAACATGCTTTTGATAAACTGGGTGAAAGCATATAGAGTCACTGTGCAAGGTAATGTCAGGCAAAAGGAGACATTATGTTGCAATGCACATAGCAAGCACATACATAGCATCAAATATACATTCTAAGAAAGCAAAAGTACAAAGAAACCACATAACACGTCAATGCAACAACAAGAAAAACACATATAATTTTGTTGAAGTAAATTACAAAATGTGTTTTGAGAATAAATTGGGGGTTTTAAACAATCCGCTACGTGCACCCAGTCATTTTGGATCAGAAGGAGCTCTTCTTCCGAGTCTTTTAAGGAGTTTAGGAACCGTCTTTTACTGTAATTTTATAGGTGTTGTTGGTGTTCTGACCTCCTTTGAAATTAACCTCTGGTTATGTTCTTTTTGTATCTCTCTCTCTATCTCTCTCTCTCTCTCTCTCTCTCTCTCTCTCTCTCTCTCTCTCTCTCTCTCTCTCTCTCTCTCTCTTGAATAAAACTTACTTATCATAAAATAAAAAATTACCAGCGAGAAGAGTCAGTTTTTGATTCTCACCAAATTCAAATATTCATTGTAAGAAAGCAAAAGTATAGTGAAGACATATAAACATTGACAATACAAAGAAAAAAAACAATTGTTAAATGATTTTTTTAGAACAGCTGGAAAAAGTTCATAGTGAAACTTGATAAGAAACAGGAGCAATTTTTCATTTTGAGATTGACCCACGAAACCATACTTTGATGATAAACCAAGCTCATAATCACCCGACTGGAAAACACGTTTAAGAGAATCCTTAAACACCGAATGGCCAAAACTTTCTGCAAGCACAACCAGTCCGCCAGTCCTTTCAACTGCAATTTTAAGTTCAGCAATCCCCACCTGAAAGAGAATGCATCATGCAAAAGAAACATGAAATAACTTTAAGCGGATAGGAAAAAAAACACACAAACAAATAAGTCCCTGAATTTAATCCATGGAACCCAAGCCCACAAGCTCAAGAAGCCAAACAAATTATTTAACTTCAAATCATGGGATCATGACTAGTCCGCAACGCACAACATCCTCCCCTTCCATCCCAATCAAAAAGAACATATTACCCACCCCCTTTGGTAATAGAGAAGAAGAATTGGCTTCACTGTGGAACATAATTAAATTCCTTACTTCCCTTTGGGCTTCCTTGTCTAAATATTGTAAGGATGTCCCCTTTAGTTTGATATATCTGGATTGGTTTGCTACTTTGGACTAAGTATTTGTTTGGTTTGGTATGGTTATGGTTTTGTTTAGTCGGGCTCTGTTTGTTTCTTAGTTGGAGTGCTCTCGTTGCCCATCTTGTTCTATTATTTTCTTCTCTTACTTTAATTAAATTCTTGTTTCTGATAAAAACAAACATGCTTATTACACTTTCTTTTAATAATATATACATAAATGTACTATACATAAATGTACTATTGATTCATATAAGGGAAAGAAACGAAATTAATTAGATAATCCTTCTTAAGCCAATAGTGAACACTAGAGAAGTGATCAGCTGACCATTAGCACTATCTATTAAACACATATCTGATAGGTAAACACTACAGAAACAGTAGAGAAAAAAAAGTGGAAAAAACCTGGTCAAGGGCACAAGCAAAAAGATCAAGCACATGTCCTTGATGTACAAGCTGCTTTGAAAGCCCCTCATAGAATTTCACGGCTTTATGAAAATGCTGGGCAGAATCTTTATCCAGGTCCTTATGAGAACGAATTGGTTCAGATAAGTTTTTCGACACAATCTGGAAAATATAGACAATGAACAACTCAGTAGATCTTCAATAACTACTAAAAATAACTGCTAAAAGCCATTGAGGTATATTAACAGTAAATATTCAGAAAATAGGTCCAAAAAAAACATAGAGTTTACAACCACTTATTTATTATACAGGTAAGCATGAATTGCCAAAATGCTACAGTAAAAGAAACATCAACTGCTACATGGTTAGCCACCTAAAAATTGTCAACGCAACCTGTTAAATTAAATTTTTGAAGAAAAAAACTTCTAAAATCAAGAACTCCATAAATAAAGCATATTGCATATAGAATAGGCATCCCAAAGATAAAGACAAGTTAAACAGTCATGGAGGTGGTATGTCCAACCATCACATTGGACCTTTAGACCATATCAATGGAAGAAAGGGAAGGGAGAGAGGTGACGAATTAGATTGGTCAAGGTAGTTCCACTTGCAGTGTGATACCCACTAAGGGCAATAAAAGTAAAAAAGATCAGGAGTTCAGGGCATCCTTAACCCCACAGTTATTTGTAATGTATGTTGAGCACAATAACAAATATGCTAAAATGTCATAGCAAACACGCACTACCAAAATCGCATCCCATCAACTGCCAATCTTTCATTAGTAAGCATTTGTAGTAGCCCTGTTTTTATTTTCTCCAATCACTGTGGCAAAGTAACAAAACTATAAGCACACTGAAGGACCAAAAAAAAAAAAAAAATGGTTCTCTTCTCATGAATTCTAATAATCCCAACCAGCAGCAAAACTGAAATACCTTGTGAGGCAATCCATAGTAATGGGCCACAAGCTTCCAACCAACCATGAACCACACTACAATTCTCTATCTAATCTATATCTAAGTTTCTAAGGTAACAATATTATTGATTACTAGCAGTGATCTTTGTAGCAAAAACCACTAGTATCCAAGTTTCTAAGAAAACAAAAATGGTAGAAATTCTTACAGCGCCCTGGCCTTCCGTGGATGGCCCGCCAATAAACGCCATTATCCTGGCTCCGGACCCAGGCACGCAAGATCCCAACAAGCTGGCGGCAACACTGAGAGCCGTGCTGGTGCACCTGGTGGCCCGCTGATCCGCCGGCACAGGCCAAGGGTCCTTTTGCAACTCCTCCAACACCGAATTCAGCGCAAACTCGCAGTCGGACGCCGGCAACAGAAACCGCGCAATGCTCTCGGTGGTCAAGCCGTCCCGGGGACCAGCAATAACCCCGGTGGCCGGCTTCGGCTTCTTGAGAAAAAAGCTCATCTGCTCGAGCAGCTGATCCTTGTTGACTTCCTTCGACCCTTTGAAAACATAAGTCTTGGGAATGCTCGAGAACCCCAATTCGTGGACGTGGACGAAGCTCCCGAAGGTGATGAGCCCGACGAGGGAGTGATCGGGGAGGAGACCCAGAGCCTGAGACAAAGCCGACTTGAGAAACGAGAGCTCCTCCTCGATCATACACGTGTCGACGACGAAGATGAAGACCGGAGGCGAGATGGGTTTTTCGAGAGCCGAGTCGTACTCGATTGTGGTGTACTGGGGGAAGAGCTCGGCGGGGAGGTTCTCGTCGGAGATGGAGGCGTAGTGGGGGGGGAAGTGGTTGCGGGTGAAGCAGAAGACGCAGATCCAGATCTTGGCGGCGTAATCGACAGTGGAGAAGGGGTTGAGGACGGAGCGGCAGGTGCGGCAGCGGAGGGGGGAGTAGGGGAGGACCGGCATGGAGGGGAAGGGCCGGATTGGGGTGTAGACGGCGGAGACGGGGACGACGCTGTTGGTGGCCTCTTGCTTCGTGCCTGGGATCACGTTCCACGGCATGCGGACGCCGTCTTGGGATTCGAGGTCCAGGAATTCACTCATTTTGGATGAGACTGAGGAGAGTCAGGTGTGTGGTTTGAGAAGAATTGAAGGTTGGTTTGGTAGTTGGTTATGGTGGGAAGTGGGAAGTGGGAAGTGGGAATTCTCCGTTTCTTTTCTGTCCAGAAAGACCAGAAAGGAAAAGGAGGAAGACGAAGGAATGGGCCAATGTTAAGGAATGATGAAGCCCATTTGGCTTATTTGGGTTATTCGAACTGGATAGTGACTAAAGAATTTCTATTGTATACAAACTAAACTACTATAGATAATTAGGCTCGAGTTTTCTAAAAAAATAGTTTTTAAATAAAAATTGATGGTGTTTTAAAATTTAAAGTAAATTATTATAAAGTTCAATTTGGACTCCTATTCCCTCTTATATCCATCTATTTAATTGAATTTTCCAGCCGGTCCACCTTATTTTCTTTCGGCCCACTTCTAATTTTTCATCCCTTCTCTGTCAATCTCTTACTCCCTCTCATTTCTCTCTCCTCACTCACGCCCAGCCACCCTTCATCCTCGATCTGTGTCGTCTCACGTGGGCTCAGAGGTTGAGCAATGATGCTAGGACGGCGTTGCGATGCCGATCTCGGAGCAGCCAGGTTCAGTGGCTTCGCTGCCACTGTCGAGCTATTGTTTTGAGTCCGATCGGCAATACCGAAACAATTTGCACTACCTTCGATGTTGGAGTCGATGTCGTTGGCCTCAGTGGCGTAAGAAGCTGAGGCCTTGCCTACAGATCTAAGACACTGCGACTTTGGCTATAGCGAATGAGAACTTGATGGGTTTGGGTCTTCTGTTGTGTTGGGGTTAACTCTTATTTTGGGGGTCTGCGTTCTTGTTTTTGTGTTTTTTTTTTTAAATTTTGGTCTTGTGGTCATGGTGGTAGTGGTGATGGGGTTAACTCAATGTCTGCAGATGATGTTTGATTGGTTCTTCTTCTAAACTATAAACTGTTGGAGAGTGAGAGAGAGAGAAAGAGAGAGAAGAAAAAAAAAAAGAGTGAAATATAGACTGAGATTGAAATTGAGAACTTGAATGGGAAAGATGATGCCCAAGTGGGTTTGGAGTCTTCTTTGATTTTGAAGAGAGATGGGATTGAGCTACCCAACCTTACAGTGAAGGAAAAGAAGGAACTTGCGTCATATGCTCATAGCTTGGGGAAGAAGCTCAAGTCCCAATTGGTGGGCAAGTCTGGTGTTACTCCCAGTGTTGCAGCTTCTTTTATAGTTTTATATAGAACCTTGAGTCCAACGAGCTTCTCAAGGTATTTGTTGGTTTGTTAACTACATTTTTTTTTTTTTGAAAATTTGTGGTGGTTCAGTTATTACCCAGTTGGGGTTTAAGGGTTTATGTCAAATTTGAGGGATTTTGTTGTGCTAGTCTGAAATGTTTGTGCTGTTATTGATGAGTGCTTCTCCTCTGCAAGTTGCATTTTCTTGGATTTGTCATAGAAATGGATTCAAGATAATTCATTTTCTTTTGCTTTTTTTTTTCTTTTCTGTCATACTAATGCTTTTCCTTTTTGGTTTCTGAATTTAGGAAATACAAGATTGCTGATTCTTATGGTTTTTGAATGCATAGGTGTAAGATTGTTGATTATAATAGTTGTGAAATGCATATGTGTTAACTTTTTTTCTCTTTGAATATCTAGTATTAATGGCTTTTGGTAAATAAATTTTGAAATCTCAAATTGATTTGATCTAAGTCATCATTCTAATAGGTGATTGTTACTGTTGTGCAGTAGCAATGGGTGATTGCTACTGCCCGGCAGTAGCAATATGTGATTGTGCTGCCGGGTAGTAACAATATATGATTGTGCTGCCGGGAAGTAGCCATAGGTGATTGTTACTGACGGACAGTAGCAATATGTGATTGTTACTGTCAGACAGTAGTAATAGGTGATTGTTACTGTCGGACAATAGCAATAGGTGATTGAAAAAGATTATGGATGCTTCATCTTGATTTGTTGTGTTTTATGATGATTATTATTTAACATATTTATGGAATGAAAAATACCTAAAATATGATTTTTTTTTTTTTTTAGTACCAATTGGCATTGAAATGAAGAAGGAAACAAAAATTGGTTTAAAAAAAAAAAAAACACTGTAGCATGCTACAGTAACGTCGTTACTGTACCACCGGATTTTTTTTAAAAAGTGGGCTGCTACAGTATTTCACTGTAGCGGGTGGGCCGGATGAACAGTAAATTTTAAAAAATGGACTTAAAAAAAATAACCTTAAAAATTTATAAGAATTGTTTTTTAATTCATTATAAAATTTTTTAATTTATAAGAAATTTTTGTAATTCATAACAAAGTCTTTTTAATTTATAAAAAAATCTTTCTAATTTATAATAAAGTCCTTTTTTATTTGAAATGTATTTTCTCTTTTAGAATATAGAGTGAATTTTATAGAAGCTGCATGTTAAGTTTTAGAGTCCATTAATTATAAGGTACTAACAAAGCAAAATATTAACCAAAACCACTCAATCTATTGTTATTAATTTGCGGACACTATATATCTACCAGCACCCCAAAATATAATATGCGAACACCTTCTAAAAGAAACACATCACAACCAAACCAACTACACCTTATTGTTAAATTTGAACAATAGGTATAGTAGAGGTTAAATAAAATGCTTGTCATGTATCCTAGAGTAATTAATTCTAAGTTTTAACTAAAACCTAATATAAAGTCGTAAAAAATAAAAATAAAAGGAGTTGATTAAAAATCTTAAATTACTATCGATTTTATCAATTTTAATTTAAAAAAAAAATTTATAAAATGGACTGAACTTTAAGTGTTCTAACAAACCATATAACCCTATTCAATTATTCATCACTGTACATCCCTTTTCAATTTTATTTTCCCTAAACACTCTCATTTTACCCCAATATAAAATACATTGAAAAAAGTTAAAGAAAAAGAACAAATAGAACCAAGCCACTGTTGCACTAAAAGAGTTTTATCGATTAAACACTGAGCCCAACCGTTATTTGTGGTTCAATAAGCAATTTGAACTATTTGTAAACCTAAACCGAACAAAACAAATGAGATCTTTGTAATGTATCATTCTCTCCTCCCAAATTGAGTTATATATATAGTTTTCGTTTTTTGTTGGGATATATTTTGATGAGGATCTTGTGAATGCCTAAATAATTCTCAATAAAACATTTTGGATAATGTATGCCTAAGCTAGTATTAATAATTGATCATCACCATGATGGCATGCAGACAACAAAAACCATCTGCATCAATTCCCATTTAGTTTAGGACAAACATTCAAAATATTAACAATATTATTAAAAAATTCAAAATATTAAGTACATTTGAAATGTTTGCTTCACACAGTTGGACTCCAAAGGACGTTGAGCCCTCCACTTGGCTTCTGCTGTGGGTCACAAGGAGATCGTTCAAGCTTTACTGTACAAATATGATGGTGCGTGCTTGCTTCACGAATGCAGCCATGAGAGGGCGAGTTGAGGTCCTCAAGGAGTTGGTGATTGCAAAGCCTGACTCTATCCAAAGGGTTGTGAATGGTACAAACAGTTTTGCACTTATGTGTTAATTAAACATAGCCAGTTGGAGTGCTTGAAACTGTTGGTGGAAGAGGTGGGTGTAAATAGCAACTTCATCAACTCAAGAGACAGTGATGGTGGTAAGACCATTCTGCAGTTGGCTTTGACGCTAAACCAGACTGAAGGTAAGCCTAATCTATGCACACCCATTTAAGAATATATTTTAAATGTACAAGGATCAAATGTAAATAATAAGGTTATTTTATAGACATATTCTGGTGCTCACTTTGCTAGTTGAATATATTAATCATCTAAATTGTCTATTTTTAATTTATTTTCCCAAAGTTATCTTGCATAATATTATGTTATATATTCTTCATGTTGTCCAAGTGTCCATTTTAACCATTAATTATTTAAAGTTTTATTTGAACATTAATGACCATAGAGCATACGTAACAAAGTTTAGGATTAATTTCAGTTCAGTACTTCAAGTTTGTTTCAAATTTCAATTTAGTACCTTATATTTAAAATCTTGCAATATCATACCTCATTTTTCTAATTTGTTGCAATATCATACCTCCGTCAGTATAACTGTTAAGAAATCTGTTAAAAGTTGAAGTGTACTTACATGACACTCCTACAATGATGACTACATATCACGTGGACTGATAACAGACCACGTCATGCCACGTACGTGGCATAAAAATAATTAAAAATCTAAAAACATAGCACATCACGCCACATAATTATTTTTAAATTTTTAGATTTTAA
The DNA here is from genome assembly GCF_963921425.1 of Dryas octopetala. Lineage (NCBI taxonomy): Eukaryota > Viridiplantae > Streptophyta > Magnoliopsida > Rosales > Rosaceae > Dryas > Dryas octopetala. The sequence goes on from NC_141368.1 coordinate 13,619,045, forward strand.
ATTATTTTTTATGCCACATGCATGACGTATCATGTTGTCAGACCACGTGACATTCAATCAACATTGTGGGAGTGTCACGTAAGTGCCACATCATTTAACAGATTTATTAACAGTCATACTAATAGAGGTATGACATTGCAACAAATTATAAAGATCGATGATGTATAATATTGTAAGATTTTAAATATGAGGTACTAAATTGAAATTTAAAACAAACTTGAGATACTTAACTGAAATTAACCCCAAAGTTTATTAGTAGTTCACAATGATCTAAGCTAGCCAACAGGGCCGTGCCTAAGAATATGGGGCCCTGTGCAAAAATAAAAAAATGAGGCCCTTTTTATTTCTTGTAAAATGTGTATAAAATGATGTTTTTTTAATAAATTAAGGTTGTTTTTATGGCTATTCTCAAAAAGAAAGTTGTGCTTATGGCAATGAAATAAAGTTTAAGAAATGAGTTATTTTCATTTTTATTATGACAAATATGTAGTTTTTATTGTCAAAACCAAATGTATGAGAACACCAAATTCCATTATATGTATCACCAACCAAAATCTGAGGAATAAGAAGTTAAGAACCCACTATTATTTAAAAACAAAACCCAAATAATCGTTCAATAAACAAGAAAGCCCTTTTCATATCCCCATTTTATATACACTATAAACTCTAAAATTAGGTGTACTTTGGCAGAAACCTAACCCACTTATATGATCAATGCTGGTGTGAACATACCTCCAAATTAGATGCGATAGGAAACATAAAGCACAAAGGATGATTGCAAGATTTACAAAACGGATCTGGATCCTCTCTTAGATATTCTAATTTCTTAATTTTGTTAATTTTTTAATTATAGAGTGTTATGTGTCTTTTATAACATTATATAGTGCACACTCATTTAGAGTTATAATTACTAAATTAAAATAATTAAAAATAAAAAACATGTGTAATCCAACCACATAAAAGTAAAACACTTAAAAAAAAACCATAAGCTTAGCCCACCCTCCCTCCCCAACCTCTGACCCCTTTCTTTGTGTTATTAGCTATTTTTAATAAGCTTAATTATGATAGAACATATAATTATTATTTTTTTAATCAAGAATATCTTGGATTATCTTTCAGACACCAAACTAATTTCTTAGGCCGATCAAATGCTCCAACAATTAATTTTCAACAAGAAAAGTCTCATCTGTTTGTTGAGTTGGACAAATATAGGCCGCATTTCGGCATTTGTATAATTTGAATGTTTGGGTCAGGTGACTCACATCCAATATGGCACACACAGATTGAGCCCGGATCTAAAAAGCCCAAAAGTCAATTGTTAATAATCCAAATTTGGCACACCTACATTTATTTTTCAGTTGTAGTGCATGTTAAGTCTTTTGTATTTGTTTTTCAAAAAGCAAAATTTACAATTATATTATTGGACTTGTGCAGACCGTGAGATATCTACTTTCGCTACCTGTCATAAACCCAGAAGCAAATGATTTGATCACATTATTATATGTGTTGGATCAGCACATCCCTGGAGACTCCAGAAGCCTCCGATTTCAATAGATGTTGGGGGACACAAGTGACATCAGAAGATCAGAAAATAACAACGACCACCCTCACCAACCACCATCACCATCCACCACTGTTGGTCGCAACAAAGAAGTTGTGGATGAAGAAGGAGCAAAGACAAGGTGGTGGCTAAAAATGGTGAGGAAGTACTTGAAATACCCGAAAGATTGGCTGGAAAAGACACGTGGCATGCTGATGGTTGTGGCTACCGTGATCTCAACCATGACTTTCCAAGCTGCAATTAACCCACCAGGTGGTGTCTGGCAAGACAATTATACAAATAGTACCAATTTAATTGGGAATCGAGTTTGCTCCGAAGGTTCTATATGTTTTGCTGGAACTGCAATTGCAGGCTATATATCTCTGGGAAGCCGACTTCCAGATATTCATAAACTACAACACCATTGCATTTCTTTCATCTTTGAGTGTCACTCTTCTGGTTGTTAGCGGATTTCCTCTCCATAACCGGGTGTGCGCGCATGTGGCTCTTATCAATGGTTATGTGTGTCACTCTCACCTTCATGGCGCTTACCTACCTTCGTATTTTGATTTTGGTCACCCCTAATAATCGCATTTTCGATAACCTTATAAAGTTGTATAAAGTATGCTTCTGGCTTTGGATTTCATTGCTTGTGATGGTTAGTGGAATCCACACTATTCGCCTTTTCCTTTGGCTTCTGAGGTGGTTGCGGCGCAGCTGGTTCAAACATAAGATGCCTAAATGTCTCAGGAACATGGTCAGTAACAACTCCATCTTTGCACCTACAACAAATAACGAGGAGACCAATGTGCATGTTGTTGTCTAGACTATCCTTGTGTATTTTTCATTCTTGTTTGCTTGTCTGTGTTTGAATAATTAATCTAATCACTTTTTTACTATTTATGTACTATAATTCTAATAGACTAATCGAGATCTACTTGCTTAAGTGGGTTACACTTAATACACATAGATATAAAATATAAGAAAATGTGGTAAAATAGTTTTATTTTGAATGAAGTACTTACCACTGCATGTTTTGGGTTTTCAACTTAATTTTGCATGAATAATGTAACAAAGTTTCTACCTAAACGTGAAAAGCTTTGTATTAATGTCACTAAAAAGTAATTGATCTATTAATTGTTAAATTGGCTGTTGGTCCAATTAAGCAGATAATCGCCCAAAAAAAAAAAAAATCACCATAGATGGGATAATCTTTTGAAACAAAGTTTTTTTATTGATTATGTGAAATTAAGTTTTCAACAAGCTTTTCATACCCAAATGCTCTTATCCCAAGTCTCCTCCGGTAATAAAAGTTGTTAGGTTGGCATTAATTGTCCTTTTTCCATGGCATCAAGTTGGCGTGGATGATGGAGCTGGCGACCTTGGGTAGGAAGGGACAGCTGAGAAAGAGATTGATGAATTATGGTGAATAGTTTGACCATCATGCCTACTTGCTCTGCATATTTAGTTATTTACAGATGACAAAAGGGTGGGGTTGAGTTTGCATTATCGTCCCTGCTTTTTGGAGTATACGTGGGGCCTCGATATTTCTTTTTGAGATATTTTATTCAGACTTTTTATCATAAATAATTTTTCAACTTTTATTAAAACATCAAATTGGTCCACAAAATTCATTTCCACTCGATGTCATCCTTATCTTTGTCATCAAACATTAATTTTATCTCTAAACACATTTTGAAAATTCGTCAAAATTAACTCGGGATACAAAAATTCTTCAAAAATTTCGATGAATTCGTCTTGATTATTACTATTTTTATATAAAGTCACATTATCAAATTAAAGTTTAATATTCTCCAAAAAATTTGGGGAATTAGTTTGAAAATTTCAAATTTTCTGCACTTAGCTGTGAGCCTGTGACACTAAAGGTAATTGAGGTATGCTCAATAATCAATATCCCATTTATGGATAGCAAAGAAATTAGCTTATCCTGACAACTTTTGTACGGAAGAATTAAGAAAGCTAAATAAATATCATAATTGACAAAGACAAAGTTTTTGTTAAAATGAGAATTAGGATTAAATATCCAGTACGTGTAACTATTTTTTTATTATTTTTTTTAAAACATAAATGTTTTATCCTTTTTGTTGGTATCTAACCCAAATGACGTACATAACCAGTAGTTTGGGCCACAAATCAGGCCAATACTCTACTATATAGTGACCCCTATGTTGTAAATCTCAAATGGAATCCAAACATTAAAAAATAACAGCTAAATAAACTAATTAAATTGTCATGTAGTCATAATTTAGTTCATAAAAAAAAAAAAAAATGGGATGAATGTTCGAATGCTCAAACAAGCACTTGGCGAGAGTTTAGGCAACTTTTCAACTAGTATTGAAGTTTAAATGCTAAAAGAAAATTTAGTATTTAAAGTGAATATAATATGTCCATTCAGTATATAAACCAAAATGACCCCTTTTTTATGTAAGTTCTGGAAGAAATTTTCATAAGCAAATTTCGAGCCCAAGCTAGGTTTATGAACTGTGAATTATTTGAACAATATGATTGCCTACTATCAAAGAATAAAATTTCGGGTTTCGAGAAAATTTCGATGGAAATTTTGATCGAAATTTCGAAGATTTTTAAATTTTGACAAAAATTAGACGGAAATTGCTATTAAAATACGAAAATTTTGAAGGAAATTTTACTATATATTTATTTAACATATTATCTACTAAATTGATAAAAAACATTGAAGAAACTAAATTTATAATAAGTTTCATGTGATATAAGATGAATATAATGCACACTGGAGACAAATACTGTTAAATAAAATTAGTATAATGAATAAATGAAATTAATATATTATTTATACTCTATAATCTATACACTAACCTCTATATATTTTATAATCTATAATCTATATTGTTTAGGATATGGTATATGATATTAGGGTTTAGACCCTTTAAAGTATTTTAAATTATTTTTTATATAGAAATATATTAGAATTTACTAGTTTAGGGTTTAAAAACAACTAAACAAAACTCCAAAACGACCAAACGAAACCCCAAACCATTTTTTTTCTTTACAATGGCCCAAAAGCCCAAAATCCCAATCAACCCTAAACCTTTTAATTTTTTTCTTTTTTTTTTTTAATTTCCTTTTTTTTTTTTGTCTTCTTTTTCTTTCATTCCTTTTCTTTTTATCTTTTTTTTTTTTATCTTTTTCTTTCCTTCCTTTCCTTTCCTTTCTTTTCCCCGAGTCTCTACTGTTTTTTCTTCTTCTTCAGTTCTTCTTCATCATCTCTCTCTCTCTCTCTCTCTCTCTCTCACTCACACTCTCTCTCTCTGCATCTCCATCACCCTCACCCTTACCTCTTTCCCCTCATCTCCCCCCTCGCCGTCCCCTGCCGTCGCCCCTCTTTCTCCGTCGATCTCCCCCCTGCCGCCCCCTTGTCACCACCCCATTTTTCTCCCAAAACCCAGCCTCCTCTCCAAAAACCTAGCATTCAAAAACCCAAAACCAGTTCTTGATCTCACTGCCGAAATTTTGAGGATTTCGGCAAAATTTTCAATAATTTTGACGAAATTATCACGAAATTT
>NC_141368.1:13624347-13707615 GCF_963921425.1 Dryas octopetala
GACCCCTAAAACTGATGATTCTAATTACAATTGGAGTTCATCATTTTGGGATATATACTATCCATTCTCTTATGTCTGGGATTCTTTGCTCTTTATGGCCGTTGGACTTCGCACTATTCCTTTTCTAATATGGCTGGTGAAAAGGCTGTGGCGCAGGTTCAGGCACATAATATCAAGTTGCAAAAACAAGGTCAATGTCTAAGATAGAGGATTAGTATTCTCTAATGTGCATGTGCTTAATTTTCTCTCTATTGGTGTATGGAAAGTAATGAACTGATTATGTCTAAGAGCGAGGATTAGTATTCTCTAATGTGCATGTGCAAATAATATCGTCGTATAGTATCTGGTTTGGATAAAATTCGCATGACCTGGGTACTCATGTGAGAATTTCTGCTGCACCTTTTATATCATGTGAGAATTTCAGCTGCATGCTTTATATCATTCCCAAACAACACTCTTTATGTAATGGGATAGTTATGTAATGTATGATTATAGGCTCTATTATTGGAATGGGATAGTTATGTAATGGTGAAATATTTGAACATTATTATTATTTTGATTGAATTGAACATGCATGATTGCCTACTATTTAAATACTTTACCTCAATACCGTTAAAAAATTAATTTTTTTGATATTTATGCACACAAGTACAAAACTAATGGAGCAATTGATTTTTTTAATGACTTTGGGTACGTAGAGTAGTGCTACAAGCACCAGCTTATATCCAAATTTTATGGATCTCAACTGATGTGAAAGTTTGTTATTTATTCATATATGGGTCCACTTTAGACCTTATTTATTTACAACTATTAAGAAACTGACATGTCATCTGCCACAATATCAATTAGGATAATTAATTTGAGATATAATTAAGGTAGTGCCTCTGACATTATATTGTACGTCTTGGGTAACAAAATTGAGTTTAGGGGATAAAGTGACAAAAACTTTAGTTTGAGGGGGTGATATATATATATATATATGTAATTAACCCTAAAATTTTTGTAACTGAAATGAAATTAAAAAAAAATGAAAAAGTACATGATTTATAGTCAACATTATAACTCCATTTGATAATTTAACCAACCTAATAATGAAATTGAAAGTCGGGGGAGTGTTGGAAAATAAGTTTCAAAATCAATGAATTAAGCAAAAAATAATGGTAAAACTAATGAATACAATTAAATGCCTGTAGCGCTTGGGGTTCTAGGGTCAATTTATTTGATAGAGGATCCTGGGCCAGTTTATTTATAAATAACTCAAGATTAATGGCTTCCTTTACTATAAAAGGGTAAAGAACTTCAGTTTAGCACATCCTTTTTTAGGTAAGAAATATTATTTGATTGTTAAGTGTTCCAAGTAGGGGTGGGAGTGGGTCGAGCCCATATCGGCCAAAGAATCGTCCCACCCGACCAATTGAGTTTAGCTATTTTTTGCAAGGGTTAAATACAAAAATGGTCTACGAACTTTACAGTGAATCTCAATTTGGTTCATTAACTATAAAAAGTGTCAATTTGGTCCACGAACTTTTCAAGTTATATCAAACTAGTACAAATGTTAATTTTTATCAAAAAATTAACGAAATTGATCACATGAAAATGTGATGAACGGACTAAAATGCCTTTGAAAATGTGGTCATTTGTTGTGCACATGACCAGTTTTCGTTAAATTTTTCAATGAAAGTTAATATTTGTACTGCTTTGGTACAACTTGAAAAGTTTGTGGATTAAATTGACACTTTTTATAGTTAGTGGACCAAATTGAGATTCATTGTAAAATTTGTGAACCATTGTTGTATATAACCCTTTTTGCAACTATCAACCAATCTAACTATTATAGGTCGGTTGTGAGTTGGGCAACCGATAAAGGCGGTATAAGTCAGGCTGGTAATGGTTTCATCCGGCAACTCTCTCTCTTCCCTCTCACTTTCTTCCTTCTCTGTCCCCAAGTTCACTCTATTAGTACAGCGAGTTTGCCGACGAGCCAGGTGGCGAAACCACCACCATCCAGACCTTCTCTTCTCCCTCTCCCTCCCCCAGTATTCTGAGCTCGCAGAAAACGCTGGCAAAGGCGTGAGCTCGTGCAGGCCCGAGTCAGCTCCGACGGCGACCCAAGCTTTTCTGGCCAAATTGCGAGGCCGGACCACCCTCGAATTCATCCCCTCGCTACTCTGAGTCGATTGGTACCATCAGATTGTTCATCCGATCGAGCTGTGACGACGGTGATTCGAAGGGAAAGGCTGCCAGGCTCCGCTGTTGACTTTTCGTTCCCGGCGGCGATGCAAGATCGGACCACCATTGGTCGATTCCGTCATGCTGGACTCATTGGTGTATTTGGATCATCCCTCTGACCACCGTGTGCGGCAGATCGAAGGAGAGAAAGAGTGGGAGAAAGTGAGTGAGAGAAGAAGAGATCGAGAGAGACAGAGACAGAGAGAGTGAGTAGTGGTGCGGGGGAGAAGAAGATGATGGTGGGGGCGTGGTGGCGACGCGGTGGTGAATGGTGATGGTGTCGAGCTGAGAGAGACAGAGAGTGCGAGCTGAGACTGAGACAGACTACAGAGAATGAGAAAGTGAGTGAATGAGTTGGGTTTGGGCCTGAGTTCCACTCACACACACCCTCTTAGGTTTGGGCCAAACACACACACACTGCCACACAGCGCAAGCTTCCTAAAGGCCCAAAATAAATACATCCCAAAGTTGGTTGATAGTCTGTTGGTCAAGTAACCGACTTTCCCCATTTAGCAACCACCATCCAAACCAACTTTGATGGGTCGGTTGGTAACACCCGACCCGACCTTTGCGGGTCGGTTGTTGATTGCATATCGGCCAGAAAAATTGGTTGGTAATGGGTCGGTTGTCGGGTAAAAATCGACTCACACCCACCCCTACTTTCAAGTAAGCACACCCAAGAGAAAAACGAGGGTTAAATAGTCTAATACTCCCTGTATTTCTACTGATTTCCCATTGTGTTCTTTGAACTTTAAAACTTTTCCATATGAGTCCCTAAATATAATTACTTTTGCTTATTTATTCATAGAACAATAACTTTACAAAATACTCGAAAAGACAAGGTCACGAGGGTTTGGTTCAAATGCTTTAAGGGTAAAAATTATCCTCGCTTTTCAATATGTTGACCGTTTGTGGGGACAAAAATTATCACCCAAAAATAAATGGACTAAAGGTAATTGGGCCAAGATGAAAACATGCTTCATATCCTTTATAAATAAAGAAGCCCAATAATCAAAGACCAAAGCTCAACCCAAAGTTCATTTACCAATGGTAATCAAATACCAACGTTCTTATTATTTACTGATAAGAACGTTGAGATCAGGCATTAATAGGAAATCAAGAGCACTCATCCTATGCAGGACGTGAGAATGGGAATGTGAGATTATCCTAGCTCGCATCTTATAAATAGCTCGCAAAGTCGAGTAACAAGGTACGAACAAAATCTGTGAACTTAGGTAACATATTATCAGAAATTTACTAACTTAGGCATCAAAGCATTTCTTGCAGGTGCCAACCCTTCTCCATTCCGACAAGAAGAATTTCAAACGCTTTCTTTCACTTTCGATTCAGGTAGTTCATCCAAATTAAATTATTGTAGGCCAATTAATTCTTCCTGAGAATTTTGGTTCCAACAATTGGCGCCATTTGTGGGAAAAATATCACGAACGAAAAGGTTGAATTACCATAAGCGGAAGTGATGAAATTACGTCATATTGCCAATTGATTCTGGGATGAATACCTAAATTCCTTCACATACGGTTTCGATAATAGTTAGACTCACTGTTTGTTTATTCAATAATAATTATATAACTAAATGATTTCCAATTTGGTTGATTTTTTGCACAGATAATCTTTAAAGAGTGACCTAAAAATTGAATAGTTCCGATTATGAGTCTACAATGTAAAACAACGCAACTTTTATTAATTAGTATGGCATCAACATAGAAGGATTAGTAGCAGTTGTTGGTCCAATCTTTAAAGGATTATAAACAAAGGGAACACGTTATGAATTATTTATTGTTAGCTTGATTGGATGTTGGTCCAATTATGCAGATAAAAATAAAAATAAATTATAAAAATCACCATATATAGAAAACACAGATCGAAGGTACATAAACAAAGGGAAAACGAAAATCACCATTGTATTCATTAATATTAATATTATATAAAGGCCTTTTCTTTTGTTTTGGTGGGTAAATGACAGGAAAAAAGTGCATCAAGGAAGTAGTGCATATCTATATATTCCTAATTCTTGACCGGAAACATGAATTATGAAGGCTTTGATGTTGACAAAAAAGTAAGGGGATGTGTGGAATCATATATATAAACTTGATGGGGTGTTCATATTAATTTTAAAGGTACTGTATGGAAAGCGAAAACGCGCTAAATTTATCACGGATTTATGTAATATAATCTTTGATTAATACCCTATTTTGCTTATACATACCGGCCGTCCCTACCACCATCACCGGCCGGTGGCCCCCTACTCCCCATCCATTTTTTTTTTCCTATCTCTCTTTCTATCCTTCTATTTCTCCTCCATCGCCCCTCCCCCTCTCTTCCTTTCTCTCTCTGGATCTGCATATTTTGGGTTTTGGTTAATTTGCTGCTTCAACTTCATCTTCCTTTTTCTATTTTTGATTTTGGTTTGTTGATTGTGGGTATTTGTTTAGATTTTTTGTTTTTTGAATTTGATTTGCAGATTAGAAAAGAGAAGGGAAGAGAGAGAGAGAGAAGAGGGTGGTTGCTGCCGTTGATGGTGTCAGGGTCGACCGGTGCTTAAGGAGGGGAGGGAGGCCGGTGTAGATTTGGAGAGAGGACCGTCCGCTCGCTGAGAGGAGTATTGCTTTGGCAGTGATTGATACAATATTGGATTATATTCTAGATGAGAGTTATGATCTGGTTAGTACTAATTGCACTGAATTATAATTGGCAAATTCAACATCTACTATGCCGGTGCAGATGGTAGTGAGAGGGAGGGGAGGGTGATGGGTGGGTGGGTGGGTTGCTGATGGTGGGGAGAGGTTGGCCGGCTGTGAGCGTTTTTGTTTTTTGAAAATTTTTATTGATTTGAATTTTATTTGAATTTGTTAAAATATCAAAGTTTTAACACTTATTATTTGGTTTGTTCTTGAAAGTATTTCGAATTCTCACATCACCCTCTGATGTTTATTTTTTCTCATGTTATCCCCTGATGTTATATTCCGTATCTCACTTAATCCGGTTCCGTCAAGTCCGTCAATATTAACCATTAGAAGTGGGCAAAGTGGAACACATAAATTAATTTCAGAGGATAATGTAATACAAAATGAACCTTACAGGATGAAATTAGACTAAAAATTATTTTCAGGAGGTGAAATAGTATATAAGACTATATTTTATAAGGAAATAGATTCTTTGTTGTGCTTTTTTTTAATTTTAATATTAGTTATGTTTTATTAGCAATTACCACATGGCCAAGGTCTAATTAGCAGTCAACTAGTAGTAAACCATTCTAGTCATCTAAGAGTATGTGAACAATAAGTACAGTATATAGAGCATGAACTTATTACCATATTGGGACCCATGAGATTGAGTAATTTGCATACGTCTACACTCTTTTATTACTACACAACTAGTTTTAGTGGGTTAGGGAGGAAGGGAAGGAAAAGCATGATGTGGGAATGACTTAAGCAAGGGCATTTCATGTTGGTAAAATATAATCACAAGAGAACACAATAATAAACCTGAATAATTATCTTGGCACACCTCATTGCAGGGGAACATGGTCACATAAAGCCTCTGCAAAAAAAAAAAAAAAAAAAAAAAAAGACAATAAATATTCCCTCAGTACTTTTAGTCACAGAGGGAAGATTTAACAAAGTAACTAGGGAATGTAAAAAAAGGAAACATTGTGAACAAATATTTCAAACTTAAAGCATTCCATTTTACAACTTGATTTTATATAGAAAGATTCAAAATATCTCCACGCCAAGACAGGGGTGGGTAAGTTGGTCATGTTGGTTAAGGACAACACCTTGGCTCAACTTCACATAATAATACTGGAGGATAATACGCTCATAGTAAATGGGACACGAGAAGTGTAACTAGAACTAACCTGTCCAGTAGCAGAAGCGTGATTTGTGTTTAGGATAGCATTGACTTTTGCATGACAAACATAACTACAAAAAACAATTTGAGAGATTATGAGCAAGAACCAAAGTTTTTCAAAGAATTTTATTAATTGTGAATTTGGGATAAATGATAAATCAGTTTATCAATGGAGAACAAGTATTGGATATGATGGGATGGTGGTGGAAAGAATAAATTTGATTAGTGCACTAGAAAGAAGACAATGATAGACATTATATATATATATATATATATATTTTAATAGAACAATGACAGACATTAGATGTAGCTTCAAAATAATGTCAGACCCCCATTCTTACAGTAAACTGCAAACTACAAATCAAGAATGGAGTTTAAGAAAGCACACACACTTACGGATACTTGGTCTCCAAAGGATCCCCGTCCAGTTTTGGATTTCTAAAAAGAAGAAAGGACAACTTTATTGATTACTACTGATCATATCTTCATAATGAAGCAATTATGAACACCTGTCATTGTTGTTCTCATTTATTTGCCAATGCATCGGTGTGCATGTTAAAAAGGAGCAGATAATATGACCTATCTGTTAGGATCTTTGGATCTTTCAGCTGATAAAAATGCAATTGCCATGAAATAGTCATCCAATGACAAATATCTGCAATAAAAACCAAAACAGTAACCAACAAGAAAAAAACCAATAATGGATTGAAAATATAACTGAAATAAGTGAAAAGAAAAAAGAAAAGGAAATATTGATGTCTTGGGTCTCATATTACCTGCTTCTGTGAGACTGGAAAGAACAACATGCAATGAAACTGCTCAATCGAACCCATGTTTGAACAACATGCAATGAAACTGCTTGCCTTCCATAATTGCAATTAAAATCCCCAACTATCTAAAAGTTTAAGAAGTTTACAGAAAAGCCCCAAATTTATTTAGAAAATCTAAAAGTACTGGATATTCCCCAAACTTAGATTTGTCAAAATCCATTTGCCTATTTCTAGAATCGAATCAACTTACCCAAACACAAAAGATTGAAAAAAAGAAAGCAAGAGTAAAATGATGAGGATGAGAGGTGTTGCGTATTGCGTACTGCGAAGAAGAAGAAGAAGAAGAAGAAGAAGAAGAAGAAGAAGAAGAAGAAGAAGAAGAAGAAGAAGAAGAAGAAGAAGAAGAAGAAGAAGAAGAAGAAGAAGAGGAAGAAGAAGAGAGAGAGAGAGAGAGAGAGAGAGAGAGAGAGAGAGAGAGAGAGAGAGAGAGAGAAACACCTCGAAGCTGCTAGAAAACTCAGATCGCCGGCAAAGAGGTTGGATCAGTTTTCCTTCGATTCTCCTTGATGATTAACTTTCTGAACTAAAGGAGGAAACCACGACGATCAGTGTCGAGAGGATGATGATATCTTGGGTGGTAGGTGTCACAACTCTTCGGAGAAGGTGGATCACCGTTGTGAAGTTGAATATGTTCATCGTCGATTTCAACAAGCGAAGGGCAGAGAAAGAAAGAGGATGAGGAGAGGAAGATTTGGGGGCCGACTAAGAATGAAAACGAGAGAGAAGAACCGAGTGAGTGTGAGCGAGGGTGAGAGAGAAGGAGATGTCTGCAGAGCGCGATAGGAATGTGTATGTTTTGTGAGGGATATCATGACTGAGGTTGGGAACTTAATTAGCCAAAATTTTTAAGTTGGGGGAAAAATTCTCCCGTGTTTTTTTAAGGTCAAGTATAGATATCAGATGGTGTTTTACATATCGGTTTTTAAAAAACCTTAATCAAAATCACAAAATTTAGATATCGGAAAAAAAAAAAAAAATTGGTGATATGTTAATGATTTTAGATATCATCTAAAAATTCAACCGATATCTAAAACTTTACTATATTGGTTAATATAAAAATTTATATTAAAGAAGTGATATCTATTACAGTTTTTCTTATAGTGATTGTTGGCACTTGTGGGAGAGGGGGAGACTAGAAACACAAGAAATCTATTACAGTTCTTCTTATAGTGATTGTTGGCGCTTGTGAGAGAGGGGGAGACTAGAAACAGAGGAAAAAGTGAAACACTATGAATAATCGGACATTAAGTATCGTCGAGTGGTTGCGTGATGGGGACAAAAATACTCGCTATTTTCACGAGTGGGCCACTTCGAGGAGTATTAGAAATAAGGTTATGAGGTTGTTTGATCAGCAGGGCAATTGAGAGACTCGGGGTCGTCAACTCGGAGGTTTATTCTGTGACTTTTTCTTGGAACTGTTCTCTTCTACTGGCCGGTAACGATAATATTGAGAGGGTTGTGGGGTTAATTGAAAGCCATATTACAGAGGAGATGAATGGGCGACTCCTTCAGCTTTTCACATGTGCAGAAGTGGAACAAGCTCTTGATCACATATTGGGCCTACCAAAACCCCTGGCCATATATGATAAAATGCCTGCGCTATTTTATCAATCATGTTGGCATATTGTGGGTGATGCAGTGACTAAGAAGTGTTTAAGCATTCATAATGGGCAGGCAAGTGTCAGAGAATTCAATCACACCTTAATTGCCCTCATACCGAAGACAAAAGGCCTGAGAGGGTGATTGAGTTCAGACCGATAAGCTTGTGTACTGTTGTCTACAAAATTGTGGCGAAAGCTTTAGCAATTCGGATGAAAAAAGTGCTTCCTTTTGTGATCTCTGAAACTCAAAGTGCTTTTGTGCCTGGGAGGATGATTTTAGATAATGTTATGACATCCTTTTAGCTAATTAACAAATTCAATTAAGCAGATGAAGATGGGTGTGATGGGAAGACGGAGCTCAAATTAGACATGGCCAAAGCATATGATCGGGCTAAGTGGAAGTTTCTTAAAGCAGTCATGATCAAAATGAGGTTCCATACTGATTGAGTTGCTCGACTGTTAGATTGTGTGTCTACTACCACTTTTTCTGTTCTTTGGGAAGGACGGCCTATGGGTTTTATTATACCACAACGAGGTCTTTGCCAAGGATGTCCTTTATCCCCATATCTCTTCATAATGGTGGCTGAAGGTTTCTTGGGGCTGCTGCGAGAGGGGGAGAGTAGAGCGGCTATTGAGGGGTTCGTGTTTCACCTCTTGCCCCTTCGATATCCCTGCGAACATGGGAGCCAGCCTCGATCACTCTCCGAGAAGTTTTTCATGAGTATGAGAAGGTTTCAGAACATAGGATAAATTATGGTAAGTCTGCGGTGTGTTTGAATCCCAATTCCACAGATGAGGTGAAGTCTACGGTGTCCAATATCCTCCAAATACAATTAGTAGATTGCCATGAAAAATACTTGGGGCTGCCGACTATTGAAGGTAGAGCAAAGAAACAGCTATTTCATGAAGTTTTAGACCGGGTTACGAAGCAAGTGAAATGGTGGAAAGAAAAACTGCTATCAAGAGCAGGGAAAAATATATTAATCAAAGCCGTCCTTCAGGCGATGCCCATCTATTCGATGAGCTGTTTCCGAATGCCTAAAGGAGTGTGGCAAAAGCTCGATACTATTTTTGCAAAATTTTGGTGGGCCAAGGCGACAAATGCTAGAGGGATTCACTGGGCTAGTTGGGAGGCAGTGTGTAGAGGTAAATTTTGTGGAGGTCTGGGCTTCCGACATATTGGAGATTTTAATCACGCCCTTGTTGCCAAGCAGTGTTGGCGTTTGCTTTCTATCCCTAACTCGTTGATAGTAAGGACATATCAGGCTAAATATTTCCTCAATGGGTTCTTTCTCCATGCACAGCTAGCTGGGGAGTAATGCTTCGCATATTTGCAGATCACTCATTTGGGGAAAGGAGTTGCTTCAGCTGGGATTACGGTGGCGGGTTCGCAATGGGCTATGTATTCGAGTGTATCAAGACAAATGGATCCCAAGACCGTCATCTTTTCGAATTTGTTCACCACCTGCATTGGCGATGGATAGTCACTGAGTTGTTTTCGACCCCTATTGTTCCGCCTCTTAAGTTGTTGAACGATTGGATGGCTTTGCGTGCACGTGACTTTGTGGAGGCCAATATGAGGAAGGAGGGTGTACTAGTATCACCATCAGTCCGACAATGGGGGTGCCCACTGCCAGGGTCCAGTCGGGTTTCAGTGGCGTTCAATGGTGGTACGGGATGAACTTGGTCAATTCTTGGCTGCCGGGCAATGCAGGTGCAACCTTTCTTAAATCCTGCACACACAAAATTGGTTGCAGCAAAAGTGAGGCTGAGTTTTGCATGGGAATTGGGGTTCATAAAGGTTGTGCTAGAGCTAGACGCTAAGGATGTGGTGGCGAATTAAGATGGTGTCTAACGAGACCTATTATGGTGATGATGAGGTCCTGCTCAACGAAGTTATGGATTTAAGTTTATTGTTCTCTTCTTTTTCCCGTCAGTGGGCGCCTCGCTGTTGCAATATGGCAACAGACGTAGTAGCCAAGTTGGCTTTGTCATGTAATGAGTTTTCAACATGGATTGAGGAAGCACCTCCCTGGTTGCACCCAATCCTCTTATCAGATGTAGCTCATCTCTCTTAATCTAAGAAAGTTCCAAATTGTCAAAAAAAAAAAACAGAAGTATTGTGTGACTTTTAATGGAAAAAATGGCCATTTTTTTTTTATATGACCTACTTGAATTCTAATATTTTTTCCAATCGGCCCACACTCTAATGTTAAGGTTCCAAATATATATATATATATATATATATATATATATATATCCCTTATATTTCAGTCATCTTTTCCTTTGTTTTGCAGTTTGGGCGCAGCTTCCTTCAATATGCTTATAAATGCATGTGTGTGTGTATATATATATGTAGTCCTTCTCTAGGGCAGACGCCATCACTTTTTTTTTTTTTTTTTTTTTTTCACAAACTTACACTAACGAGCGCTCACTAGAAATTTTTTACACAGGGTCTGTACTTCTTTTTTGTGTTGATGCCGCCGCACTAGAGTGCCACCATATATATATATATATATATATATTTTTTTTTTTTCGCTTTTGCTTTTGCTTTGGCACGACAAATAATGTTGCAGTACATGGAAGCTAGATGTTTGAGAAAGCATGCATGAATGTCACTTGTGTCATTCATATATGACAATATATTAGATTGCAGGATGCCACTTGATTCTTCATTCATGACAATTGGTCTGCGATAATGAGTTTGGTTGTCACCTGCACTATACAATATTTTACAAGGAAAACATTTGTATTCCTCATTTGTGTATCTTTATAAGTGGATTCCGACTCTATTAAAGAGATAATATATAAATAGTACGAAAAATGTGGTTCAATTCGCTAACATTTTTTTTCCAATTAATCTAATAAAAGAAGAAAGATTATGTATTTATTTCACAACCATAAGTGGTTCTCATTCTCACATGCAACAATGATCGACAATTTCACAATGAATTCAAGGGACACTACTACAAAAAAGGCCTTTAATATCGGTAATCCACTGATATCTATTAAGGTGAAAAACTGATATTTCCAGGGGTGATATCTATTCTACCCCTAGAATAGATATCGATGATACACTGATATCTATTACATATTTTAATATCAGAACGTTTGGAAAAACTGATATCCAAACATCTCAAACTGATATCTAAAATGTCAAAAAGGATAAGAATTTAGGTAAAACAGATATCTAAACATATTTTTAATATCGTTTTGGTATTTTAAACTGATATCTAAATGGACTTTGATACTGGTTTTTAGTAAATAACTGATACTAAACCATCTTTATATATCGCATTTCTTATTAAACTGATATCTATTTTATGTTTTAATAACAGAAATTTGGAAGAACTGGTATGTAAACATATTTTAAATATCATTTCTGTAATTTAAACTGATATGTAAATGTATTTTCACTACAAACAACTGATGTTACACCCATCCTTACATATCATATTACCTATTAAACAGATATCTAAACTAACTTTGATATCGTTTTTCAGTTATTAACTGATGTTAAACTCATCTTTATATATCAATTTTTTAATAGAACTGATATTAAAAACTTTGAAAAAAGTGATATGTAAGGTTGGTGTGAAATATTATTTTTTGTTTAAAAACTCATATAAATGCCCTGGACATGCAAGTACACAAATGTGTGGCCTGAAATTGGTGCATTTTCAAATTTGCTTTTCATCCAAACATTCCAAGTACAAAACTGCATTCCATTCATCCAAAACATGTCTACATATCACAAAAATTAGGGGGAGACCTCATCTCTCTAACCCCATCTTTGAAATCTAAGCTAGGCCTATATAGTCAACATGTACAAAATATAAGGTATGGCCGTGCACACTTGTTCTAATTTGTATTACAGTAGTTCATGAGGGAAAATAATTTTACAAAATAATTGAATCAAAATTAACCTAAGAAATCTGCACCTCATTGACTTCAATTTCCTCATTGACAAGACTAAGTACCTCCATTTTTCTCAGAACATTTTCCAGACTACCAACCTGTTGAAACAATTTTAATGAAAGAATGAGAATGAAATATTGAAACGAAAAGGCTTATCAAAAGTTATGTTTCCACTTTGTACATTGATTTTTATTTTTTTATTTTAAGGAAAGCAAGTTAGTACTTAGCATTTCTATATTGAGGAGCCATATGCATTTCTATATATATGTACATGAACGACTGAAAATGCACTTCTTTTTCTTCATAACATATGAAAGATAACTATGATGATCCAAATCAAAACATTAGAGTTTTAGTTAGGAGCTTGCTCAATTTTACTTAATTAGATGTTACAATTAAGCAATCATGCATTAGGTAAAAGAAATTGAAGTGAGGTTCTGCACCACTCCCTTTGTAGGAAACCAAAAAGAATGCTAAAATCACCTCTGGAAGGAATTACAAAAATGCAGACCTAACCAAGGAATGAAATCTTGTCCACTTCAGATCTCATGTAACATTCTGTTCTACAATCTATGGAGAAAGAAATTAATGTATGACCAAACACTATGAAGCAAGTATATGAACATTATAAAATAAGAATAAAACAAAAAAGAACCCGTTTTGCACCTCGGATTTTGCAGTTAATATCTCCTCAAACTGTTTCAAGATTTCTGGTGAAGAATAGTTGTCAATCTCAGCTCCTAGCACTGAAATTGAAACTTTAACCCCTGCCAATAAGTTTATTCATATTGAAAGTACGATGGAATCAAATTTCAAGAACTCTTCTCTCCTTTGGTCCTAGAGCATAATAATGATAAAGTAACAACAAAAACAACAATGACAATGCAAAACTAGTGAAGGGGTTTTTTTTTTTTTTTTTTTTTCAAATTCAAGGCAAATTGGCATAATTTAGGATTCAAATACTTGTCAATAGCCTGATACAGTGCCTGCTTCAAATCAAACAGCAATAACAGGATACATTGTGAACTAGCCCTCCCAACTCCTTTGTGTAGTCCACAATTAGACGGGACTCTAGAGGCTGCTAAAATGAAATGATATGATATAAACATTGTAAATTAGAAACCAGTTCACAAAATAAATGTTCGTCGACTAAGATAGCTTCCTTTCTTTTTCCATAACAGGTTCTAAAGAAGAAATTTTAATGTATCTATGCAATTGCTCTATATTGCTAGATTATGATAAAAGCTGGAATTTTACGTCGAGATGATTTATGTACACCATTTTATAACATACTTAAAGTTGCTCCAACAACAATGCTCGGCTGAAAACATGATATAACACAATGCAACTACAATATAATTATGAAACATTTAAGGACTGAAATCCATACCCTCAATATCATCCAAAGAAACAAATGAAGGATTTAAAAGTACAACAGCTAAGATGAACGCAAACTTCGCAAGTTCAGTCACGACCTTGGCTGAGAACAAGCATTAGAGTTCAAGAATACGAACTTTCATTTGTAAGCGCTAGATCTTTAATGCACAGACTTTCAAGTTCAGGGTAATCCAGAGCAATACGGTTCAGAACCTAAAATCATTATGCCTTTTGTAAATATCAAGAACTAGAATAGTAAATGGTAAAACAAAACAATATACACTAAAATGCTAACTAAAAAAATAAAAAAGTTACGGGTTATAAGATATATCATTAGAAATTGAATTATCACATGCAGATGCATGTTACAAAGAGCATCTGCTCCATCTTCACATGTATGTTTTTGAATGAGTGCACAAAATGGTGTTTGCGCACATGTGTGGATATTTATAAACAGCGTACAAGAGAAAACTACATATACCATGAGAGTGTCAAAAACAGTCCAGAGCTTGATTAGAAAAATGTACATTTAAAAACATATTTTCGTGACAGAACCACCACCAGGATAAAGAAAAAATACAAAATGTGATCAGATGCACTCACTGAGCGAATGTTGACAATATTTGACTGTGCTTTCAAAGTTTCAACATCACGATCCAACTGCTGCGTCCAATCCGAAAGTAAGGCTTCATCCTACAAGGAAAGATGAATATATTACTGCTACATTCAAGAAAAAAACAAACAGAACAATAAACATATAAGAAAAGGCACATTACCTGGGGCAGCTGTATTGTCACATTGTTGGGGAAAATCCTACTAAGCTGCTTCATTGTTTTAGGGGTTTCTTTGCTCCTATCAGGCAGCCAACTACCAAGGTTATCCTGAAACCACCAGTAAATGTGTCATCTTTATTTTAAAAGCAACCAACAATTTGTCAATAAAAACTGCCTAAAAGGCTAAAATAGTTCCAAACTCCCATATAATCAGGGATGAGCCCCCCCTCCCCCCTTCAGATTGTTTCAATTGACCTTTGTACTTTGTGTACATTTGCATGAGAGAGAGAAAGAATTAAAGATAAATCATACTGGGAATTATATAAGCAGATCGATAAGAATATAGTTGCTGAATAAAAATTCATGAAATTCTCTTGCATGTACTACAGCCTAGAAATTCATGCACTTTGTCGCACATTTATGAAGGCCTAAAATCAAAATTAACATGATCACAGATGATGATATAGCAACCAAAAAGGACATTAGACATAGGCAGCAAGTAGCAACATTCACATAAATGAAACCAATCATACATGCCCATAAACAACAAGGAAAAAAAGAAGATACTGCAACTGGCATACCAGAAAAGCAAGATCAAGCAAAGCTGTTTGGCTGAAACTGAACTTCGTAAACAAAAGACCACCGGGATGGGACTGGAAAACATGAAATATAGTTCAATGTCAAACCGAAAATAGTTAAAAATAAGCTAACTGAACAAAATCCTCAACCTCTTACTTCCTCCTTACAATTGTCCAACTGGGTATGGGAGCCAATTACTACAACTTTCTCTGGCAAATTTTTGAACTTACTCTTTAAGACGGTATATGCATCTGAGTTACCTGCCATTGCCTTTGCTATATCTTTCACAAACAATATCAAAGGAATACTTTTACTCTCGATCATTTGATGCAACCTGCACAAGGGTGCTTTAAATTTTAATGCCAGAACAACAACTATCTTTTTTTTTTTTTATAAGAACAACAACAACTATCTTGGTCCAGTAAAGGGCGATGAGTACCTCAAGATGTTCACTAATAGCAAGCTTTTCAATATCATCAGCTCCAGGACCATCCAAGTGACATAAATTATTAGCTGCATAATAAGCATCAATTATTAACACAAGAATACAGCAACAAAAACAAAGCAAAAGCAAGTAGTGATAGAAAAATCATATGATATTAGAAAATCACCAGAACGAAAAAAGCCATGATCTTCTTCACAAAGACCACCAAGATCATTGCCATCTTGTATCCCTTTATCAAATCTAACCCCAATTTTTGAGGATCCATTTTCTTCAAAAGCAAGAACAACTTTGCCTCAACAACCATGCATTGGTCCCCTGCAGAAAAAAGAAATTAAAACCAAAATCACTTCCCAATCAATGGTCTACGGAATTCATGGGGCAAGATTCTCAACTTTAGCTTACTTGACAAAAGTTCTTCAAATTCCTCTGAGCTACCGATGATGTGTATTCCGGGAGACTGGTAGAGAACTGTAAGAAAGCACACGTTTGGCTGAGATCCAAGCTTCTACCTTGAGAGGATGTCGTCCGACCTCTGAGAACAGGAAATCGCAAAGCGACGTCCGACCTCCGATACAGAGAGACTCGCAGAGTGAGATTAAGAGAGAGACGGAGCTCTTGACCTTGGCTTGACGAAGCTCATTCCAGTGATGATGACGAACGACGGTGCTGTAGACGAACGACAAGGCTCAATCATGCACTTGCAAGTTGAAAACCCAAAAAAAAAAACTAATAAGCAAAACCTAAAACAAAAAAGATAAGAACCTGAACTGACCTAGGTTGCCGATGGAGTAGCTCAGTGTGACGGCGCATGTACCAGACCACCGCAGATGAAGAACGACTTCAAGGTTGTTTGAAGGAAACACCCAAGGCTTCAAATTCTCCCAATACAGATCTAACCTAGGTTTGCAGAAAGAGGGATAAGAATTGAGAAAAAGAGAGAGAGAGAGAGAGAGAGAGTGTGTGTGTGTGTGTGTGTAGGAAGAATTGAGACCGATGATGGCATGATGCAGATCGAGAGCGATGATGGCGGGATGCAGATTGATGAAGATTGTGTCTAAGTGTTGGGGGGTCTTCGAATGGGTAAGTGAGTCTAAGTCTTGGGAGTTGTGTCTGGGATGTAGTGGTACGCAAAAAAATTTTAAGTTGGGGGAAAATTCAGTGGTTAATCACTTAATGCAATTAAAGATATCAGTTTATATTCTAGATATCGGTTTTTAAGATTTTTTTGGTTTATGGGTAAAAGTTTAGATATCAGTTTTAAAAATTACTGATATGTAATAGGTTATAGATATCAACAGAAAAATCAACTGATATCTAAACTTATATAATATCGGTTTTGCTACAAACCGATATCTTAGCAGTGATATCTATGGCCTTTTTTGTAGTAGTGGGAGCAAATGAAAAAGCATCTCATCATATTCAAATATAGCCATTATGAAAATCAATAGGTTAAATTATTTCCAATTAATAAGTTGATGAATGAAAGACCATTTATTTATTTATTTATAATGATATATCCTAATCCAGTACTTCTCATTCTCACATGCTGCAACGACTAACAATTGCACTAGGATTCAAAGAAGCAAGTGAAGGAAGCATCTCATCATGTTCCAATATAGTCATCACTTGTTCTTCTATGCTCGATCACCCAAGCTTCAATATCTTCACCCCATTTGCTCAAAATGAAAAAATGGTTGAAAAACATAGGACAAAGTGACCCTAATGGGTTTCCCCCACCCTAAATCCGTATCATATAAAGAAGATAATTAAAGCCTACATACAGAAGCTAAGGTTCTGCTTTCAACATTTGAAGCAAATCAAGATACTTTTAAAAAACAATAAAAATAATCAAGATGGTATATATAATTGATTTTACCGTTCTCGATCTTGTCTTTCCCAAGAACTGTAGATGGAATAGTAAGAGAGGGAAAAAGACTAGAAAGCGATAGAGTAGAATTATTTTTTCTTTCCTATATGTCCCTAGATGTCATTTTTCATAAGAATATATATATATATATATCTCTATTTATTATTAATATTTTCATAAATGGTAGGTGTGAAAATAAGACATGAGGTGGGAATAGTAGCACTTTATCTTTAAATATCAAGTTACATTAAAACGATGATCTGGATAATTAAATGCTTAATAGATGATCATAACTTAAATCTAAATCCAGTACTGTTTGTGGATAAACCCACATCGATCCAACAGCTAATCATGGCTCGACACGTGGCTGGTCAGATCCAACTTTGGAGTTGACTTTTTAACGGTCAGACTTGGACCTCCACGTCACCACACCGGCTCGGTACCCTTTTTCGTGGCCAGATCGGATCGGTTTATCCTGGCGAAACCCTCACGCCGATCCGACCCGATCTGAGGATCTTCCAAAGAATTGAATGTTCATCCTTCCTTGGTTATCCTAGCTCGGCTCGGCTCGGCTCGGCCTTGGGCGAGCGTCTTTTCAAATTATAGTCACGACCGACTACGATTTGAAGGGATCACTGCATGCTGGATCGGCACGGCCTGGTAATATGTATCCGATCTGATCACATGAGAGTAGCATGTTTGCATGTGAAGATATCTGTGTTCGGATCGGCTGGGCACCACGCCGTCATTCCAAAAGAAGATCACGTTGGGACGAATGGCCATACTTGAGTGCACCTGACAGGATCTTCTGACAGATAAGACTTCCCAGCTCACATTCATGACTATTGGGGCATTTCATCTGAACCTTCCATCCTTGCATTCAATACGGCATTCAATGCAACATTGAATGCAAAGGAGGTGAGTGGCTGTGCATGCTGCTATTCACGACCGAACGCGTGGATCTCTCTCAAACATTCATTCACATGCAGGTAACTTACTCCTCACAACTTCCTTTGTCTATATAAACCAACTTATATGCACAAAAGCCAAATCGACCTATCATCAGGCAAACACTTACACGAACTTTTCACTCACCAAAAGCATAACCAACTTGCTGAGAATAAACCCAGAACATTTACCTTGTTCTTCCCATTCTCCCAAGTTCATCACCTGTTCTTCCCCACTTTCACTCAAACACCCCTGAATACACATCACTGACTTCATCATCGGAGCGTGTTTGGCTGGTACCACACTGGTCCATCTTCTTTGATCTTGTGTTTGTGCAGGAAGATCTCGGATCAACATCCACGTCATCATCCAACAAGGCATCTGATCAGCCAGATCATCACTTCTAAGTTATTGCATCTATCTTACAGAAATTTGCATCAACAAGTACTACTTCTCATTCTCAAATGCGGCAACGACTGACAATTGCACTATGATTGAAGGAAGCAAATGAAAGAAGCATCTCATCACGTTCAAATATAGCCATCTCTTTTTCTTCCAAGTTCACCCAAGCTTCAATATCTCCACCCCATTTGGTATCAACCAAAGTGATAAACTTGTCGAAGTACATAGGACAAGTAACCCATGTGGGTTTCCCCCACCCAAAATCCATATCATAAAATTGAAATCCGCATAAACTTGAAAGCCAAAAGATATTGACTACCATCTTCTCTAGTTCACTCTCCTTTCTAAGAGATTCACAAAGCAGAGAGTAACAATCTTCCCTTTTAAATCTCTTTGCCTTGTCCTTGCAGAAGTCTGCTAACCCTTTCCTTATCTGGACGACCAGTTCCGGTATTTCGATATCAATTTTTTCAACCAACACCGGGAACCGCCATATGATATTCCCTATAGCATTGTCCGACAGTGAAGGGACCATTCATTTGTGCAAGTTGACCGTTTGCAACAGTAGCGACGTCCTTGATGATGATATGGATTGGGACGCAGCAACAACAGCATTAATAGCACATTTCAAGACAACTGCAAATGCTAATTGCACATTTGTAGGGCCATTAAAGCCAAGCTGTTGATCAAGTAGTAGTTTACTGGTTTTGGCCTTGAGACTGGCCATCTTTGAGGCCCCAAACACAAGCCTCCTTGTGGTGAAATTTTGAGGTAGGAACATTTGGGGGTTGGAGGTGAA
The DNA here is from genome assembly GCF_963921425.1 of Dryas octopetala. Lineage (NCBI taxonomy): Eukaryota > Viridiplantae > Streptophyta > Magnoliopsida > Rosales > Rosaceae > Dryas > Dryas octopetala. Next base: position 13,643,986 of record NC_141368.1, read on the forward strand.
ATTTGTCCCCGTTTTCCCAAGCGACATCAGCGGTCCAGTATTGAACTTTGGAAGCAGTATTTGATGATCACGATGATCATGGTCGTCGTATTCTTTACGAGCAGTGGCCGTCCAGCTCTGGACGAACGTACACAAAGATGATGCATCCGCGATCTTGTGTGAAAGAGAGACTCCAATAGCTATTCCTCCGCAGCTAAAGACAGTGACTTGAACTTGCAGAACAACATCCAATGCATCAAGATTAGTAAAACTAGTGGGAATAAATTGGCCTAGTAAATTGGGCCCTGGTATTTGGGAGAGAAAATTGGAGAGGTGGCAGTCGATTTGGCCTTCTACAAAATAAGCACCCTCATCGTTGCACTCAATGGATACTCCATTTTTGAGTCGGCCAGCGAGTGGATAGAAATGAACCAAGGTTTTGGATAGCGAATTCTGAAGGTGGTTTGACCACAACAATTTCCATACCGGCTGCTTCTGGGGGGCTGGTTTCATTACAAAGCGGTCCGTTGGTTTAATTACAATTGAAATCAAAGGGTATTCTTTTGAGTCAAGGGACTGTAATTATGAGATGTACTCCATCTTGAATGGGTCGTACCCAAAATAATAAAACCCTTATTTCATAAATGAATTTGGATGAAATTATATTGGGTAATATTATTATTTATGAACCATTTTTGTTCAACAATACGTAAATGCAATGTCGAGTGCTCATTGGTAATTTTTGTCCTAAAACGTAATAATGGAATTGGTTGTCTTTGTCAATAATTAAATTAATTAGTTATATATATTTGTCACTTATAATTAAAAAACCTGAATTTTTCAAGAAGTCAAATATATTAGAGCATGTACAATGGCTTTTTGCTATATGTTAATTTTTGTCCTAAAACGTAATAATGTAGTTGGTTGTCTTTGTCAATAATTAAATTAATTAGTTATATATATTTGTCACTTATAATTAAAAAACCTGAATTTTTCAAGAAGTCAAATATATTAGAGCATGTACAATGGCTTTTTACTATATGCTATATTTAGCATGACTTTTAGCATTTAGCAATAGCTTTTGTGTTTTTTGCTCTAATAGCACAAAAGTTATAGCTATATATTAATATGTTTATATTTTTAATATATTCATATATATCCTTATAAATTAAATTTAATATATTAAATTATTTTAATAATTATATCATTGTAAATATTTTAATGAGATTTTTAATATGAGCCCAATATTAAATATATTTAAATATTATTATTTTAATACCCAAATTAATATTTAGTATTTTTCATGTCAAAGTCAAATTTAAGAATTGTAAAATTTGAATACATGGCCAATAAACCCATGATAGCTACCATCCTCATGCCTCTTGCTGCAACATTTTTCATTCATGTGAATATCCTTTCCTCTCTTTCTCCTCGTGAGACCTAGCACTTTTTCAACCAATCATTTTCTTTCACTTGGTTTTTTATTCTTTCTTTATCCATACTTTTCAAATGGTGGGTTCACTTTTTTCTTAAGTTTCTCAATACAAATTACTAAATTTTCTGCTAGATATAGTGAAAAATTTAACAACAGCATAGCAAATGCTAAATTTAGCTATGTCATTGTAATGAGGTTTTTTATCATTTCTGCTATATTTAGCAGATAGTATAGTATTTAGCCATGCCATTGTACATGCTCTTAAGAGTGCTGCTATTTGCACACCATTTTTTCTCTCATTACGCATCCTTCTCTTCCATTTAGTAGATTACAACTTTAACCCAACCTAAAATGTCCAGACAACTATACAAACGTAGCCACCCCAAGTCCCAACCTGGCCTCCACTGCCATTGTTGCTGGCTCCCTGCCGCCATCGTCACCGGCCTCCTTTTTCTTCCTCTTTGTCCTCTCTCTCTCCATCTCTCTCCTCTCTCCTCTCTCCCTTTCTCTCTGTCTTTTGTCCCTCTCTGTCCTCACCCCAACCCCATCCTCAGCCACCCCCACCACCGGCAAGGTCGCCGGCTATTCAACCCTCCCCTTCTCTCCTTCCTTCTTTCTCCTCTCTCTCTTTCCCTCTTTCCCTCTCTGTCTTTTTCCTTCTTTCTCCTCTGCCTCTTTCCCTTTTTCTCCTTTCCTCTCCCCATTTCTATCTCTTCTCTCCTTTTCTTTCCGATCTACCGATCTAGAGGTCGGCAAGGTTGCGCCGACCTCTGCAACATATCAGAAAGAAGGAGATAGAGGAGAGAAGAAAGAGAAATGGAGAGAGGAGAGAAGAGAGAGGGAAAGAGACAGAGGAGAAAGAGGGAAAGAGACAAAGGGGAAGAAAGAAAGGGAGACCAGAGGCCAACACGCTGGCGCCAGAGGCAGACTGGGTGGTTGCAGCGGACGCATTGGCTAGTGGAGTCGGGGGTGGGGTCGGGACTTGGTAATTAAAATGAAATCTTTAGGATAAATCAATGCAATTTAGGAGGACTCAATGAAAGGACATCAATTCAAATCCTGGATTTTCGAATTGGGAGAGATCAAGAATTCTCACTATTTCTTAGATTTATGGACCAAATTCAATTCATTGGGATCTTTCATTCACATTTTTTTTCCATCAATAACGTTTTATAAAACTCTTGGACTTCCAAATTTGGAGTATCCTACTTTCACGCAATTCTAAATTAAGGGTGTGGAATGAGAAATTTAGGAAATTGAAAAAAAAAATGGGTGCGAAAAGAGAACGAGATGTGTAATTAGAGGAAAAAATGTGTACAAATAACAGTCTATATATTAATCACTTAAATGAAAAGATATATATTATTTATTAAAAAATTCAAAATATTACTAACATTTATTATGGCTGCTTCGCCACTCGATCCTTGTAAGATTCTTATACAAAGTTCGTTGACCTTTCTTTGCTTTTTATACGGTACTTATTTTGTTTTGTCCCTGGATTATATATGGCAATAAGCATGCATCGATACGTACGTTGACATTCATAATCTTTATTACATCTTCAAAGGGATAGAACCGCTTCATTGTAGAGAGAGAGAGAGAGGGAATGGAGATTAGAGTACCAGATGAAGATGATACAATAAGATTGTATAAGGCATCACTGACAGGGTGTGTATTATCCTTAAACACATTACTCCAAAAAGACCCACTCATTCTCAGAAAGGTTTCACTCACTCCTTTCAGTGAAACTCCCTTACATGTAGCAGCTTTGCTTGGCCACCATGATTTCACCACAACTCTTGTCGCCCATAATCCCAACCTTGCTAGGGAGTTGGACTCCTCCAAACGCGCAGCCCTCCACTTGGCTTCTGCTGAGGGCCACAAGAACACCGTCCAAGCTTTGTTGCCTGCATATGCGGATGCGTGCTTGCTTCATGATGAGGATGGCAGAATCCCTCTTCACTATGCAGCCATGAGAGGACGAATTGAGGTCCTGAAGAAGTTGATTGAAGCAAAGCCTGAGTCCGTTTATGTAAAGGTTCCGAATAGAGAAGAAACAGTTTTGCACTTATGTGTTAAATATAACCAGTTAGAGTGCTTGAAATTGTTGGTGGAAGAGATGGGAGATGACAGTGAGTTCCTCAACTCAAGAAACAGTGTTGGCGGTAACACCATCCTGCACTTAGCTGTGACGCAAAAGCAAATTGAGGTAATGCTCAATAATCAATATCCCATTTATTTTGCTGAATATTAATATAGCAAACAAATTAGCTTATCCTGACAACTTTTGTACGGAAGAATTGAGAAAAGTAAAATAAGTATCATATATATATAATTGAATTTTTTTAAAATGAGAATTAGGATTAAATATCGAGTGTAACTCTGTTTTTTTTTTTTTTTTTTTTTCATGATAAAACATAAATGTTTTTTCCTTTTTGTTTAAAGGTTAGGTAGTAAGCAAGTGACTAGTAGTTTGGGGACACAAATCAGACCAATAGGTAAAATTCCTTACAAAAGCGTGGGTATTTGGCCCATCGCTCAAACACTTGCATATATTTTTGGATCCTTTAATTAGAAGCCAAAATGAGAAAGAAAATTAAGATAAATCCTAGCCGGTCAAAAACTTAAGTAGAAACATCACAAACAACTATTCACCGAGTGGTAGGCAAACCCACCGAGCCCTCGGTGAAGCAAAACCATACATCTTCAAGGAAAAAAGATGCATCTACAAGTAAAAAAAAAACATCTGCAAGCAAAAAAAGATGCATCGGCAAGCCCCAAGATCTCGGTATAGGCTACCGAGCACTCGGTAGTGTAAGTTTTTCTCTCCGCCTCCGCATACACGGACATATTGGGCTGAAATTTAATTTTTATTTGGCTGGATTTACAGTTAAATATCTTTCAAAAATTGGGTTTATAAATAATTTATTATATATTTTTCTGACTTAGTATATAGTCGTAATTGCCTTGTAGTAACATTAGAGTTTATAATGCTTTAAGATTTATAAAGATTTAGACTTTAGCATATTGAAGTTTAAATGCTAAAAAAAAATTTGGTATTTAACATCAAAATAATATGTTCATTCAGTATTTAAACCATAATGACCCTTTTGTTTTTTTTAAGTTCTGGAAGAAATTAATTATCATGACCAAATTTCCAGTCCAAGCTAGGTTTTTTAAATTAATGCTTTAGCCTCACATTTATTTAAATTAACGGCACAATTTTTTTTACAATTAAGAAAAAGGTTTGGACGGACTTTGACCAGTGATTTTTGTGTATATGACAATAATTAAGTATGGTTGTGTGAAAAAGTGCATCATTTTTGTATATCATTCATCATGTGATTTTATATTGTGATGATATATGTCAAATTGACAAATAAAGCAACACTACAACTTGTGCAGACCATAAGATACCTAGTTTCACTACCTATTGTAAGAGCAGAAGCAAATGCTGTAAATGGGATGGCTTTGACCACATTAGACATCTTAGAGCAGAGTCCAAGAGACTTCAGAAGCCTCGAAATTCAACAGATATTAGTGGACGCAGGTATCAGAACAAACATCCAATATGGTATTCTCACAACATTGTCCCCAATTAACCCATCTTCAAACAGTGCTATCCATGTCCAAAACAAAGGATCAGTACCGAAAAAAACAGTAAGGGCAAGGTGGTGGAGAAAATTGATAGAATATTTCTTGAAAGACCAGAGTGATTGGTTGGTAGAGAGACGTGGCATGCTCATGGTTGTGGCTACCATGATTACAACCATGACTTTCCAAGCTACAATTAACCCACCGGGTGGTGTTTGGCAAGCAACCATTATAAACAATACTACCATTCCAGGAGATCAAGTTTGCACAGAAAAATTCCCATGTGTAGCTGGAACTGCAGTGTTCAGCTATGGTCCCCGGAAAGATTATTTCCACTTTTTCCTATTTAACAATACCTTCGCATTCCTTGCTTCCCTCACTGTCACCCTTATACTTATTAGCGGGATTCCTCTCCCTAACCAGGCGTGTGTTTGGATCTTATCAATGGTCATGTTCATCACTGTCTCATACTTGGCGAATGCCTACCATAGTGCTATCCGCGTCGTGACCCAAACACACGATTGGAATCCATCATTTTGGGATTTATACAATCCATTCTATTATGTCTGGCAATCTTTGCTCTTTATGGCCGTTGGACTTCGCACTATTCGTTTTCTAATATGGCTGGTGAAAAGGCTGTGGCGCAGGTTCAGGCACAGGAAATTGCAAATAGTATCAAGTTGCAAAAACAAGGTCAATGTCTAAGATAGAGGATTGGTATTCTCTAATGTGCATGTGCTTAATTTTCTCTCTATTGGTGTAGGTATGGAAAGTAATGAACTGATAATGTCTAAGAGGATTAGTATTCTCTAATATGCATGTGCAAATAATATCGTCGTATAGTATCTGGTTTGGATAAAATTCGCATGACTTGGGTACTCATGTGAGAATTTCTGCTGCACCTTTTATATCATGTGAGAATTTCAGCTGCATGCTTTATATCATTCCCAAACAACACTCTTTATGTAATGGGATAGTTATGTAATGTATGATTATAGGCTCTATTATTGGAATGGGATAGTTATGTAATGGTGAAATATTTGAACATTATTATTATTTTGATTGAATTGAACATGCATGATTGCCTACTATTTAAATACTTTACCTCAATACCGTTAAAAAATTAATTTTTTTGGTATTTATGCACACAAGTACAAAACTAATGGAGCAATTGATTTTTTTTAATGACTTTGGGTAGAGTAGTGCTACAAGCACCAGCTTATATCCAAATTTTATGGATGTCAACTGATGTGAGAGTTTGTTATTTATTCATATATGAGTCCACTTTAGACATTATTTATTTACAATTATTAAGAAACTGACATGTCATCTGCCACAATATCAATTAGGATAATTAATTTGAGATATAAGGTGGTGCCTCTGACATTATATATTGTACGTCTTGAGTAACAGAATTGAGTTTGGGGGATAAAGTGACAAAAAATTTAGTTGGAGGGGGTGATATATATGTAATTAATCCTAAAATTTTTGTAACTGAAATGAAATTAAAAAAAAAAATTAAAAAGTACATGATTTATAGTCAACATTATAACTCCATTTGATAATTTAACCAACCTAATTATGAAATTGAAAGTTAGGGGAGTGTTGGAAAATAAGTTTCAAAATCAATGAATTAAGTAAAAAATAATGGTAAAACTAATGAATATAATTAAATGCCTGTAGCGCTTGGGGTTCTAGGGTCAATTTATTTGATAGAGGATCACGGGCCAGTTTATTTATAAATAACTCAGGATTAATGGCTTCCTTTAGTATAAAAGGGTTAAAAGGGTAAAGAACTTCAGTTTAGCACATCCTTTTTTAGGTAAGAAATATTATTTGATTGTTAAGTGTTTCAAGTAGGGGTGGGAGTGGCCGAGTGGGTCGAGCCCATATCGGCCAAAGAACCGTCCCACCCGACCAATTGAGTTTAGCTATTTTTTGCAACTATCAACCAATCTGACTATTATAGGTCGGTTGTGAGTTGGGCAACCGATAAAGGCGGTATAAGTCAGGCCGGCAATGGTTTCATCCGGCAACTCTCTCTGTTCCCTCTCACTTTCTTCCTTCTCTGTCCCCAAGTTCACTCTATTAGTACAGCGAGTTTGCCGACGAGCCAGGTGGCGAAACCACCACCATCCAGACCTTCTCTTCTCCCTCTCCCTCCCCCAGTATTCTGAGCTCGCAGAAAACGCTGGCAAAGGCGTGAGCTCGTGCAGGCCCGAGTCAGCTCCGACGGCGACCCAAGCTTTTCTGGCCAAATTGCGAGGCCGGACCACCCTCGAATTCATCCCCTCGCTACTCTGAGTCGATTGGTACCATCAGATTGTTCATCCGATCGAGCTGTGACGACGGTGATTCGAAGGGAAAGGCTGCCAGGCTCCGCTGTTGACTTTTCGTTCCCGGCGGCGATGCAAGATCGGACCACCATTGGTCGATTCCGTCATGCTGGACTCATTGGTGTATTTGGATCATCCCTCTGACCACCGTGTGCGGCAGATCGAAGGAGAGAAAGAGTGGGAGAAAGTGAGTGAGAGAAGAAGAGATCGAGAGAGACAGAGACAGAGAGAGTGAGTAGTGGCGCGGGGGAGAAGAAGATGATGGTGGGGGCGTGGTGGCGACGCGGTGGTGAATGGTGATGGTGTCGAGCTGAGAGAGACAGAGAGTGCGAGCTGAGACTGAGACAGACTACAGAGAATGAGAAAGTGAGTGAATGAGTTGGGTTTGGGCCTGAGTTCCACTCACACACACTCTTAGGCTTGGGCCAAACACACACACACATACACACACTCTCACACACACACTGCCACACAGCGCAAGCTTCCTAAAGGCCCCAAAAAAAATGCATTCCAAAGTTGGTTGATAGTCGGTTGGTCGGGTAACCGACTTTCCCTATTTTAGCAACTACCATCCGAACCAACTTTGATGTGTCAGTTGGTAACACCCGACCCGACCTTTGTGGATCGGTTGTTGATTGCATATTGGCCAGAAATATTGGTTGGTAATGGGTCAATTGTCGGGTAAAAATCAACTCACACCTACCCCTACTTTCAAGTAAGCACACCCAAGAGAAAAATGAGGGTTAAATAGTCTTATACTCCCTGTATCTCTTTTGATTTCCCATTGTGTTCTTTGAACTTTAAAACTTTCCATTGAGTCCCTAAATATAACAATTTTTGCTTATTTATTCATAGAACTATAACTTTACAAAATACTCAAAAAGACGAGGTCACGAGGGTTTGGTTCAAACGCTTTAAGGGTAAAAATTATCCTTGCTTTTCAATATGTTGACCGTTTGTGGGAACAAAAATTATCACCCAAAAATAAATGGGCTAAAGGTAATTGGGCCAAGATGAAAACAAGCTTCATATCCTTTATAGATAAAGAAGCCCAATGATCAAAGACCAAAGCTCAACCCAAAGTTTATTTACCAATGGTAATCAAATACCAACGTTCTTATCATTTTACTGATAAGAACGTTGAGATCAGGCATTAATAGGAAATCAAGAGCATTCATCCTATGCAGGATGTGAGAACGGACGTGAGAACGGGAAAATGAGATTATCCTAGTTCAAATCTTATAAATAGCTTGCAAAGTCGAGTAACAAGGTACGGACAAAATCTGTGAACTTAGGCAACATATTATCAGAAATTTACTGACTTAGGCATCAAAGCATTTTTTGCAAGTGCCAACCCTTCTCCATTCCGACGAGAAGAATTTCAGACGCTTTCTTTCACTTTCGATTCAGGTAGTTCATCCAAATTCAATTATTGTAGGCCAATTAATTCTTCCTAAGAATTTTGGTTCCAACAATTGGTGCAGTCGGTGGGAAAAATATCACGAACGAAAAGGTTGAATTACCATAAGCGGAAGTGACGAAATTACGTCTTATTACCAATTGGTTCTGGGATAAATGCCTAAATTCCTTCATATACGGTTTCAATAACAGTTGGACTCACTGTTTGTTTATTTAATAATAGTTATATAACTAAATGTTTCCAATTTAGTTGATTTTTTGCACAAATAATCTTTAAAGGGTGACCTAAAAAATGAATAGTTCCGATTATGAGTCTATAATGTAAAACAACGCAAACTTTTATTAATTAGTATGGCATCAACATAGAAGGATTAGTAGCAGTTGTTGGTCCAATCTTTAGAGGATTATAAACAAAGGGAACACGTTATGAATTATTTATTGTTAGCTTAATTGGATGTTGGTCCAATTATGCAGATAAAAATAAAAATAAATTATAAAAATCACCATATATAGAAAACACAGATCGAAGGTACATAAACAAAGGGAAAAAAAAATCACCATTGTATTCATTAATATTAATATTATATAAAGGCCTTTTCTTTTGTTTTGGTGGGTAAATGATAGGAAAAAAAGTGCATCAAGGAAGTGGTGATGAAAACACGTTGTAGTGCATATCTATATATTCCTAATTCTTGACCGGAAACATGAATTATGAAGGCTTTGATGTTGACAAAAAAAGTAAGGGGATGTGTGGAATCATATATATAAACTTGATGGGTGTTCATATTAATTTTAAAGGTACTGTATGTAAAGCGAAAACGCGCTAAATTTATCACGGATTTGTGTAATATAATCTTTGATTAATACCCTATTTTGCTTATACATACCGGCCGTCCCCACCACCATCACCGGCCGGTGGCCCCCTACTCCCCATCCTTTTTTTTTTCCTATCTCTCTTTCTATCCTTCTATTTCTCCTCCATCGCCCCTCCCCCTCTCTTCCTTTCTCTCTCTGGATCTGCATATTTTGGGTTTTGGTTAATTTGCTGCTTCAACTTCATCTTCCTTTTTCTATTTTTGATTTTGGTTTGTTGATTGTGGGTATTTGTTTAGATTTTTTGTTTTTTGAATTTGATTTGCAGATTAGAAAAGAGAAGGGAAGAGAGAGAGAGGGAAGAGGGGGGTTGCTGCCGTTGATGGTGTCGGGGTCGACCGGTGCTTAAGGAGGGGAGGGAGGTCGGTGTAGATTCAGAGAGAGGACCGTCTGCTCGCTGAGAGGAGTATTGCTTTGGCAGTGATTGATACAATATTGGATTATATTCTTGATGAGAGTTATGATCCGGTTAGTACTAATTGCACTGAATTATAATTGGCAAATTCAACATCTACTATGCCGGTGTAGATGGTGGTGAGAGGGAGGGGAGGGTGATGGGTGGGTGGGTTGCTGATGGTGGAGAAAGGTTGGCCGGGTGTGAGTGTTTTTGTTTTTTGTAATTTTTTATTGATTTGAATTTTATTTGAATTTTTTAAAATATCAAAGTTTTAATGCTTATTATTTGGTTTGCTCCCTGAAATATTTCGAATTCTCACATCACCCTCTAATGTTTATTTTTTCTCACGTTACCCCGTGATGTTATATCTCGTGTCTCACTTAATCTAATTCCGTCAAGTTCGTCAATATCAACCATTAGAAGTGGGCAAAGTGGAACACATAAATTAATTTCAGGAAGTAATGTGATACAAAAGGAACCTTACGGGGTGAAGTTAGACTAGAAGTTACTTTCAAGAGGTGAAATAGTATATAAGCCTATATTTTATAAGGAAATAGATTCTTTGTTGTGCTTTTTTTTAATTTTAATATTAGCTATGTTTTATTAGCAATTACCGGCCACATGGCCAAGGTCTAATTAGGAGTCAACTAGTAGTAAACCATTCTAGTCATCTAAGAGTATGTGAACATGAAGTACAATATATAGAGCATGAACTTATTACCAAATTGGGGACCCATGAGATTGAGTAATTCGCATACGTCTACACTCTTTTATTACTACACAACTATTTTGAGTGGGTTAGGGAGGAAGGGAAGGAAAAGCATGATGTGGGAATGACTTAAGCAAGGGCATTTCATGTTGGTAAAATATAATCACAAGTGAACACAATAATAAACCTGAATGATTATCTTGGCACACCTCATTGCAGGGGAACATGGTCACATGCATAAAGCCTCTACAAAACAAAAAAAAAAAAAATAGACAATACATATTCCCTCAGTACTTTTAGTCACAGAGGGAAGATTTAACAAAGTAACCAGGGAATGTAAAAGAAGGAAACATTGTGAAGAAATATTTCAAACTTAAAGCATTCCATTTTACAACTTGATTTTATATAGAAAGATTCAAAATATCTCCACGCCACGCCAAGACAGGGGTAGGTAATTTGGTCATGTTGGTTAAGGACAACACCTTGGCTCAACTTCACATAATAATACTGGAGGATAATATACTCATAGTAAATGGGACAGGGGAAGTGTAACTAGAACTAACATGTCCAGTAGCAGAAGTGTGATTTGTGTTTAGGATAGCATTGACTTTAGCATGACAAACATAACTACAAAAAAAAAAATTTGAGAGATTATGAGCAAGAATCAGAGTTTTCAAAGAATTTTATTAATTGTGAATTTGGAATAAATGATAAATCAGTATATCACTGGAGAACAAGTATTGGATATGATGGGATGGTGGTGGAAAAAATAAATTTGATTAATGCACTAAAAAGAAGACAATGATAGACATTATATATATATATATATATATATATTTTTTTTTAAGAGAACAATGACAGACATTAGATGTAGCTCCAAAATAATGTTAGACCCCATTCTTACAGTAAACTGTAGACCACAAATCAAGAATGGAGTTTAAGAAAGCACACACACTTACGGATTCTCCAAAGAATACACGTCCAGTTCTGGATTTCTAAAAAGAAGAAAGGACAACTTTACTGATTACTACTGACCATATCTTCATAATGAATCTTTTTTTTTTTTTAATTATATCAAGTAGCACATACAAACCTTTGCTTAAGGAAGCCTGTCATCGGAACAACCTCTTGGGAACCCATTATATCCAATTCCTGCGGAAGACAAATTAGCATGGAAGTCAGAAAAAAAAACTACACGTGGGAAATTTCAATAACCATAGAAATGATAGAAAATGGATAACATAAACTAAGAACCGGCCATATGACCACTGAACATTACAATGAGAAGTAATTAATAGTTCCATGTAATTTGGATATATAATTTCTGTCAAATAATCTCATCCTCGATCACCTAGAATTACACCACTTTGACTCACCAAGTATGATCCAACGTGCCTGATGCAGTCTGCGTATTCGACATATCTATCTTTTACTTTTAGAAGATTTATTTTATTTTAATAATTTGTAATAAGAAGTCTCTGTAGTTTTAGGGACTTTTCTTAGGTTTGGTAAGATAGTATTTTAATTAATATTTTAGATTTTATTTTATTTTATTTTAGATTTCGTTTTAATTAGGATTCTTGTCGCCCAAGTAATCTAAGCCCTATAAATATGGGTTCTTGTACTCTTTTGAGGGGTTTGATAATTAATAAAATTTGAGAAGAGATGATTTCTCTCTTTCTACCCATTTTTCTGATAGTTTAGAGAATTATCAGTCTAACATAAGCCCTTGTTTATGGTCATTCTTGATGTAGAGAATCAACAGATCTAAGGTAGGTTGTATTCCGAAAAACCGTATCTCTTTCACCTGCCGCACGCTGCATCAGTTTGGTATCAGAGCTCAGTTCAATCCTGCTACAATTCCTATGTGGTTTTTATGAAACAAAAAGGCACATGGATGGAAGACCGAGGATAGATCAGATAAAAAAAGTGATATACCAGCGAGATGATATAGGACACTTGGCACAACAACTCGAATTCGAGGACAAATTCTCTCTAACCAGGAGAGACTGATGCAGTCTGCGCACTCGACATATCTATCTTTTAATTTTAGAAGATTTATTTTATTTTAATAATTTGTAATAAGAAGTCTCCCTAGTTTTAGGGACTTTTCTTAGGTTTGGTAAGATAGGATTTTAATTAATATTTTAGATTTCGTTTTAATTAGGATTCTTGTCGCCCAAGTATGTTTGGTGCCCAAGTAATCTAAGCCCTATAAATATGGGTTCTTGTACTCTTTTGATGGGGGTTGATAATTAATAAAATTTGAGAAGAGATGATTTCTCTCTTTCTCTCTATTTTTCTAATAGTTTAGAGAATTATCAGTCTAACAGAAGCCTTTGTTTCTGGCCATTCTCAATGTAGAGAATCAACAGATCTAAGGTAGGTTGTGTTCCGAAGAACCGTATCTCTTTTGCCCGCCGGGTGCTACATCCCAACCTATACAACAACATTATATACAAACCATAGCACCAATCAATTAATGTCAGCCAGACACAAATTGAAGCAATTCTGAACACCTATCATTGTTGTTCTCATTTATTTGCCAATGCATCGGTGTGCATGCTAAAAAGGAGCAGAGAATATGACCTATCTGTTAGGATGTTTGGATCTTTCAGCTGATAAAAATGCAATTGCCATGAAATAGTCATCCAATGACAAATATCTGCAATAAAAACCAAAACAGTAACCAACAAGAAAAAGCCAATAATGGATTGACAATATAACTGAAATAAGTGAAAAGAAAAAAGAAAAGGAAATATTGACGTCTTGGGTCTCATATTACCTGCTTCTGCGAGAATGGAAAGAACAACATGCAATGAAACTGCTCAATCGAATCCATGTTTGAACAACAGGCAATGAAACTGCTTGCCTTCCTTGATTGGAATTAAAATCCCTAACTATCTAAATGTTTAAGAAGTTTATTGAAAAACCCCAAATTTATTTAGAAAATCTAAAAGTACTGCATATTCCCCAAACTTAGATTTTTCAAAATCCATTTGCCTATTTCTAGAATCGAATCAACTTACCCAAACACAGAAGATTGAAAAAAAGAAAGCAGGAGAAAAAAAAATGAGGATGAGAGGTGTTGCGTACTGCAAAGAAGAAGAAGAAGAAGAAGAAAAAGAAGAGAGAGAGAGAGAGAGAAAACACCTCGAAGCTGCTAGAAAACTCAGATCGCCAGCGAAGAGGTTGGATCGGTTTTCCTTCGATTCTCCTTGATGATTGACTTTCTGAACTAAAGGAGGAAACCACGACGATTAGTGTCGAGAGGATGATGATATCATGGGTGGTCGGTGTCGCAACTCTTTGGAGAAGGTGGATCGCCGTCGTGAAGTTAAATATGTTCATCGTCGATTTCGATAAGCGAAGGGCAGATAAAGAGAAAGGATGAGGAGAGGAAGATTTGGGGGCCGACTAAGAATGAAAACGAGAGAGAAGGACCAAGTGAGTGTGAGCGAGGGTGAGAGAGAAGGAGATGTCTGCAGAGCGCGATAGGAATGTGTATGTTTTGTGAGGGATATCGTGATTGGGGTTGGGAACTTAATTAGCCAAAATTTTTATGTTGGGGGAAAATTTCTCCCGTGTTGTTTTAAGGTCAAGTTTAGATATCAGATGATGTTTTACATATCGGTTTTTTAAAAAACTTAATCAAAATCGTAAAATTTAGATATTAGAAAAAAAAAATTGGTGATATGTTAATGATTTTAGATATCATCTAAAAAGTTAACCGATATCTAAAACTTTACTATATCGGTTAATGTAAAAACTGATATTAAAGAAATGAAATCTATTACAGTTCTTCTTGTAGTGATTATTGGCACTTATAAGAGAGGGGGATACTAGAAACACAGGAAAAAGTGAAACACTATGAATAATCAGACATCAAGTATTTTTGAGTGGTTTCGTGATGGGGACAAAAATACTCGCTATTTTCACGAGTGGGCCACTTCGAGGAGTATCAAAAATAAGGTTACGGGGCTGTTTGATCAGCAGGGCAATTGAGAGACTCGGGGTCGTCAACTTGGAGGTTTATTCTGTGACTTTTTCTAGGAAATGTTCTCTTCTACTGGTAATGATAATATTGAAAGGGTTGTGGGGTTAATTGAAAGCCAGATTGCAGAGGAGATGAATGGGTGACTCCTTCAGCCTTTCACATGTGCAGAAGTGGAACAAGCTCTTGATCATATTGGGCCTACCAAACCCCCTGGCCATTATAGAATGCCGGTGCTACTTTATCAATTATGTTGGCATATTGTGGGTGATGCGGTGACTAAGAAGTGTTTAAGCATTCTTAATGGGCAGGCAAGTGTCAGAGAATTCAATCACACCTTAATTGCCCTCATTCCGAAGACAAAAAGGCTTGAGAGAGTGACTGAGTTCAGATCGATAAGCTTGTGTACTGTTGTCTACAAAATTTTGGCGAAAGCTTTAGCAATTCGGATGAAAGAAGTGCTTCCTTTGGTGATCTCTGAAACTAAAAGGGCTTTTGTGCCTGGGAGGATGATTTTAGACAATGTTATGACATCCTTTGAGGTAACAAATTCAATTAAGTAGATTAAGATGGGTGTGATGGGAAGATGGCGCTCAAATTAGACATGGCCAAAGCATATGATCGGGTTGAGTGGAAGTTTCATAAAGCAGTCATGATCAAAATGGGGTTTCATACTGATTGAGTTGCTCGGCTGTTAGATTGTGTCTACTACTACTTTTTCTGTTCTTTGGGAAGGACGACTCACGGGTTTTATTGTACCACAACGAAGTCTTCGCCAAGGATGTCCTTTATCCCCATATATCTTCATAATGGTGGCTGAAGGTTTCTCGGGGCTGCTGCGAGAGGCGGCCGGAAAGTAGAGCAGCTATTGAGGGGGTTCGTGTTTCACGTCTTGCCTCTTCGATATCCAATCTCTTTTTCTCAGATGATATTATTTTATTTCTGGGTGCGAACATGGGAGCCAGCCTCACTCTCCGAGAAGTTTTTCATGAGTATGAGGAGGCTTCAGGACAGAAGATAAATTATGATAAGTCTGCGGTGTGTTTTAGTCCCAATTCCACAGATGAGGTGAAGTCCACGGTGTGCAATATCCTCCAAATACAATTAGTAGATTGCCATGAAAAATACTTGGGGCTGCCGATTATTGAAGGTAGAGCAAAGAAACAGCTATTTCATGAAGTTTTAGACCGAGTTACGAAGCGAGTGAAATGGTGGAAAGAAAAACTGCTATCAAGAGCAGGGAAAGATACATTAATCAAAACCGTTCTTCAGGCGATGCCTATATATTCGATGAGCTGTTTCTGAATGCCTAAAGGAGTGTGGCAAAAGCTCGATGCTATTTTTGCAAAATTTTGGTGGGCCAAGGCGACAAATGCTAGAGGGATTCACTGGGCTAGTTCGGAGGCAGTGTGTAGAGGTAAATTTTGTGGAGGTCTAGGCTTCCGACATATTGGAGATTTTAATCACACCCTTGTTGCCAAGCAGTGTTGGCGTTTGCTTTCTATCCCTAACTCGTTGATAGTAAGGACATATCAGGCTAAATACTTCCTCAATGGGCTCTTTCTCCATGCACAGCTGGGGAGTAATGCTTCGCATATTTGGAGATCTCTCATTTGGGGAAAGGAGTTGCTTCAACTGGGATTACGGCGGCGGGTGGGCAATGGGCTATGTATCCGAGTGTATTAAGACAAATGGATCCCAGACCGTCATCGTTTTTAATTTGTTCACCACCTGCATTGGCGATGGATAGTCACTGATTTGTTTTCGACCCCTAGTGTGTGGAATGAGAGCCTCATTCGAGAATCGTTTTGGGAGGAAGAAGCCAATGTGATCCTGAGTATTAATTCCGTTGAGCACGCAGATGAGGGATGATTGTCTGATTTGGCATTATGAAGGGAACGACCTCTATAGCATTCAGAGTGGATATAAAGCAACCCGTTCTGAGAAGGAAAGAGCAGCGGGACACCTCAATCAGTACATCAAAGGGTGTGGATTCTAGCTTGTGGACAAAGATTTGGAACTTGCACTGCCTAAATAAAATTAAGTTCTTCCTCTGGCGGTGTTTGCATAATTACCTTCCATGCTGGGTCACTTTATTTAAGAAGAAGGTGGTACTTGATTCCAAGGAGTAA
Organism: Dryas octopetala; assembly: GCF_963921425.1. Classification (NCBI taxonomy): domain Eukaryota; kingdom Viridiplantae; phylum Streptophyta; class Magnoliopsida; order Rosales; family Rosaceae; genus Dryas; species Dryas octopetala. The sequence goes on from NC_141368.1 coordinate 13,660,854, forward strand.
AATTTCGTTTTTTAGGGGTATGAAAATTTTAACACCATACCAAATTAATTTTGAAAAATTTCGCCGAAATTTTCGAGTCGCAAGGTGGGAGGTGCGGGTTCTGAGCGAGTGAGAAGGTAAGAGGTGCGGGGCTGGCTAGGGAAGGAGGGAGGAGGCGAGCGATGGGCGCGGACGGTGGTTCTGTGCGAGGTGGGGGAGGAGGCGAGAGATGGCGCGAGGCTGGCTGAGGAAAGAGGGATGAGGCGAGTAGCGCTAGGCTGACTGGGGAAGGAGCGATGAGGCGAGTAGCACTAGGCTGACTGGGGAAGGAGGGAGGTGGCAAGCCGCAGGCGCGGGCGGCACAAGCAGTGGGTTTTGGTCGCGGGAGGTGGGCGCAGATCTTGTGGCTGGGGAAGGAGGGAGAAGGAAGGGAAGGCCACTGGGGGAAGAAGAGGAAAAGGAAAGAAAAAAAGAGGAAGGTCACGGGGGAAGAAGAGAAAAAGGAAAAAAAAAAAAAAAAAAAGAGAAAAGAAAGGAAAAGGAAAAAAAAAAAAAAAAAGAGGAGAAAAGAAAAAAAAAAGAAAAAAAAAAGAAAAGAAAAGGAAAGAAAAAAAAGAAGAGAAAAGAAAAAAAAAAAGAAAAAAAAAGGAAAGAAAAAAAAAGAGAAAAAAGGAAAGAAGTTTTTTTTTTTTTTTTTTTAAGGTAGATTGAGATTTGGAGTCTTTAGGTAATTGGAAAGAAAAAAAAGGTTTGAGATTTTATTTGGGGTTTGATCTGGTCATTTTGGTGTTTCGTTTAGTTGTAACTTGTAAACATAAATTATGAAAAAGAAATTTATCCCCTTATCATGAAGTTTCATTTCCTTAATGTTTTGGTTTTCCAATTTTGATAATTTGTAAAATTGAAATTTTAGGTAAACAGTTGTCGCCGTTGTTGCCATCGGATTGGTGCTATTTTAACCAAATTCGGCCTAATTTAACTATAGAAGACCATTTCCAAGTCCCTTTGAGTAAACTTGCTACTTTCCGTTGCTACATTGGTGATTTATTCGTGTAATTTTATTATGTAATTATTAATTAGTGAAGTATTTTTTTAACAGTATTGTCTCCAGCGCACATTATATTCATCACATATCACATGAAATCTACTATATTATTTGATTTCTTCAATGTTTTTTAACAATGTAGTAGATAATATGTTAAATAAACATATGGTCAAGTTTCATTCAAAATTTCCATATTTTGATAGCAATTTTCGTCGTTTTTGTCTAATTTTATCGAAATTGAAATTTTAATCGAAATTTTCGCAAAAATTTCCGTCGAAATTTTCATCAAAAATTTCCTCAAAACTGAAATTTTACTCCTTGCTTGATCCTTATTATCCCAGATGTGGTCGGGACCCTGAGATAGTGCTACATGCTTTGTGGGAATGTCCCTTTGCTCAGGATGAACTTGGTCAATTCTTGGCTGCCGAGCAATGTAGGTGTAGCCTTTCTTAAATCTTGCACACACATAATTGGTTGCAGCAAGAGTGAGGCTGAGTTTTGCATCGGAATTGGGGTTCAGAAAGGTTGTGCTAGAGCTAGACGCTAAGGATGTGGTGGCGAATTAAGATGGTGTCTAACGAGACCTATTATGGTGATGATGAGGTCCTGCTCAACGAAGTTAAGGATTTAAGTTTATTGTTCTCTTCTTTTTCCTGTCAGTGGGCGCCTCGCTGTTGCAATATGGCAGCAGACGTAGTAGCCAAGTTGGCTTTGTCATGTAATGAGTTTTCAACATGGATTGAGGAAGCACCTCCCTGGTTGCACCCAATCCTCTTATCAGATGTAGCCCATCTTTCTTAATCTATGAAAGTTCCAAATTCTCAAAAAAAAAAAAAAAAGTATTGTGCGACTTTTAATGGAAAAAATGGCCAATTTTTTTTTTTTATATGACCTACTTGAATTCTAATATTTTTTCCAATCGGTCCACACTCTAATGTTAGGGTTCCAAATTTATATATATATATATATATATCCCTTATATTTCAGTCATCTTTTCCTTTGTTTTGCAGTTTGGGCGCAGCTTCCTTCAATATGCTTAAAAATGCATGTGTGTGTGTATATATATAGTCCTTCTCTAGGGTGGACGCCCGCACCTCTTTTTTTTTTTTTTTTTTTTTGCAAACTTACACTACCGAGTGCTCACCAGAAATTTTTTACACAGAGTCTGTACTTCTTTTTTGTGTTGATGCGTCCGCACCAGAGTGCCACTCTATATATATATTTTTTTCGCTTTTGCTTTGGCACGACAAATAATGTTGCAGTACATGGAAGCTAGATGGTTGAGAAAGCATGCATGAATGTCACTTGTGTCATTCATGACAATTAGATTGCAGGATACCACTTGATTCTGTTGGAATTAATGCACTTTAGTGACTTTTGAAACATTTATATTTATGGCAGCAGCCAAGTAAGCTGTTGCAGACAGAGTATGGCTCATCTTTAGAGTTCCTAGGCAAAGTCTTTTCAGCTTTCTAGGAAAGAAATCTGTAGAGCTATATGCTTTTATATTTGTATTAGCTGTAATGATTAGTAAGCAAATTTAATCAAACACTCAAGAGCTCTGCTGTAGCAACTCAAACCTTTGTGTTCTCTGCATAATTTTTCTGCAGTAATCTCTTGTTTTGTTTCTTAGTTTCATTCCTCATCTAACAAATTGGTATCAGAGCAGGTTCTTTCAATCATACTGGGCGGATAACAAACTGCATCAGAGGAGATGTCTTCAAAGGAAGGTGGATCAGTTTCATACTCTTTTCTTCCCATCTTTGGAGGAGAAAACTATGATTTTTGGAGAGTAAAAATGAGGACATTGCTTCGGTCAGAAGGACTTTGGAGTATTGTTGACAAAGGCTTTAATGAACCAGCAAATGAAGCAGAACTTACACAGCAACAAAGAGAAAGGTATGAAGCAGATATGATGACTGATGCTAAAGCTCTCTCAAAAATACAGAACGGAGTCACCTCAAATATTTTTCCAAGAATCACAACAGCTCAGACAGCAAAGGAAGCTTGGGAGATCTTAGAACTAGAGTTTCAAGGAGATGCCAAGGCAAGAACTATAAGGCTTCAGACTTTGCACAGAGAATTTGAAAATCTCAAGATGAGTGAATCTGAATGCATCAAAGATTACTCATCAAGAGTAAATGAAGTTGTCAATCAAATAAAAACACTTGGAGAAGCAGTCTCAGACCAGAAGGTAGTTGAGAAAATACTGATCAGCTTGCCTGAAAAGTATGACCCCATTGTTGCTGCAATAGAATAATCCAAGGACATCACCATTTTATCAGTTGAACAACTGATGGGTTCTCTAAAGTTTCATGAGCAGAGAAGACTGAGACGAAATGACCAAGCTATTGAAAGTGCTTTCCAAACCAAGCTCACTTTTAAGCCACAGAAGTTCTACAAGAAAGGAAATCCAAAAGGTAACCAACGGTTGGAGATCAAAGAAGATGGAAGAAGGGAGACTCCAGCAAGAAAGAAGAAACTAAAAATGACAGAGGTATGACTTATGATGACAATAAACCTCCTTGCAAAATTTGCAATAAACCAAATCACTCTACTTCTAGTTGTTGGCATCGTGGAAAACCCAAATGCAATTATTGTAAGAAATTTGGGCATGTTGAAAAAGATTGCAGATTCAAAGCCACTAACCAAGCAAATTTTTCTGAAAGTAAAGATGATGATGATGAAGATGAGAACCTATTCTACGCTTGTCAATCAGCTCTCGAAGAAAAAGAAAGCATTTGGTACCTTGACAGTGGCTGCAGCAATCACATGTCAGGAAATGAAAAAATATTTCTTGATGTGGATACTGCAATTACTCCTAAGATAAAGCTTGGTAATGGAGCCATTGTGTATGCGAAAGGTAAAAGAATTATTGCTGTCAAAACCAAGAAGGGAGTGAAGCATATCAATGATGTTTTGCTAGTTCCTGAACTAAGTCAGAACTTGCTTAGTGTTGGACAGCTTGTGGAAAATGGCTACAGACTTATGTTTGAAGATGGTGGCTGCACCATTTATGATAAAAAATCAAAAGATATGGTCATTGATTCAGTTAAAATGGAGAAAAATAGAAATTTTCCCATTGAATTTCATTATAAGCAAATGGTTGCATTGAAGGCTGATGTTATTCAAGATACTTGGTTGTGGCATAAGAGATTTTGCCATTTAAATTTTCAAAGGCTGAAGCTACTGCAACATAAGAGCATGGTGAATGGGCTGCCTAAAATTGAAACATCATTTGATGCTTGTGAAGTGTGTATGATGGGCAAGCAGCACCGAATTCCATTTCCAAGACAAAGCACATGGAGAGCCAAAGCATCGCTGGAGCTTGTGCACACTGACATTTGTGGCCAAATGCGAACTCCCTCCTTGAATCAACATAGGTACTTTCTCACTTTTATTGATGATTATTCGAGGATGGCCTGGGTCTATTTTTTGAAAGAAAAATCAGAGACTTTTCTAGTTTTCAAAAGATTCAAGGCATTTGTAGAAATTGCAAAGTGGCTGTGTTATTAAAGTTATCCGAAGTGACAGAGGAGGAGAATATACTTCTCAAGAATTTGAAAGTTTTTGCAAAGATGAAGGCATTTGGAAGCAATTGACAGAAGGATATAGTCCCCAACAAAATGGGATTGCAGAGAGAAAGAATCGAACAGTTGTGGAGATGGCAACCTCAATGATGACTGAGAAGGGCTTACCTAAGAGTTTTTGGGCAGAAGCTGTACATACAGCTGTCTACATTCTCAATCGATGCCCAACTAAAGCTGTGAAGAACAAGACTCCATTTGAAGCTTGGAGTGGATTCAAGCCCTCAGTAAGTCATTTAAAAAATTTTGGTTGCATTTGTTATGGTCATGTTCCTGCTGAAAAAAGAACTAAGTTTGATGAGAAAAGCCAAAAATGCATCTTTGTTGGCTACAACCCCAACACAAAAGGATACAGAATTTATAATGTTGAAACTAAGAAGTTGATTGTGAGCAAAGATGTTATTTTTAATGAAAAGGCTGGCTGGAATTGGGATGAAAATAAAGTGCAGAAGATGCCATATGTTGATGTTCAAGATCAAAGAAAAATTCAAGGAGAGCAAGAAGAAGAAGCTATTCCTCAGTCACCAACACTTTCTACAAGCAATCCAAGTGGAGATGGTTCCTCCCCAAGTTTCTCTTCACCCGAAAGTCCTCCATTAAAAACCCGAAGGTTGAGTGATGTATTGGAAAGCTGCAATTTTTCTAGTATAGAACCAGTAAGATTTGAGGAAGCTCAAAATCAAGAAGTTTGGGAGAAAGCAATGAAAGAAGAGATAAAGATGATTGAGAAGAACCATACTTGGGAGCTTGTTAAGCCTCCAAAAGATCGAGAAGTCATTGGGGTGAAACGGATTTTCAAGACAAAGTTCAATCAAGATGGAAGCATTCAAAAGCATAAAGCAAGGCTGGTGGCTAGAGGTTTCACTCAACAGCCAGGGGTTGATTTTACAGAAACTTTTTCACCAGTTGCAAGGTCTTAAACTATAAGAACCTTGACTATTGCTCTTGTTGCTCAAAAGAAATGGTTACTGTATCAGCTTGATGTCAAGTCAGCGTTTCTAAACGGAGTTTTAAAAGAAGAAGTGTATGTAGAGCAGCCTCAAGGTTTTCTAGTTAAAGGGGGAGAAGATAAAGTCTACAAGCTGAACAAGGCTCTTTACGGGTTGAAACAAGCACCCCGCACTTGGTATGCTGAAATTGACAAGTACTTTGCTAAGAGAGGCTTTCAGAAAAGTCCAAGTGAGCCTACACTTTATGTCTTGAAGAAGGGAGATTCTATTCTCATTGTTTCAGTGTACGTTGATGATTTAAATCTTCACTGGCAATGATGAAATTATGATCCAGCAGTTTAAGAAAGATATGATGAGCACCTATGAGATGAGAGACTTGGGTTTGTTGCACTATTTTTTGGGAATTTAAGTTCTTCAATCAGAATATGGGATTTTCATTTCTCAAAAGAAATATGCAGAAAATATTCTTAAGAAGTTCAATATGCTCAGATGCAAGTCAGTGGCTACTCCTCTAGTGGTAAATGAAAAATTGAAGAAAAATGATGGTGCAAAGAAGGCAAATGCTGCACACTATAGAAGTTTGATTGGAAGCCTTTTGTATCTTACTGCTTCCAGACCAGACATCATGTTTGCTGCAAGTTTACTTTCAAGATATTTGTAAGAGCCAAGTCTAATTCATTATGGAGCTGCAAAAAGGGTTTTGAGATACTTGCAAGGCATACTTGATTATGGAATTCTGTACAAGACTATAGAAAATTCAAGTCTCATTGGTTACACTGACAGTGATTGGGGTGGCTGCCTTGATGATTTAAAAAGCACTTCAGCTTATGTTTTTTCTCTTGGCTCAGGGATTTGTACTTGGGCTTCAAAGAAGCAGAAAGTTGTAGCCCAATCATCTGCAGAAGCAGAATATATTGCAGCTGCCAAAGCAACATCTCAAGCCATGTGGCTTCGAAGAATTCTTGATGACATTGGAGAAAAACAAGAAGAAGGAACCGTGTTGTACTGTGACAACAAAGCAGCCATTGCCATTGCAAAAAATTCAGTCAATCATGATCGTACCAAGCACATTGATCTCAAATACCATTTCATTAAAGATGAAATTGAGAAAGGGGATATTCAACTTGTGTATTGCAGGACAGAGGAACAACTTGCTGATGTACTGACCAAGCCACTTCCCAGAGAAAGATTTTGTTATCTTAGAGAGCTCATTGGAGTTGTGAAGAAAGTGCATTAAGGGGGAGTGTTGGAATTAATGCACTTTAGTGACTTTTGAAACATTTATATTTATGGCAGCAGCCAAGTTAGATGTTGCAGACAGAGCATGGCTCATCTTTAGAGTTCCTAGGCAAAGTCTTTTCAGCTTTCTAGGAAAGAAATCTATAGAGCTATATGCTTTTATATTTGTATTAGCTGTAATGATCAGTAAGCAAATTTAATCAAACACTCAAGAGCTCTGCTGTAGCAACTCAAACCTTTGTGTTCTCTGCATAATTTTTCTGCAGTAATCTCTTGTTTTGTTTCTTAGTTTCATTCCTCATCCAACAGATTCTTCATTCATGACAATTGGTCTGCGATAATGAGTTTGGTTCTCACCTGCACTATACAATATTTTACAAGGAAAACATTTATATTCCTCATTTGTGTATCTTTATAAGTGGATTACGACTCTATTAAAGAGATAATATATAAATAGTACAAAAAATGTGGTTCAATTCCCTAACATTTTGTTTCCAATTAATCTAATAAAAGAAGAAAGATTATGTATTTATTTCACAACGATGAGTGGTTCTCATTCTCACATGCAACAATGACCGACAATTCACAATGAATTCAAGGGAGCAAATGAAAAAGCATCTCATCATATTCAAATATAGCCATTATGAAAATCAATAGGTTAAATTATTTCCAATTAATAAGCTGATGAATGAAACACCATTCATTTATTTATTTCATAATGATATATCCTAATCCAGTACCTCTCATTCTCACATGCTGCAACGACTAACAATTGCACTAGGATTCAAAGAAGCAAGTGAAGGAAGCATCTCATCATGTTCAAATATAGTCATCACTTGTTCTTCTATGCTCGATCACCCAAGCTTCAATATCTTCACCCCATTTGCTCACAATGAAAAAATGGTTGAAAAACATAGGACAAGTGACCCTAATGGGTTTCCCCCACCCTAAATTCGTATCATATAAGGAAGATAATTAAAGCCTACATACAGAAGCTAAGGTTCTGCTTCAACATTTGAAGCAAATCAAGATACTTTTAAAAAACAATAAAAATAATCAAGATGGTATATATAATTGATTTTACCGTTCTCGATCTTGTCTCTCCCAAGAACTGTAGATGGAATAGTAAGAGAGGGAAAGAGACTAGAAAGGGACAGAGGAAAATTATTTTTTCTTTCCTATATGTCCCTAGATGTCATTTTACATAAGAATATATATATATAGAGCAAATTACAATTTAGTACTCCAACTTTGAAAACTTGCAAAAAAATACCTCAACTTTCATTTTTATCAACTTAGTACCCCAACTTTGAAAACTTGCAAAAAAATACCTCAACTTTCATTTTGTGTCAAACTAGTACCTTCGTTAGTTTTTCTGTCAAAGTGGCAGGGGTATTTTCGTCTTTTCCTTAAATTTAAAAAATAATAATTTTTTTTAATAAAAAAAATTCATAAAATTAAAAAAAAATTCATAAAATTTTTTTAAAATTTTATGAAATAAAAAAAATTCATAAAATTAAAAAAAAAATTCATAAAATTTTTTTTAAATTTTATGAAAAAATTTCATAAAATTAAATTTGAAAAATAATAATTTTTTTAATTTTAAGAAATTTTTTTATTAAAAAAAATTATTATTTTTTAAATTTAAGGAAAAAACAAAAATACCCCTGCCACTTTGACAGAAAAGCTAACGGAGGTATTATTGTGACACAAAATGAAAGTTTAGGTATTTTTTTGCAAGTTTTCAAAGTTGAGGTACTAAGTTGATACAAAATGAAAGTTGAAGTACTTTTTTGCAAGTTTTCAAAGTTGGGGTACTAAGTTGAAACAACATGTAAAGTTGAGGTACTAAATTGTAATTTGCTCTATATATATATATCTATATTTATTATTAATATTTTCATTAAATGGTAGGTGAGAAAATAAGACATGAGGTGGGAATAGTAGCACTTTATCTTCAAATATCAAGTACATTAAAACGATGATCTGGATAATTAAATGCTTAATAGATGATCATAACTTAAATATAAATCAAGTACTACTTCTCATTCTCAAATGCGGCAACGACTGACAATTGCACTAGGATTGAAGGAAGCAAATGAAAGAAGCATCTCATCACGTTCAAATATAGCCATCTCTTTTTCTTCCAAGTTCACCCAAGCTTCAATATCTCCACCCCATTTGGTATCAACCAAAGTGATAAACTTGTCGAAGTACATAGGACAAGTAACCCATCTGGGTTTCCCCCACCCAAAATCCATATCATAAAATTGAAATCCGCATAAACTTGAAAGCCAAAAGATATTGACTACCAACTTCTCAAGTTCAGTCTCCTTTCTAAGAGATTCACAAAGCAGAGAGTAACAATCTTCCCTTTTAAATCTCTTTGCCTTGTCCTTGCAGAAGTCTGCTAACCCTTTCCTCATCTGGACGACCAGTTCCGGTATTTCGATATCAACTTTTTCAACCAACACCGGGAACCGCCACATGATATTCCCTATAGCATTGTCCGACAGTGAAGGGACCATTCGTTTGCGCAAGTTGACCGTTTGCAACAGTAGCGACGTCCTTGATGATGATATGGATTGGGACGCAGCAGCAACAGCATTAATAGCACATTTCAAGACAACTGCAAATACTAATTGCACATTTGTAGGGACATTAAAGCCAAGCTGTTGATCAAGTAGTAGTTTACTGGTTTTGGCCTTGAGACTGGCCATCTTTGAGCACCTAAACACAAGCCTCCTTGTGGTGAAATTTTGAGGTAGGAACATTTGGGGGTTGGAGATGAAATTTGTCCCCGTTTTCCCAGGCGGCATCAGCGGTCCAGTATTGAACTTGGAAGCAGTATTTGATGATCACGATGATCATGGTCGTCGTATTCTTTACGAGCAGTGGCCGTCCAGCTCTGGACGAATGTGCACAAAGATGATGCATCCGCGATCTTGTGTGAAAGAGAGACTCCAATAGCTATTCCTCCGCAGCTAAAGACAGTGACTTGAACTTGCAGAACAACATCCAATGCATCAAGATTAGTAAAACTAGTGGGAATAAATTGGCCTAGTAAATTGGGGCCTGGTATTTGGGAGAGAAAATTGGAGAGGTCGCAGTTGATTTGGGCTTCTACAAAATAAGCACCCTCATCGTTGCACTCAATGGATACCCCATCTTTGAGTCGGCCGGCGAGTGGATAGAAATGAACCAAGGTTTTGGATAGCGAGTTCTGAAGGTGGTTTGACCACAACGATTTCCATACCGGCAGCTTCTGGGGTGCTGACTCGTCACCATAATTAGAGGCCGAATAGAAGAAAATCAGTTCTGCGTGAACATTAGGAGGGAATGATTGGTCGAAAAGAGAGAGCTTAAAGCTTTTGTGGTGATGAGGAGTTGGAGAGGATGGCCTGACTGTTTTTTTTGAGATGATCTCCACCTTCATTTCGGTCATCTTTTCCTTTGTTTTGCAGTTTGCAACTTCCTCCAATATGCTTTTGCTTGGGCATGACAAATGATGTTGCAGAATGTACAGGGGAGCTAGCTAGATGTTTGAGAATGCATGCATGAATGTCACTTGTTTCATTCATGATAATAATTACTCTACATGGATGCCACTTGATTATTCATTCATGACAATTGGACTGCAAGAATGAGTTTGGTTGCCACATGCACTAAACAATATATATTTTACAAGGAAAACATGTGTATTCCTCATTTGTACTTTATCTTTATAAGTGGACCCACCTCCACCTCCACCTCTGTAAGTGAATTTCACCTCTACATACAAATAGTACAAAAAAAGTGGTTTCCTAACATTTTGTTTCCAATTAATTTAATAAAAGAAGAGAGATTATGTATTTATTTCACAACGATATATATATAAGTGGTTCTCATATATTCTCACATGTGACAATGAACGACAATTAATTTCACTATGAATTCAAGGGAGCAAATGAAAAAGCATCTCATCATATTCAATATAGCTATTATGAAAGTCAAAAGGTTAAATTATTTCCAATTAAGCTGATGAAAGAAAGGCAATTTAATTATTTCATAACGATAAATCCTAATCCAGTACTTCTCATTCTCATATGCTGCAACGACTAATTAAGAATTGCACTAGGATTCAAAGAAGCAAGTGAAAGAAGTTTTTGTGGTGATCGATGAGGAATTGGAGAGGATGGCCTGATGGTTTTTCTTGAGATGATCTCTACCTTTCTTTCTGTCATCGTTTATGTTTTTTTTTTTTTTTGGTTTGCATGCTTTGCAGCTTCTTTCAATATGCTTATATATTTGCCTTCTGCTTGGGCATTAGAATTAGTTTTAACAAAATAATGTTACCGAATACTGTGGGCTTCAAATGCTTTTAAAATAATGTATGGATGCCACTTGATTATTGATTCATATATAACAACTAGAATGCATGGATGACAATTGATCTTTGAATATATAAGTTTACCCTTACACATGTTTTCTAAACTTCATCTTCTTTCCAAAACAATTCCTTGTCCGTTCTATGACTCTTTCTCTCATCACTACAACAATTTTGGCCTAAGGCCTCCAATGATTTCCACTAAAGTTGGGGGGGGTGTCAATTGCTAATGTGGCTGTTCACTAATGTTAATTATTAGTGATCATCATATTAAGTCAGACATGAACAGTGATGACATATGCAACTAATGGTTCTGATTAGTTGATTAAATTGTGGCACCCCTATAATTTAAACTAAAAAAAGGGGTTTAGTTAATTTAGGGACTAAAAACAGGGCCAGCACACAAAGACACCACCACCAATTTACTTGGGGTTGTACTATAACCAACCCAAATTGTACAAAACAGTAACCATTTTTTCCATTTTTTATCATAAAGCAAGTCCAGTCAGTGAGACAAACTTAAAAACCCATCTCCCGCCCATGCTCAATATTTTCCCTCCTTCTAATGGTGCCTAGTAGGTTGGAATCACAGTTACCCATGACTGACTTGATAAGGTGTCAACTACTTGTGGCTGCTGACAGGCTTCAAGGGATATTATATACAGTAAGGAAATCCTCCATAAAGTGTTTAAGATATTTAGCAGAGCATTCACAATGCTGCAGTGAAGCAGGTAGACCTACTGCTACACTCAAGAGACTTTGCAGAGAGAATATTATCTGCATCTACTGCTCTACTGCTCTACACATTGGTACTGAGGAGAGCCAGCCATTAAGTGCAGATCCAAGCTAAGCAAGAGATGGAAAAAGCACACTTTGATTTACGGATAGATCAGAAGAGAGATCAAAGCCCGAAAGCACCTAGTGAGCTCATATTTTGACTGGAAAACCAACTGTATTTGGTTAAACCAGAGAAAAGAGCAGGTAGCGCATGAGTTCTCAATGATCAAGTAATGAAATCTTCCTTTGTCGACCTGAAGCTGAAGTGAAGGAGGGAATGGAGCTGGAAATCATCCTGGCTTTTGTGAATAGGTTGTGAAGCTTTACATTGTAAGGTATGACATATTCCCTGCACTTATGACATATTCTGAAGATTAATTGATTGTATGCCTTCAATAATTTGTCTTTGCTCTAGAATATATTAAGAAGCAACACATTAGAAAAAAAAACTCAAAGATATAAGAAGTTTAATTAATCTCCCTAAGCAATATATATATAAGGAGAAAAAGCTTCAGATCACCAAGTTAGGCATATTTGGCTCAAGAAAGGAAAAGAAAAAAAACAGAGAGCCAAAATTATGAGGGAAGAAGGTCCGAATCCTACACTGGAGGACCGGACCTCTAGTGAAGGTAGCAGCAGTGAAATGGAATTTGCACGAAGGGAGGTCCGGACGTTGCTTGAGAGAACCTGACCTCCATAGACGACGCAGCTTGAAATGGAGATTTCATGCAGGGAGGTCCAGACCTCTCTTTGGAAGACCGGACCTCCAGCAGGGAAAATTACACTTGAGCTCTATTTTCACTAGGTGAGGTTCTAGAGGACCGGACCTCAATGGGGCGGTCCGGTCTTCATTCTTCAAAACCTTTTCTTGTCCTACATCACTTTTTTTCATAATAGAAATCCTATTTGGCAGTGATCTAGAGAAATATCGGGTTGAATTGGAGAGGATTGCAATGGTAAACACTCAAGAGATATTGAACATTCAAAGGAGCAGTCCCACATGGATTTCAACTTGAATGGGAGGCTTACCACAGCTGTAGACAACTACTTAAGGGGCAACATTGGCACAAGCCCTGGCAACACTCCATACTTGGCACTCCCACTGCCCCCAGTTCAGACTGGCACAAATTCCTTCCACCTTCCACAGATGACAGGTGTGATTACGCCAATTTCTAGAGCAGGACTGGCTGGTCCCCAACAATTGGCGCAACATCATGCTAGGAATGACATGGGAGCAGAGGATGGTGCTGTGGGAGATGCAGGCGCTTCAAGAAGCGGGGTTGGAAGGTCACAACACAACTGATCGACATAGCAAAAGAAATCATGGCTGCCAGTAAGAATACTTTTTGTTGTTTTGAGTAATATACTGCTGGTATTTTGAACAGCTTTTGTCATAGAACTATAAACTTGGTGGGTTATATTATGGTTTAGACTATGATATATATCACCAAGTTTGGAAGTGTGGATATTCTGTTGGAATCATATGACTAAGTGTTGCGCAGCTAGTGATTATGCTTTTGTTGTTTTTGGTATCTAAGTTTCATTCTGTTTTAGAAATTGTGAAAAGTATGGGGTAATTAATTAGAATGGTTGTAACTATGCACTTGAACCACTACTTGAATTAAACATGCAATTTCAATGTATATAGCAAGTCGTATTTGCATCAATGAAGAAAGGCTGTGTGGGTTCAGCTGTGTAACTTGAGTTGTCAATTATTTGGTTTTTTATTTTTCTGATATGGCATTGAGGTTCTGCTACATACCCCTCCTATTAATGAGATTGCTGGACTGAAAGTTAAGCATGCTTGCTCCAATATTAGTGTAGGCTTTCCACATTTTATGAATAATATGGTGTAACAACAATTGCAAGCATCTAGAACTGAAAAATGCATATTCGGACTGTTGCAAATGAAAGATTAATTGGACACTGCAGTACATTCAATCCCACTGCAGCAATCGTTTTGGTGGGAAAATGCATTCTCAATCTCATATAAATAGTCACCAAAGTTCTTGCATGGTGGAGGATATTTAATTTCTGAAACCAAATCAGAAACTAATACCAATAAGGTGGGAGTGCAGTAAGCAATGGTTGTTATTAGTGAGCATTCATACCCACTGTTAACAAGATAGTAGAAGAAACCATGGCATGACATTAATTAATAATATCAATCCTCCACCAATTTAGCAACCCCAATAGAGATGGTGAACAAGTGAAACCCACTAACTGCAGCATTGGTGAGGACCGGACCTGTCAGACTGACACTGCAGGTTTTGGCAGAAGCTTCCACCATGCTTACATGTGGGTGGCCTTAACTCCCTTGCCACCCCAACACCAACCTCCAACATGATATATGGTGACTGCAGTGTGGCAAGAGACATTACAAACTAACAAAAGTGGCAGTTGCCTCTATGCCTACCAAAAAATATTGGTTGCCTTTGCTTGTTTTTCTTGTAGTGCATCTAGATCACCAGCCAAACTTATTTACAGGGACAAACACATCTTTATAGCCTCCCAACTCAACTATATTAATTATTTCAGCCATTCCCACCAAACTCATCCCCAATTTTATATGTGATAAGATTCACCACAATAATTAAGTACAACGAGTCAGGACTTGGAAGCCACGTACAAGAGGGATCCCAACTATATAGGAGTACCATAATCTCAGTCCATACACCCTAATGCAGAAAACAAACTCTAGTTTTCTTTTATTTTTCTTGTCTTTTTTGTTCTTGTTGTACATGTTGTTGTGGATAGCTAGTACTATAAATTGAACTAAACTCTATGGACAAAGAGCATCATCACATGATAGGAGTGCATTTCAAACTTTTACATATTAGATCTACAAAAAATTTCTTGATGGATACTCATTGGTAGTAGATGGTGTTTACCTCCTCAAAATCCAAAACAACCAGAGAGCTCTTAAATCCGGATAGAGAAAACCTTGTTGAACCTCATATAAATAGCAAATATATGCTCTGGGTGTGAATTAGTTAAGTATCTGTGTGAAAGAAAGAGGCAATTTTTTTTATAAAGATGAAGTTGTTTAGGAAAAGTCGACTAAGGGTAAACTAGAGATTTTAACTCATACAATTATTTAAAAAAAAAAAAAGAGTGCAAGTAGAGAAAAATAGAGTACGAAAATCGCTTTCCTTTATTTATTTCATAATGATATATCCTAATCCAGTACTTCTAATTCTCACATGCTGCAACGACTAACAATGGCACTAGGATTCAAAGAAGCAAGTGAAAGAAGCATATCATCACGTTCAAATATAGTCATCACTTGTTCTTCTAAGCTCACCCAAGCTTCAATATCTTCACCCCATTTGCTCAAAATGAAAAAATGGTTGAAAAACATAGGACAAGTGACCCAAATGGGTTTCCCCCACCCTAAATCCGTATCATATAAGGGAAATCCGCACAAACTTGAAAAGCCAAAGAAATTGACTCCCATCTTATGAAGTTCATCCTTCTCTTTAACAGATTCACAAACCATTGAAAAGCCATCTTCGCCTTTAAATCTATTTACCTTGTCATTGCAGAAGTCTGTTAACCCTTTCCTCATCTTGACAACCAGTTCATGTAATTCGATATCATTTTTTTCCACTAACAGATGAAATTGTGAAACGAGATTGCCCATAGAATTGTGGGGCAGGGGAGGGACCATTCTCTTGCGCAAGTTCACGGCTTGAGACACTAGTGACGGCCTTGATGGTGATGATATGGATTGAGAAGCAGCAACAGCATTAATAGCACATTTGAGCACAACTGCATATACTAATTCCACGTTTGTGGGGCCATTAATAATGCCAAGCTTTTGATCAAGTAGTAGTCTACTAATTTTGGCCTTGAGACTGGCCATCTTAAAGGAGCTGAACACAAACCTCCTTGTGGTGAAATTTTGAAGAGCTGGTAATGTTGGGGTGAATGTGATCAGCCTATGCCTATCCGAAGCTGGCATCAAAGACGGTCCACTGAATAAATCTGGAAGCAGAATTTGATGATCAT
This sequence comes from Dryas octopetala, assembly GCF_963921425.1. NCBI lineage: Eukaryota > Viridiplantae > Streptophyta > Magnoliopsida > Rosales > Rosaceae > Dryas > Dryas octopetala. Next base: position 13,676,808 of record NC_141368.1, read on the forward strand.
GACCATTAATGTCATATTCATGACGAGTAGCCGCGGTCCAGCACTGGACAAATGTGCACAAAGATAATGCATCCGCGACCTTGTGTGAAATAGAGACTCCAAGAGCTATTCCTCCACAGTTAAAGACAGTGAGTTGAACATGCATAAGAGCATCCAAGGAATCATGATTAAGAGTATAGGTTGTTGGAATAAAGTGGAGAAGTAAATTGGGTTCAATTTGGGAGAGAACATCCAAGAGGTGGCAGTTGATTTGGGCTTCTACAAAAGAAGCGCCTTCATCGTTACACTCAATGGAGACAGCGTCTTTGAATCGCCCAGCGAATGGATAGAAATGAACCAAGGTTTCGGATAGGGACTTCTGTAGATGGTTCGATATCATTTGCTGTTTATGGTTATGGATGCTGCTGTTGGAGGCTGAGTAGAAGAAAATCATAGTTGCGTACAAATTAGGTGGAGCTCTTTGGTCCAAAAGAGAGAGCTTGAAGTTTTTTTGGTGATGAGGAGTTGGAGAGGATGGCCTGATGGTTTTTCTTGAGATGATCTCTACCTTTCTTTCTGTCATCGGTTCTTTTTTTTTAGTTTGCTTTGCAACTTCTTTCAATATGCTTAAATATTTGCCTTGTGCTTGGGCATTAGAATCAGTTTTAACAAAATAATGTTACCGAATTGTGGGCTTCACATGCTTTTAGAATAATGCATGGATGTCACTTGATTATTCATTCATAACAACTAGAATGCATGGATGACAATTGGATTGTTTGAGTATGATATTGTCAGCATTTATCAAAAAGGTAGAGACTAAAAACACAGGAAAATGTGAAACAATATGAACCATTGGATATTGCGTTAGAGAAATATAACATTTGTTGCATTTTTTTATATTAGTTCTTTATTAGAGGTGAGACTCACATTTCAGATGTCTGGATGCCACTTAATTATTCATTAATGACAATTAGATTGTTTAAGTATGATAATATTGGTACTTGTCAAAGAGGTAGAGACTGAAAACACAGCAAATGTGAAACTCTATTAACTATTGGATATTATGTCAGAAAAATCAATAATGTCTGGCACATTTTTTACATTACCTCTTTATCAGAGATGAGACTCACATCTCACCAGCATTGATGTCACTTGATTATTCGTTCATGACAACTAGAATGCATGAAGTGGATAACACTTTCCAACCGCTTTCACCTCTAATATCTCTGGCACCATGACTTCTCCTCACTAGTCTGATGTTGAGATTTGAGAAATTAGCAAAGAAAATCAAAGAGAGAGGAAGGGAATATTTTTGTAAAATGCTGGAGCTCACGCAATAGCTCTGGAGCAGTATATTCATATATATATATCCATCAGTACAATGAATGTGGGCCTTTAGCCATTGAAACAGAATTGTGGAGGAGAGCCTATAACCTCCACCTCACCAAAGAAGCAATGCCCTATAAGACACTGCCATCTGTTCAATTGACAGCTATATTCACTAACAGCTTAATTAAAAACTATTCTATGCATTTAAGAAACTAATTCATACCAAAACTGAATTAGGACATTAGTTAGGAGCCTTAATTCTAACACCCCCTTCTAAGGCCCTAACTGATATAACTCCCAGCTTGTCCCTCAAGTAGCAGAAACGATCCTTAGCCAATGCTTTTGTGAAGATGTCAGCAAGTTGTTCTTCACTCTTGCAGTACAACAGCTCAATTGTCCCCTCTTGAATTGCATCACGAATGAAGTGAAATTTTCTTTTGATATGCTTGGACCTTTGGTGGAAGACAGGATTTTTTGCCATTGCTATTGCAGAGGTGTTGTCACATAACAAAGCAGTAGGTTCCAGTTGTTCTTCCCCAAAGTCCTGTAGAACAAACCTCAACCAAACAGCTTGAGTGGTGGCTTCTGAGGCACTCATGTACTCAGCCTCAGCTGTTGAGAGAGCCACACTCTGCTGTTTCACTGATGCCCAAGAGAAAACCCCACTGCCAAAAGAGAAAGCATAGCCTGAGGTGTATTTCATGTCATCTTCATCCCCTCCCCAGTCACTATCACAATAACCAATCAAAACTGCAGAACTACCTTTCTCATATCTGATTCCATAGTCTATTGTTCCTTGTATGTATCTGAGAACTCTCCTGGCAGTACCATAGTGCTTAGAGGTAGGACAATGCATAAATCTAGCCAACAAACTAGCAGCATACATTATGTCTGGTCTAGTAGCTGTTATATATAGTAGGCTGCCCACCATTTTCCTATACAATTCTTCATCTGCAGGTGCACTTCCATCCTCCTTTTTCAGTTTATCAGTTGCAGCTAAAGGAGTAGTTACTGGATTGCAGTTCTTCAGCACAAACTTCTCTAATAAGCACAATGCATATTTCTTTTGGTGCACAAAAATACCCCCTTCTTGCTGAATAACCCTCATGCCAAGAAAATGATATAGCAAGCTTAGATCAGTCATCTCATATTTCATCATCATTTCCTTCTTAAATTCTTCTATCATCTTCTCATAGCTTCCTGTATAGATAATGTCATCAACATAGATTGACACTATTAGAGTTCCTTGGTCCCCTTTGTTTTTCACATACAGGGTAGCCTCACTTGGGCTCTTCTCGAAACCACACTGACTCAAGTAGGAGTCAATGTTTCCATACTAGGCCCTTGGGGCTTGCTTCAGCCCATAAAGAGCTTTTCTCAACCTGTACACTTTACTCTCTTCACCTTTCACAATAAAACCTTCTGGCTGGTCAACATAGACTTCTTCTTCTAAAATTCCATTTAGAAAAGCAGACTTAACATCAAGTTGATAAAGTTTCCAGCCCCTTTGAGCAGCCAAAGCAATCAAGGTTCGAATTGTGTCAAGCCTTGCCACAGGGGCAAAGGTCTCATTGAAGTCTACCCCTGGTTTTTGAGTGTAGCCTTTAGCTACCAGCCTTGCTTTGTGTTTCTGGATAGTGCCATCAAGGTTCAGCTTGGTCTTGAAGATCCATTTGACCCCCACAATAGGTTTCTCACTTGGTCTGCTAACCAACTCCCAAGTTTGATTTTTTTTCTATCATTGCAATCTCATCCTCCATTGCCTTTTGCCAAGCCTGATCAGTAGCAGCTTCTCTGAAGTTTTCTGGTTCGATGACACTCACCATACATTGTGCAAAAACATCATTTAGATCTCTCCATTTTCTGGGAGTGAAGTCATAGGTTTCTGACAACTTTATGCCTCCTTCAGATTCAGTTGCAGGTGAAACAGTTCTTTGTCTTCCATTTTCATTTGGAGCTATCACACTTTGTGAGTTTAAGTCAGTCAAGTCTTCATTTAGCCTATGACTGGAACATGGAGTAGACAGAAAAGGAGTTGCAGGCACATCTTCTATTTCAGTAGTAGATTTATCTTGTTTGTTGTTCCAAGGAGCATTCACATACAGTGTTTGCCTAGTTTCCCAGTTCCACATTGCATCCTCATCAAATATAACACTTCTTGAAACAACCACCTTGTCGCTTCTCAAGTCAAAGATCCTATAGCCTTTCTCCCTTGTTCCATATCCTACAAATACACCTTGCTGTCCAGTTTCATCCAATTTCTGTCTCAATTGTGCTGGAATGTGAAAGTAGCAAATTGAGCCAAATACCCTTAAGTGCTTTACTCCAGGTTTCCTTCCACCAAACTCTTCGAATGAAGTTTTATTTTCCAAGGCATGTGTAGGGCATCTGTTAAGGAGATACACAACTGTGTTAACAGCTTCACCCCAAAACCTTTGAGGCATCTTCTTCTCCAAAAGCATAGTTCTAGCCATTTCCATTATGGTTCTATTCTTCCTCTCAGCAACACCATTTTGCTGAGGAGAATAGGCCATGTTAACTGCTTTTCAATTCCAAAAGTTTCACAGAACCTCTCAAATTCATGTGATGTATACTCTCCACCCCTGTCACTCCTTAGTTTCTTCAATTTGTAGCCACTTTGCAGTTCCACCATGGCTTTGAATTTCTTGAATATAGAGAACACATCAGACTTGAGTCTAAGGAAATAAACCCAACACATCCTTGTCTTGTCATCAATAAATGTAAGGAAATACCTATTACCTCCAAGGGTTTCAACCATGGGACCACAGACATCTGTGTGTACTAAATCCAGTGGATTTTCAGCCTTTCTCACCTTGGTTCTATCAAAAACTTCCCTATGTGATTTTCCAGTGGCACACCCTTCACACACATGAGCATACTCCATGAGACTTGGCAGACCATACACCATTTCCTTCTCTTGAAGTAGCCTTAAGCTATCAAGGTTCAAATGGCCAAACCGCCTATGCCACTTCCAAGATGAGTCAGCACAAGTAGCCTTGTTAGCCATAATTGGATTCACATTCTCAAATGTAAAAGGAAAACATCGATTCCCTTTCATTTGAATGGTGGCAATAGGTTCTTGGAGTGTTTTGTCTTCATATATACATGCTGTAAAATCACCAAATACAATTCAATATCCATGCTCCACCATCTGTCCTACACTCAGAAGGTTCTCATCTAGCCCTGGCACCACCATCACTTTTGGTATATATCTTGTGCCCCTTTTGGTCTCCACTACAAGAGTACCCTTTCCAGCTGATTGCACAAGTTCTCCTGTCCCCATTTTAATTTTGCACCTCACAGTCCTATCGATGTTGATAAGCAAGTCTTCACAGCTGGTCATGTGGTTGCTACAACCACTGTCCAGATACCACACATCATTACTCCTCTGCACAGAAGCAACATGACAAGCATAAAACATTGTAGCTGTCTCCTGTGTTTGATTGGCATAATTAGCCACTGGACCCTTCTTGTTTGGCTGATGACAATCCTTCATAACATGACCAACTTATCGCAATTATAACACTTAACTTTTCCTTTAAACCAACATTCACCAAGATGAGATTTATCACAGATTTTGCATCTTTGTTTCCCTGTGTCAGCACCATTTCCTTGCTTCATTGTATTCTGAGGTTTCGATTCTCATTTCCTAGATTTTCCCTTCCAGTTCTTCTGCCCCTTCTTTACACCATCAGGAGTGAACACTCTATTTTGTGTAGACTGAGTTTTGGGAGAAAACTCATGCTAGCAAGTGCCCTTTCAGAGTTCATAGCCTCCTCCTCATGTCTTATTAACCTCAGTTCATAACTCTTTAGAGAACTAGCAACCTCATGCACTGATACAGTGCGCAAATCCACAGTTCTTTCAATTATCACACACATCGGGTCATTCACTTTGGTCAGGCTAATTAAAACTTTCTGAACCATTCTCTCATTTGTTAAATTTTCACCATATTTTTCCATTTGATTTGTTAAATCAAAAAATCTGGAGAAATATGCAAGTAGAGTTTCATTTTCCCTCATTCTCATATACTCAAATTCACGACGTAGACCCTGTAATTTTACTGACCTTGCCTGTTCATCTCCATGGTATTCTTCCTGGAGTAGATCCCAAGCTCCCTTCGCAGTGGTTTGATTCACAATTTGAGGAAAGATTTCCTTTGTGACTGCTCCCTGGATGATGCCCAGTGCTTTGGCGTCTTTCATGAGCAGCCCCTCCATGACGGCATCGACCTCTTCTTCATCGTCAACGCCAACTGGTTCTCCTTCCTTCTTTGTTTTCTTTTTCTTTGATTCTGGAACAGTAATCCCTTTCTCTACAAGTTTCCAGATCCCATGAGACTTGAAAATTGTAATCATCCTTACCTTCCAGAACTCATACTCTGTTCCATCAAAGATGGGAGCCCGTAGCTCACCACCTGATTCTCCCATTGCAGAAACAAAATGTTTCTTCGTTAAATTTCTCTCAAGGATTCACACAGAAGCAACACCCAACTCAGATTGAACCTGGCTGCTCTGATACCATGTTGAGATTTGAGAAATTAGCAAAGAAAATCAAAGAGAGAGGAAGGGAATATTTTTGTAAAATGTTGGAGCTCACGCAATAGCTCTGGAGCAGTATATTCATATATATGTATATATATCGATCAGTACAATGAATGTGGGCCTTTAGCCATTGAAACAGAATTGTGGAGGAGAGCCTATAACCTCCACCTCACCAAAGAAGCAATGCCCTATAAGACACTGCCATCTGTTCAATTGACAGCTATATTCACTAACAGCTTAATTAAAAACTATTCTATGCATTTAAGAAACTAATTCATACCAAAACTGAATTAGGACATTAGTTAGGAGCCTTAATTCTAACATCTGATTCAATGTCAGAATCAGCACTGTCTCCCCATTTTATCACTTTTCGCAATTGGTGGTGGTGGTGGGTCGTCTTAAGGTGGAGGTGGTGGTGGGTCGTCGACTGTTAAGCTGTGTGAGATGATACAGAGCAGTACGTAGAAAATGATTTTTCAACTTTTTAGTAAAAACAAGGAAAACAACCAAAATGTTGTTTTCTAAAGCAATGAACAAATCTGAATTCATTTTCCAAAATCATTCTCCTTGTTTTTACAGAAAGGTGCACCGAACGCATATTCCTGCTTTTTGATTTTGCAAAACGGCTTTAGAAAACATTAACCCTTATATTCAGATTGTTTACTTTCAATCCAATATATTATTATATAACTACCAAAATGTCAACGGATCAGCTTAATAATTGTTTGCCTATGATTTTATTTATTCTTATGCCTGTCATTTAATCAATTCATCTACTGCTCTCTAATTAACTAGTCGCATGGTTTAACTAGTAAACCATATACTAAATAATAGAATATCAATTAATTAAGAACAATAAATGTAATATATGCTACTGCATTACAATATTATCTAATTTATTGAAAATGGTTATATTTTCTTATAATCACATCTAAAACTACAAGCTGTCATTAAACAATTAACTCATTTAAAATAGCAAAATAGAAAACACTTTTGATATGGGAATATTATCCACTTTCTTCAATCTATCTTCTCCACCAACCTTCTTCATTATTATTTTCATTCTATATTATATTTTTATGATAAAAAACGTTTATTTTTTAAATATTTGGGGTAATTATTTGGTCACGTAATCGTTTGGATATTTTCACGATCGAAAACATTCATCTCTGCAAAAAAAAAAATTGAAAATTGTTTGGTCACGTAATCATTATTAAATAAATAAATAATTATTTTGGGTGAAGATTTGCTGTGTGCTGAAGGTGACTCTGCTAGAGGGCGACGTTTTTGAGCCGCACTCCCAGTGGATGGAAATGAACCAAGGTTAATTTTGGATAGCGACTTTTGTACGTAGCTAGTGGGAAGCTAAATCATCAGCATGTTTATGGTTATGGTTGCTGCTGTTGGAGGTTGATGAGTAGAAGAAACTCATAGACGAGTGCATATTAGGTGGAATTCTAATTGGTCCAAAAGAGAGAGCTATTTTGAAGTAGTTTTTGAGGTGATGCATGAGGAGTTGGTGAGAATGACCTGATGGTTTTTCTTGAGATGATCTCTACCTTCATTTCTGTACGTGTATCTGTGTTTTTTTTTTTTTTTTGGTTGCTTTAAAGCTTCTTCCAATATGCTTATATATTTCCCTTGTGCTTGGGTATGACAATTTATTAATTTAACAAAATATTACAGTGGGCGCCAGATACTGCTACAGAAGACTGTGGGACTCAGATGCTTTAAAATGATACATGGATGCCACCTTATTTTTCATTCATGACAATTAGACTGTATGAATGACAATTCTTGTTTCATTGATGACAATTAGATTGTTTGAGTATGATATTATTGCCACTTGTTAGAGACGGAGAGACTACAAACACAAGAAAAAGTGAAACACGTACTATATAGCCCTCGATTAGATTGTGTTAAGAGTAATATAGAGCAATATCTCACATCAAAAAATTAGAGCTTAACATATGTGCTTATAAGGTCTTGGGCCTCTCCACCCATTGCCAATTGGTTTTGGGCTAGATACTCAAATTCTATCATGGTATCAGAGATTGGTTGTCTGTGTGTAAGGTCCAACGGCCACACATGCTCTCATGTCACTTAATACAATTTGTCCACGTGTTAAGCTCAAAATCTCGTACGTGTATATTGAGAGTAATGTGAATCAATGTCCCACATCGAAAAACTAGATCAAGCTTAGCATATGTACTTATAAGGTCTTGAGCCTCTCCACCTATTGTCAATTAATTTTGGGTTGAATGTTCAAATTCTATTAGATTGCTTATTAGTGGTCTTGTAAACTTTTTAAAATAACACCAATTCAGTTATAATTTATACCCCTCAAATTCAAGTTTTGTTCACATTAAATTTATAAAATTCTTTGTTTTATGGACCAAAAAAAAGAAATTAGAACATGTCTTTTCTTTATCTAAATTCCATGTTTTCTTCTCTATCCAAACACAACATTAAAGAGTGTTACTATTCTCACCGCTATGTATTATATTCAGACCCACCTTATAATTATATTTTAACCTCCAATCAAATTTTAATAAATAATAATCCTCTTTTCTCACGCCCTCCCCGCCCATATTCCTAATACCATTATTAATAAACGTTGTTCCCAACCCTGGCCTTCTCTTCATCTTTCTCTTTCTCCCATAGGTCCTAACTCTATTCTCTCATAAAAAAAATAAAAAGATTAAACTTGTACTCGATCCTCTGTCATTCATCATAAGGTTTTGATAACAAATTTCTTATCCACCACAAGCTTAATTAAACATGAACCCACTATATGTTGTTGGGATTGATCGACCCACCGAGATCAAAGACGAAACTACCATATCACCATTAAATCCAATCCTCCAATCCTCCAATCCTTCACTGCCCATTTGCACATCTTTTCTTTTTCAACCAGCACTTATCCTTTCCAAATCAATGTTGACTTCACATAAGTGTATCAATGAGCCAAAAAAGAAGATAAAAGCCTACATTCAAAAGTTAAGGTTCTGCTTCAATATTTAAAACCAATCAAGATACTTTTAAAAGCCTACATACAAAAGTTAATGTCAACCGTTTAACTCCCCACACCATTACCATGACATTTTGCTGAGTTTTAGGCCATGGCATTGGACCGGGATGAAAGATTAATTGATTTGAGGGAATGTTTAATTGAGATTTGGATCCTCTCCTAACCACTCTAATCTTCTAACCTTACTAACCTTTTAATTATAGAGTGACACATGTCTTTTATAACATTCTATAGTTCACACTCATTTAGAATTATAATTACTAAATCAAAATAATTAAAAGGATTTTTTTTCAAATAATTAAAATATATTTATGTTTATAATTTTCTTTTAATTCTATGTATCTACAACAAAAAGAGAAAAAAGTGGTAGATGTGAGGAATCTATCTGCAGACACTATAGTGTGTGAGGGGGTAAGTTTGAGGGGTTTGCAAATTGTTGGTGGGGGATTCTTAACTTTTTATTTTTATTTTGTAAGTTTTATATATGTATTGAAGAATAAAAAGAAGAAGAAGAAGGAGGGGTAGATTTAGGGATTGGGGATCTACAAATCGGGGGGGAGGGGGGGGGGGATCAAACTCTTAGCCTTTTGTTTTAATTTTTTATATGTATCTTCAGTCAGGAGAAAGAAAAATAAGGAGGAGGAAGAAGAAGATCGAAAGGGGGAGGAAGTGACGTGGGTGGGGAAGAGAGAGAAAGAAAGAAGTTGGAGGTTAGGGAGGGAGGGAGGGAGGGAGAGAGGCTGGGCTGGGCTTATGGTTTTATTGTTTTTCTTATTTTTAATTATTTTAATTTGGTAATTATAGTTCTAAATAGGTGTGAACCATATGATATTATAAAAAACATGTGTCACTTCATAATTAAAAGATTAGCAAGATTAAGAAATTAGAGTGCTTAGGAGAGGATCCAAATCTATTTAATTGAATTCTTATTGTTGCTGATCACGAAGGTGAGTCGATCACGTAGCCTTTAATGAGTTGAGGAAAAGGGTAAACTAGCTTGTGTCTTTAACTTGTGCCTTAATAATTTTATATAAAGATAAGCATATCACTAAAATTTTCATTAAAAATTGAGTGGGGAAATAGGCGGGTACAGGTTGGGAATATATAACAACATCCGAATTTGGATTCTCTGGTTTTTTTTTTTTTTTTCTTTTTAAAATCTTAATAGTGTCATTTGAATTCAAAGGTTTATATAACTATATATATTCACAAAAAGTATTATGAATCCATTTCTTGTTTAATTCTCTCTAACCCTTCGATTATAAATATATAAATTAATAAAATTAAAATGTCAATATAAAACAAGTAGAGAAAAATAAAATTGAGGATCTGGATCCAATCACAATAGTCTCAATATTGATGATCGAGGCTTCCAAGCATTTCTAATTATTCATAAATCTTATTGTAAATTTTTTAAATTTCCAACGGCAATAGAGCACGACACATGTATCACCGAAAGGGCTGGCTCAAACAGAATTTTATTTTCTTGCACTGTAGTGACTCATATGTGTCCAATAAACATTAAAATAATGATAATGATATAGTTAAATGCTTAAATAGATGACCGCAACTTTAAGTATCCATTACTGTTTGTCATTCACTTGTGGAAGTGCGAAGGAGAAGTGACCCAGTTGTGTTTCGATCTGTTTCTATTTGTTTCTACTTGCACTACTACCTAGCTAGGATGTGTTTTTAGTTGTGTTCTTTCTTTTGGTTGGAGCAGAGTGACTCAAGAAATTCAATAAAGTAGGCTCTTTAGACTGAAGAGAACGCGCCTAACGCGCGGTGACTGTGTTTCCATTTCTTGCAATTTCGGTGGTGTCTGGGGTTGTTTGGGGTGGCCAATACGGTGGAGGGCTCGATCTCTGCGGCTCTCCGACCAAATATGGGTGGCGGGGAGCCGGGGTTTCGTTTGGGAGGCTTGGGAGTACCTGATTTTGCAAACCCACGGTCTGGGAAGAGGGGGCGTTCGACGGATGATCCCGATTTTGGGACGTATGTTAGTCCGCCAGCGCCGACCGAAGATGGGAAGTCTAATGGTAGTTTTAAAGACAGATTGATGAGATAAGTGGCGCCTGTTCTGGGTGTTGGATCTGGGGTACCTCTGGACTCTGATCTTGATGATTTGGATTGTGTAGTTTCAAGAGGTTTGAAGGGACCTAGCGTTCAGTTTTCTGAAAAGGCAATGGATCTTATGTGCCGACCTTGGAAGCAAGCGTTGATCATCAAGTTGCTTGGAAAATCTCATACGTATAATTTTCTGGTAGCTCGTTTGAAGCAGAAGTGGGAATTGAAGGGGGGTATGCAATTGATTGACATTGAGAATGGTTACTTCATTACCGTTTCCAGCTAGAGGAGGATCGTCAATATGTCCTCACTGGTGGCCCTTGGATTGTGGCTGGAAATTACTTGACTATTCAAGAGTGGAGACCTGGATTTAATCCATTCACTGATTCGATTACTCGCATGGCAGTATGGATTCGTGTCTCTGGTGCACAAATGGAATTCTTCAACACTTGGGCCATGAGAAAGGTGGGTAATGCCTTGGGAAAGCTAATGAAGATTGACATCCTCACCAATTCTTGTTCCAGAGGTAAATTCGCTCGGATTTGTGTTGAATTAGATCTTACTAAGCCTTTGGAAGCTTTTATTGCTATTAATGGAATCTGGTACAATCTAGAATATGAGGGTATGCCTCAAATTTGTTTCAATTGTGGAAGGTATGGTCATAAGCAGGAGAATTGTGCTTGGAAGAAGCAGGGTGAGGATGCTAGCATGGAGCCAGGTGAGGTTGTGGCTAATCCTGGCCAACAAACTGAGAATATGGACTGTGCAGGCCTTGGCCTGAAACAGAAGGATAATGATGGCACTGAGGCCATCCATGGGGCTTGGATGCAACCCAAAGTTAGAGCTCGTAATAAGAAGCATGTTGAGAAAGTTACGGACAAGCGTGGTACCAAGTCTATGGACAAGCCTGGTGCTAAACCTGCTAATATTAGTGAGGTTGGTGGAACTAATAACCTTACTACAGGTTCTAGGTTCTCTATTTTACGATCTAAGAATGGGTTAGATCAGGTTACTAATGAGAAGGGTGGGGCTTCTAGCTCTGGGACTAACCAAGGAGGATCTAATATGGTCAAGAAAACTTGGACTCCCAAGGGCAAAACCGCTATCAATCCGACTAGGCCTGCTTTATCAGATATCTCTAATAATGATATGAGAGGTGGTCAGGTTGTGCCACAAAAAAGTGTTCATACTGTTCGTGGAACTAAGGAATTGTACTCTGAAGATGAGGTTCAGAAACTGAAGAAAACTTTAAATGCTGCGTTTTCAGGGTTCTTGGGGCATGGTACTCGTAATTCTAACCCTGTGGTCCTTGCTGAGGTCCACTCTGGCCCCAATTATGAGCAATCTTCTATTCTTCTTGGTCGTCAACCTTCAAACATTGTTTTTAAAGGTGGAACCAATGAGGCTCAAGCTTTAGACCATAACGATCCTATGCTCTCTTATGTGCCTGAGACTCAAATAAATGACCAGTGTGCTGGTGATGGTAATGTTTTGATGAGTGTTGACCCTTCTCCTCAGGGAGAGGTTGGTCGATCCGTTGCCTGAGGTTTTTCCTCTATGCCTTTTCCCTCTTCTTTTGGATTATTAATGAATATTTTGGTCTGAAATGTCAGAGGGGCTGGAAGGCCTATTTTTAAAAGCTCTCTTAGAGAGCTTGTTATTAATCATAGAATTGATATGGTGGCTGTGCTTGAACCTAGGATTAGTGGTACTAGAACTGCTAGTGTTATTGCAGGTCTTGGCTTTCCTAATTCTAAAGTTGTTGAGGCTCAGGGTTTCTCTGGGGGAATTTGGTTGCTTTGGTCTCATAATTTTTTGGATGTTGATGTTGTTACAAGTATGGATCAAAGTATTACTGTTGCGCTCTCCGGCCCTAGTGGGTCTAAATGGCTCTTCTCTGTTGTGTATGCTAGTCCTTGCAGCAAAAAAAGAGATTTTTTGTGGCAACACCTTCACACTATTGCTGATAATCACACTCTCCCTTGGCTCGTGGCTGGTGATTTTAATGAGATTATTTGCACCAGTGAGAAGAAGGGGGGCTCTTCTACTTTCAGATCTAGAGGTTTTAGAAACTGGTTCTATCACTGGCATTGTCATGATTTGGGTTATATTGGCCCTCAGTTTACTTGGAAAGGCAGAGATAATTTAGGGAGATTGATTTGGGAAAGATTGGATAGGGCAGTCTGCAATGGTCAGTGGAGGCATCTCTTTCCTGAAGCTTATGTCAAGCATCTTCCCAAGACTTCTTCTGATCACTGTCCAATTCTCATTTGCTTGGATAGTGAGCAAATTCCTACTCCTTCTAGAAAGCCCTTTCGGTTTGAGAGCATGTGGATGCTCCATGATAATTTTAGTGATTTTATCCATGAGGTCTGGCCTATCTTTTCTCTTAGTGTGCTTTCTAAAACTGCAGCTGTTTCTCAGGATTTGGTTAGGTGGAATAAGGAGGTCTTTGGCCATTTATTTCATAAGAAGAAAAGAATATTAGCTCGTCTTGGAGGCATTCAGCGAGCTTTATGTAGGGATGCTTCTCCTTTTCTCCTTAATCTTGAGAGTGTCCTTCAAGTAGAGTATAATGCCAGTCTTGATCAGGAGGCTCTTTTCTAGAAGCAGAAATCCCGAGTCAAATGGTTACTGGATGGTGACAGGAATACCCATTTCTTTCACCTTTCTACAATTGTTAGAAGGGGAAGGAATCGTATTGAAGGTCTTGTTGATGGCACTGGTTCTTGGATTAGTGGCAAAGCTGGAGTTCAAAACATTGCAGTTTCTCATTTCCAAAATCTTTTTAGAGATGATTACACTTCTTTGGCTCCAGTCAGCCTTCCTCTTTTCTTTCCTGCTGTCCCTCGGCAGGAGCTTGAGGGGCTGACTACTTATGTCACTGATGAAGAAGTTAAAATTAGTCTTTTTTCTATTGGGGCTTTGAAGGCCCTAGGGCCAGATGGCTTCCCAGCTGGCTTTTACCAAAAGTATTGGAATCTTTGTGGAGCTGACATTGTAAAATTGGTTGTTGAGTGTTTTTCTTCTGGAACTCTTCCTCAGGGTCTTGGGAACACTCTTATTACCCTTGTTCCTAAAATTACTGGCCCTCAGTTGATCTCTCAATTTAGGCCGATCAATTTGTGTAACACTTTGTACAAGGTGGTAACTAAAGTGATTGTTAATCGGCTCAGACCTTTGATGCAACAATGGATCAGCCCCAACCAAGTTAGTTTTATTCCGGGAAGACATATTATTGATAATATTGTTATCACTCAAGAAGTCCTTCATTCTTTTCGGCGGTCCAAGGCTAAGAAAGGGATGATGGCTTGGAAAATTGACCTTGCTAAAGCTTATGACAAGCTTAGATGGAATTTTATTAGACAGACTCTGTCTGAGGTTGGTATTTCTGGTTGTTTCTTGGAGTTGATTATGGCTTGTGTAACCAATGTTGATTATCAGATTATTGTTAATGGTGAGTTGACTCCTAGTTTTCAGCCTGGGAGAGGGATTAGACAAGGGGATCCTCTCTCCCCTTATTTGTTTGTGTTGTGTGTTGAGAAATTAGGGCATTTAATCATGAATTCCGTCAACCAGGGTAAGTGGCGGCCTGTTAAGGTTTGTAGAGCGGGTCCTGCCATATCTCATTTATTCTTTGCAGATGACATCATTCTCTTCTGTGAAGCTTCTCTGAGTCAGGCTGCTATTGTTAAAGAGTGCTTGGATCAATTTTGTGAAGTCTCTGGCCAAAAAATTAGTTATGAGAAATCCAATGTCTTCTGCTCCCCTAATACCCACAGGGGCCTTGCTAAAAACATCAGTTCTGTTTGTGGAAGTCCTCTTACTCAGAATCTTGGTAAATACCTAGGTGTTCCCTTAATCCACTCAAGGATTACCAAAGACACTTACAAGGATATTGTTGAAAAAGTTCAATCTCGGCTAGCTGCTTGGAAGGTGAATTCGCTTTCTCTTGCTGGTAGGTCTCTTCTTATTCAATCAGTGACCACTACTATTCCAGTTTATGCCATGCAAACCACCAAGCTTCCTGTGTCTGTTTGTGATAAGATTGATTCTCTTAATAAGAGTTTTCTTTGGGGTTCCACTGTGACTAAGAGGAAAGTGCACTTAGTTAATTGGAGCCAAGTTTGTCTCCCTAAGTTTAAGGGTGGGTTAGGGCTTAGAGATATGAGAGTTATGAATCTTTCTCTGCTTGCCAAGATGAGTTGGCGTCTTCTTCAGAATGCTGATGGCCTTTGGGCTGAGACCTTCAAAAATAAATACCTTGAGGGTGATCATGCTGCTGTGCTTAAGGATCGAAATATGGCTGCTTCCTCTAGCACTTGGAAGGGTGTTTAGGCTAGTCTTCCCCTTTTGAAACAAGGTCTAATTTTTAGAGTTGGTAAGGGTCAGACTGCTTCCTTTTGGTTTGATAATTGGTCTGGGCAAGGTAGTCTCATTGATCATGTCATCGGCCCTCTTTCTGATGAGCATCTTGACATGACGGTGGCTGATTTTTGTGTGGGTAATAAATGGAATATTTCCCTTCTCAGACAGCTTCTCCCTGAGGATTTGGTTCAGTTAGTTAATGCTATCCCTGTGAATCTTGGTGGAAATACTATGGACAAATGGATTTGGAATTATTCCCCTACTGGTAACTTCTCTGTGAGTTCTGCTTATAAGCTTGCTTTTAGGGATGACGTCGCTGAAGATTGGCATTGGGCTATTTGGAATTTACAGTTACCTCCTAAAATTAAGACCTTCTTCTGGCTTCTATGCTTGAATAAACTTTTGGTCAATGAGCAAAGGTTTAGGAGAGGCATGTCTACTAATCCAGCTTGCCATCATTGTGGTGCTACCATTGAATCTTGCTCTCATCTAATTCGTCATTGTAGGAGAGCTTTGTTGGTGTGGAAGAGCTTATCCATGCCTCACCATCTTTTTAATGATGTTAATATAGGCTTTGAGGATTGGCTTATGCTGAACCTCTCTACTAAGGATCTTATTCATGATGGGCTTGCTTGGAATATTATTTTCTGCTATGGTTGTTGGTATCTTTGGAACTGGCGTAATAAGGATCTCTTTGAATCTAATTTTTCTTTTCCAACTAATCCTCATAGTACTATTATCTCTATGGTCAAGGAATGGATTGATGTCCAGTCTCATGGTAAGTCCTTGAAAGTTAGAACTTCTATCCCTATGTCTTGGCTTCCTCCAGCTGAGAATTGGGTCAAGCTGAATGTTGATGGTAGTAGGATTGAGCCTCATGGTTGCATCAGTGCTGGTGGCCTTCTTAGAGACTCTAATGGTCAGTGGCTTGCTGGATTTGCTGGGAATCTTGGTAGGGGTGAGGTGCTCACTGCTGAGCTTTGGGGTCTCTATCATGGTTTATGCCTGGCCTGGGATAAAGGGGTTAGACTGCTGCTTGTGGAGATAGATTCTAGTTGTGCTGTCAACCTTGTTCTACAGGCTTCCACTATTCATCATCCCTTGGCTACTTTGGTGGATGCTTGTCACTGCTTACTGAAAAGAGATTGGGTCTGCAAGATCTCTCATGTCTTTAGAGAGAAGAACTGTACTGCGGATAAATTGGCTCAATTGGGCCATGGTCTTGATCTTGGCATTGTTGAATTTTCCCAGCCTCCCTTGGAGTGTTCTACTTGCCTCTTTGAAGATTTTTTGGGTGTCTGTAAACCTCGTTTGGTTGATGTCTAGTTTTGTTGTTTGGGGTCTTTGACCCCCCAGTTAACCAAAAAAAAAAAAAAAAGAAGGAGAAGTGACCCAAATGGGTTTACCCCACCCAAAATCCATATCATATATATATTTGCCTTGTGCTTGGGTATGAGAATTAGTTTTAACAAAATTATTTTACAGAAAACAGTACGTACATGGGCTTCACATGCTTTTAAAATGTTGCGTGGATGCCACTTGTTTATTTATTCATTTATTGGTTCACTCCATTTTTGTTAGAAATGTGATACATATATATGGTACCAAAAATGTTGTACCCCTAACATTACCTTTAGAAATAGGCCGACTGTCCTATTTTCATTTCAGTCATCTATTCCTTTGTTTTGCAATTTGCAGCTTCATCAATATGCTTTTTTTTTTTTGGGTACAATATTGGGGTCCAAGCCAAAAGAAAAGAATTAGACTAAAATAGCTCTAGCACAAGGAGTGCCAAGTGCATTAGCAAATGCAAAATTTTTAGGAGCATGAGAAGAAAAGGAATCCATACTATCCTCACCATCTTCATCATCATCACCAGGGATATTAGGAGGGTCATGACCACTAATGAGAGGATATTTCCCCTTACCAGCAACAAACCTTAGAGATAAAGACACATTAAAGAATGGATCGATGACCGAGCGCTCAACGACGAGAATCTGCAAAAAAAAAAAAAAAAAAAAATACGGACGCGTCCACCCTAGAGAAAAACTATATATATATATATATATATATATATATATATATATATACAAGAATGCTCTAAAGCTAATTGGTTAGTAAGTTAATACAAAGCTAACTACTTTATTGGGCCTGCTGCATAATGTAATCTCAAAATCCAAACATTTCATTTTTTAGGCCCTACTTCAAAGATCATCTCTGTAAAGAATCTCCAAAATCGGAAGTCATTTAGACATTTGATTATAATAACAACTATTTATACGTTTTTACCGAAAATAGTGATCATCTATTTATTTGATCACAATTAGATAACTAAATGATTTCTGATTTAGTTGATTTTTTGCAATGATAATCTTTAAAATATGGCCTAAACAATTGACGGTTCAAATTATGAGATTAGTTATGTGGTGAGCCCAAAAGCATGGTTAGCTTCGTATTACTTGCTAACCAGTTAGCTTTAGAGCACTCCTATATATATATATATATATATATATATATATATATATGCAGACTCCTTCTATTGAGGTATACCTCATTTATTTGATCAAAGTTAGATAGGCAAATAATTTTCGATTTTGTTAATTTTTTGCAAGGATGATCTATCAATGAAGATGTAAAAAATGAACGGTTCAGATCGACACAAAACGACTCGTGTGAGCCCTAATAGGATATACCTCAACATAAATAAGTTGAGGTATACCTCAATAGAAGGAGCCTGATATACAGACTCCTTCTATTGAGGTATACCTCAACTTGTTTATGTTGAGGTATGACCTTGTTGGGGCTCACACGAATCGTTTTGTGTCGATCCGAACCGTTCGCAAAGATCATCTTCATTGATAGATCATCCTTGCAAAAAATTAGTCAAATCGGAAATCATTGGCCTATCTAACTTTAATAAAACAAATGGACGGTTTGATCGAAAATATTTGGTTCGTTCATTTATTTGATCAAAGTTAGATAGGCAAATAATTTCTGATTTGGTTAATTTTTTGCAAGGATGATCTATCAATGAAGATGTAAAAAATGAACGATTCAGATCGACAAAAAACGACTCGTGTGGGCCCTAATAGGATATACCTCAACATAAATAAGTTGAGATATACCTCAACTTGTTTATGTTGAGGTATGATCTTGTTGGGGCCCACACGAATCGTTTTATGTCGATCCGAACCGTTCGCAAAGATCATCTTCATTGATAGATCATCCTTGCAAAAAATTAGTCAAATCGAAAATCATTTGCCTATCTAACTTTAATAAAACAAATGGACGGTTTCATCGAAAATATTTAGTTCGTTCATTTATTTGATCAAAGTTAGATAGGCAAATAATTTCTAATTTGGTTAATTTTTTGCAAGGATGATCTATCAATGAAGATGTAAAAAATGAACTGTTCAGATCGACACAAAACGACTTGTGTGGGCCCTAATAGGATATACCTCGATCAACATAAATAAGTTGAGTTATACCTCAACTTGTTTATGTTGAGGTATGACCTTGTTGGGGCCCACACGAATCGTTTTGTGTCGATCCGAACCGTTCGCAAGGATCATCTTCATTGATAGATCATCCTTGCAAAAAATTAGTCAAATCGGAAATCATTTGTCTATCTAACTTTAATAAAACAAATGGACGGTTTGATCGAAAATATTTGGTTCGTTCATTTATTTGATCAAAGTTAGATATGCAAATAATTTCCGATTTGGTTAATTTTTTGCAAGGATGATCTATCAATGAAGATGTAAAAAATGAACGGTTCAGATCGACACAAAACGACTCGTGTGGGCCCTAATAGGATATACCTCAACATAAATAAGTTGAGATATACCTCAATAAAAGGAGGAGCCTGTATATATATATATATATATATATATATATATATATAGCTTTTGCTTTGGCATTAAAAATAATGTTGCAGAATACAGGGGAGCTAGATCTTTGAGAAAGCATGCATGAATGTCACTTGTTTGATTCATGACAATAATTAGACTGCTTGGATGCCACTTGATTATTCATTCATGACAATTGGACTGCGAGAATGAGTTTGGTATCCACCTGCACTAAACAATATTTTACAAGGAAACAGTCTAGCACTACTGTATGTATTTATTTGGACCGGCAATTTCACACTGAATTCAAGGGAGCAAATGAAAAAGCATCTCATCATATTCAAATATAGCCATTATGAAAATCATGCAAAAGGTTAAATTCTTTCCAATTAAGCTAATGAAAGAAAGACCTTTAATTTATTTATTTCATAACGATAAATCCTAAACCAGTACGTACTTCTCATTCTCACATGCTGGAACGACTAACAATTGCACTAGGATTCAAGGAAGCAAGTGAAAGAAGCATCTCATCACGTTCAAATATAGCCATCACTGGTTCTTCCATGTTCACCCAAGCTTCAATATCTTCACCCCATTTGCTCAAAACGAAAAGATGGTTGAAGTACATAGGACAAGTGACCCAAATGGGTTTTCCCCACCCTAAATCTGTATCATATAAGGGAAATCCGCACAAACTTGACAAGAAAAAGATATTTACTCCCAACTTCTGAAGTTCATCCATCTCTCTAAGAGATTCACAAACCATTGAAAAACCATCTTCGCCTTTAAATCTATTTGCCTTGTCATTGCAGAAGTCTGTTAACCCTTTCCTCATCTTGACAACCAGTTCATGTAATTCGATATCATTTTTTTCCAGTAACAGATGGAATTGTGAAACGAGATTCCCCATAGAATTGTGGGGCAGGGGAGGGACCATTCTCTTGCGCAAGTTCACGGCTTGAGACACTAGTGACGGCCTTGATGGTGATGATATGGATTGAGAA
Organism: Dryas octopetala; assembly: GCF_963921425.1. Taxonomy (NCBI): domain Eukaryota; kingdom Viridiplantae; phylum Streptophyta; class Magnoliopsida; order Rosales; family Rosaceae; genus Dryas; species Dryas octopetala. The sequence goes on from NC_141368.1 coordinate 13,697,002, forward strand.
GCAGCAACAGCATTAATAGCACATTTGAGCACAACTGCATATACTAATTCCACGTTTGTGGGGCCATTAACAATGCCAAGCTTTTGATCAAGTAGTAGTCTGCTAATTTTGGCCTTGAGACTGGCCATCTTAAAGGAGCTGAACACAAACCTCCTTGTGGTGAAATTTTGAAGAGCTGGTAATGCTGGGGTGAATGTGATCAGCCTATGCCTATCCGAAGCTGGCATCAAAGACGGTCCACTGAATAAATCTGGAAGCAGAATTTGATGATCATGACCATTAATGTCATATTCATGACGAGTAGCCGCGGTCCAGCTCTGGACAAATGTGCACAAAGATAATGCATCCGCGACCTTGTGTGAAAGAGAGACTCCAATAGCTATTCCTCCACAATTAAAGAGAGTTAGTTGAACATGCAGAAGAGCATCCAAGGCATCATGATTAGGAGTACTGGTTTTTGGAATAAAGTGGAGAAGTAAATTGGGTTCAGGTTGGGAGAGAACATCCAAGAGGTAGTAGTTGATTTGGGCTTCTACAAACGAAGCGCCTACATCGTTACACTCAATGGACACAGCGTCTTTGAATCGCCCCGCGAGCGGATAGAAATGAACCAAGGTTTCGGATAGGGACTTCTGTAGATGGTTCGATACCATTTGCTGCTCCTGGGAAGCTAAATCAACACCATGTTTATGGATATGGATTCTGCTGTTGGAGCCTGAGTAGAAGAAAATCATGGTTGCGTACGAATTAGGTGGAGATCTTTGGTCCAAAAAGGAGAGCTTGAAGTCTTTGTGGTGACGAGGAGTTGGAGAAGATGGCCTGATGGTTTTTCTTGAGATGATCTCTACCTTTCTTTCTGTCATCGTTTCTGTTTTTTATTTTTTGGTTTGGTTTGCAGCTTCTTTCAATATGCTTATATATTTGCCTTGTGCTTGGGCATGAGAAATACTTTTAACCAAACAATGTTACAGAATACAGGGCTTCACATGGTTGAAAAATGATGCCTGAATGCCACTTGATTACTCATTCATGACAGCTAGAATGCATGGATAACAATTGGATTGTTTGAGTAGGATATTGTTGGCACATGTAAAAGAGGTAGAGACTAGAAATACATGAAAATGTGAACACGCACTATGAAAAATTGGATATTAATTATGTCAATGAAATCAATAACATTTGTTGCATTTTTTATTTATATCACATCTTTATTAGAGGTGAGACTCACATCAATCTCAAATCCCTGGATACTATTTAATTATTCATTCATGACAACTAGCTAATGCATTGATGTCAAATGGATTGTCTAAGTATGATAATGTTGGCACTTGTCAAAGAGGAAGAGACTAGAAACATAGGAAAATGTGAAACATTATGAACCATTCAATATTACGTTAAAGAAATCAATAATGTAGGCCACATTTTTTATATCACCACTTTATTAGAGGTGAGACTCACATCTCAGATGCATGGATGCCATTTTATTATTCATTCATGACAAGTAGAATGCATGGATGAAAATTGGATTGTTTGAGTATGAAATTGTTGGCACATGTCAAAGAGGTAGAGACTAGAAACATAGGAAAAAATGAAACATTATGAACCATTGGATATTACGTTAGGTAAATCAATAACCTATGCCGCATTTTTTATACCACCCCTTTTATTAAAGGTGAGATTCATATGTATTCATTGACTCCATCTTTGTTAGAAATGTGATACATATATGGTACTAAAAATGTTGTACCCCTAACATTACCGCAAAGAAATTAGCCGACAAATCAGGGTTGACAAATAAGTAAAAATGCACTGCCGAACAATCGAAAATAGCCTCCGACCACTCGGCGCCTGATATGTGTGCAAAAAATAGAAAATAATAGATCAATATTATGTAACATATAATAGTTACAATATTATTGAATTTTAGTTAAAATTTTAAAAGTCATAAGACTTTATTCAGTATATTATAAAACTAAACATCTTAAACGAAAGTCTCCTTAGTTTCTATTGATATTTTATTCAAAGCAAAGACAAGTTTGGAGAGGTGGCTAAGCGGTGGATGTAGCAACAGCAACAGCAAAAGCGGAAGTTGCTGTTACTAAAATTTATACTGTGGGCCGGTATAAATAAAATAGGACCTATTTATCAAAAACAAAACATGCGTGGTCCGTTTTGCATGTCTATCAAGCTTTATTTGTGGACTTTATAATCATAAACTAAATTATTTAAAATACCAAAAACGAGCAATAGAGCACGACACAAGTATGATGTATCACCGAAAGGGCATTTGAATGCTTATAAAGAATTTTATTTTCTTGCACTACAGTGACAACCAAACTGTCACTACACTATTTCACTGCAGTGATTCTTATGTGTCCAATAAACATTAAAACAATGATAATGATATAGTTAAATGCTTAAATAGATGGCTGCAACGTTAAGTATCCATTACAGTTTGTCATTCTCACATGCGGCACTGACTGGCAATTGCACTAGGGTTCAAGGAAGCAAATGAAAGAAGCATTTCATCACGTTCAAATATAGCCATCTCCTTTTCTTGCAGGTTCACCCAAGCTTCAATATCTTCACCCCATTTGGTATCAACCAAAAGGATAAACTTGTCGAAGTGCGAAGGACAAGTGACCCAAATGGGTTTTCCCCACCCAAAATCCATATCATATAGTGGAAATCCGCATAAACTTGAACACCAAAACTCATAATTGAGTCCCTTATCACGAAGTTCAGTCCGCTTTCTAAGAGATTCAGAAAGCACAGAGAAGCAATCTTCGCTTTGAAATGTCTTTGCCTTGTCATAATTGCAGAAGTCCATGAACCCTTTCGACATCTCAACTACCAGTTCAGATAATTCGATGTCATTTTTTTCAACCAACACATGGAATCGCCCAACGAGATTCCCTAACACATTGTCCGGCAGTCGAGGGACCATTCGTTTGCGCAAATTGATGGCTTGGGACAGTAGCGCAGGCGTTGATGATGATATAGATTGAGATGCAGCAGCAGCTACAGCATTAATGGCACATTTCAACACAATTGCAGATACTAATTCCACGCGTGTCGGGCCATTAGTGCCGGGCTGTTGATTAAGTAGTAGTCTACTGGTTTTGGCCTTGAGACTGGTCATCTTTGAGGCCCTAAACACAAACCTCCTTGTTGTGAAATTTTGAGCTGGGATTATTATTAGGCCGTTTGAGGTGCTCGTTGGCAATGGAGACACAGGCGGCATCAACGGCCCAGTATTGATGAACTCCGGAAGCAGTATTTGTTGATCATGATGAACATGTTCGACGAATTCATTACGAGCAGCCATGGTCCAGCTCTGGACGAATGTGAACAGAGATGATGCATCCGCAATCTTGTGTGAAAGAGAGACTCCAATAGCTACTCCTCCGCAGTTAAAGACAGTGACTTGAACATGTAGAAGACCATCCAATGCTTCAAGTTTAGTAAAACTAGAGGAAATAAATTGGCATAGTAAATTGGGACCTGGTATTTGGGAGAGAAAATTAGAGAGGTGGCAGTTGATTTGGGCTTCTACAAAATAAGCACCTTCGTCATTGCAGTCAATGGATGCCCCGTTGAGTCGTCCGGCGAATGGATAGTAATGAACCAAGGTTTTGGATAGCGACTTCTGTAGCTGGTGAGACAACAATGATTTCGATACCATATGGTTGCTGCTGTTGGAGGCTGAGTAGAAGAAAATCATTTCTGCGCGAATATTTGGAGGGAATGATTGCTCAAAAAGAGAGAGCTTGAAGTTTTTATGGTGATGAGAAGTTGGAGAGGATGGCCTGATTAGTTTTTTCGAGACGATCTCTACCTTCAATTCTGTCATCCTTTCCTTTATTTGCAATTTGCAGCTTCCTCCCATATGCTTACATATATATATATATATATATATATTACCTTAATTTTGCTTTGGCATGACAAATAATGTTTCACATTACCATGGGCTTCACCTGCTTTTAAAACGATGCCTAGATGCTACTTGATTATTCATTCATGACAGCTAGAATGCATGCATGACACTTGAATTGTTTGAGTATGATATTGTTGGCACTTGTCACAGAGGTATATATATATAGACTAGTTACGTACACAGGAAAATGTGAAATACATCAAAGAAATCAATAACGTCAGTCATATTTTTTATATCACCTCTTTATTAGAGGTGAGACCCACATGTATTGGTTGATTCCATTTTTGTTTGTTTTATGTTTTTTGTTTGCTTTGCAACTTCTTTCAATATGCTTATATATTTGCCTTGTGCTTGGGCATGAGAATTAGTTTTAACAAAATTATTTTAGAGAATACAATGGGCTTCACATGCTTTTAAAATTAATGATGCAAGCTAGGATGCCACTTGATTATTCATTCATGACAACTAGAATGCATGGATGACACTTGGATTGTGAGTATGATATTGTTGGCACACTTGTCAAAGAGGTAGAGACTAGTTACAAAGAAAAATGTGAAACACTTTGAACTATTGGAAATTACGTCAGATAAATTAACTAATAATGTTTGCTGTGTTGTAAAAGTATGTAGAAAATTAGGGTTTGTGGAAAGAGAGGAGGCAGAGAAAATATGATCAGTCTATCTTCTTCATGTTATAAATATCCTTATATAGAAGTAGGGTTTACTAGGTTTTGTATATTTACTAGTATGCCCCTACAACTAATTACAGGGATAGCCACATAAATCAATATATTTACAACACTCCCCCTTGGATATTCCATGTCATTAGTGTTGTCTCTGCTATGCGCTTCTAAGTTGCCTCGTTAAAACCTTGCCAAGTAATAAAAACCCTGTGGGAACAAAAACAACCCTGGTCGAAGGAAAAAGAGTGCAACGCGCTTGAGTGTGGAGTAGTCACATCAGAACCTCGAAAGTAGGTGAAGTCATATCTTCTGGATCATAGGCAAATAGTATGTCAATGGGAGCGGGGTGCATTAGAGTTGCTACACCAAAACCTTGCCCGGTAAACCCAATGGGAAAAACCCGTGGTCGAAGGGAAAAGATGAGCAAATGCATATATATCAGATCAACACATCTTCAGGATGTAGTATGAGTAGGGTGACCATGCCAAGATGTGCCTCATTAAAACCTTGCCAGGTAACAAAACCCAGTGGGACAAAATAACCCTGGACGAAGGACAAAAGAGTACACGATGGTCAAACGAGTATGCTTCGGGATACTCCCCCTGATGTCGACTCCCCCTGAAGACTACATACTAGGTAAATCAGCCAATCTACACAAACCAATACCTCGAACATGCATCAAGAACGTGGACTTTGGCAGTGACTTGGTAAAGAGGTCTGCATGGTTGTCTTGAGATCGGATCTGCTTGACTTCAATCATCTGATGCTCTTGTTGCTGTTGATTGAAGAAGAACTTCGGTGCAATATGCTTGGTGTTGTCTCCTTTGATGAAACCCGTCTTCATCTGCTCGATGCAAGCGGCATTATCCTCATAGATAATCGTTGGTTCATCAGTGGTGGATTTCAGCCCACACGTACTTCGAACATGTTTAGAAACTGCTCTCAGCCATATACATTCACGAACTGCTTCGTGAAGGGCTATAATCTCAGCATGATTCGAAGAGGTAGCAACAAGGGTCTGTTTCGTTGACCTCCAAGATATTGCTGTATTCCCAATGGTAAAGACGTAACCAGTTTGAGAACGCGCCTTGTGCGGGTCTGATAGATACCCTGCGTCAGCATATCCAACAAGGCGGGCATCGTTCCGAGGATCGAGGGGGTTCGATCCATTCCTTGATGCGTAGCTAGGGATAGAATAAGCCCATATCTGTCGTACCTTTAAGGTAGCGGAAAAAGTCTTTTATGCCATTCCAATGGCGGCGTGTTGGCGCAGAGACACATATAGCTAACAAGTTCACAGTGAATGAGATGTCCGGTCTAGTACATTGAGTCAAGTACAATAATGCGCCTATTGCACTTAGATATGGGACTTCTGGTGCCAATATCTCTTCGTTATCATCTGCAGGACGAAACGGATCTTTCTTAGGATCTAGACTACGGACGATCATGAGCGTGCTAGAAGGCTTTGCTTTATCCTCATTAAAGCGCCTTAACATCTTCTGGATGTAATTCGATTGATGGACCAAAATTCCATCTGCACGGTGCTCGAGTTCCAGGCCGAGACAGAAGTTCGTTCTCCCAAGATCTTTCATCTCGAATTCCAACTTCAGGTGTTTAGTTGTTTCTTTGATCTCTTCAGGAGTACCAATTAGATTCATGTCATCGACATAAACAACTACAATAGCAAAACCAGAACTTGTTCTTAATAAACACGCAAGGGCATAAAACATTTATTCACATATCCCATCCCGATCAAATACTCACTTAGACGGTTATACCACCTCCGTCCGGATTGTTTCAATCCATAAAGTGAACGCCTCAAACTAATGGAGAGCGTGTTCCGTGGTCTGGAACTATTTGCATCGGGTGTCTTAAGTCCTTCGGGAACTTTCATATATATCTCTGTATCAAGATCCCCATAGAGATAAGCAGTGACCACATCCATAAGCTGCATACTCAGTTTTTCGGAAACTACCAAACTGATAAGGTAGTGGAACGTTATAACGTCCATTACGGGGGAATACTCTTCCTCGTAATCAATCCCAGGGCGTTGAGAAAATCCTTGCGCCACTAACGAGCCTTGTATCTCACAATCTCGTTTTTCTCATTACGCTTCCTTACAAATACCCATTTAAATTCTACAGGTTTAACATGGGGAAGGTGTAGGAACGACAGGCCCAAACACCTTTCTCTTTGTCAAGGAATCTAATTCGACCTGGATTGCTTCTTTCCATTTTGGCCAGTCGTCTCGACGTTGACATTTATCAACGGAGCGAGGTTCGATGTCATCGCTAGTTATAATTTCGGTAGCTACCGCGAATACAAATATATCATCGATGATAATCTCGTTTCGATTCCAGAGCTCACTTAAGCATGCATAATTTATAGAGATCTCTATGTTCTCGGGAGTGGGTTCAAACGTTGGAGCGTCCCCCAACGTCGTCTCTTCTGGGACGGACCCATAATCCGGAACTATTTCGTGAGATGGATCGATTGAGATCGCGATGTCAAGGGGACTCATTTGTGCCAAATGTATCCTCTTCCGGGGATAAGAGTCCATCGAACCTAGTGGTCAACCTCACTTCTGGGCAGGGACATATGACTGGTTAGCCACTATTGTTGTACCTCGTCCATCTGGGACGACACGTCCTCCTGGGACGACACATCCTTCGGGGACGGATATCCTTGCAGGCACATTTGCAGCAGGTATATGTGATCTCGTCACTTTAGCTAGATCAGAGAATGCGTCTGGCATATTATGAGTTATACTCTGTAGATCTAGAATTTTCCGCACTTCACTATCACATTGTGCGGTTCGGGGATCGAGATGAGACATAGTGGGGACATTCCACGTCAATTCACGTCGTTCTTCAGGAACGGTGACGTTCATATCTCCCCCTAACGGCGGGAAGACTGTCTCATCAAAGTGACAATCCGCAAATTTAGCGGTAAAGAGATCGCCTGTCAAGGGCTCTAAAAAGCGTATAATGGATGGGGATTCATAATCGACATATATGCCCATCGTTCGTTGAGGACCTATTTTGGTACGTTGTAGCGGCGCAACTAGCACGTAAACTGCATACCCAAATACGCGTAAGTACGAAACGTCAGGTTCGTACCCAGTCACCAGCTGTAACGCGGAGTAAGGTTGGGTAGCAGTGGGCCTCAACCGGACCAACATGGCTGCATGCAAGATTGTTTTAATGAACGCATAACCAAGGTTCGTGCGATCATTTGTAATCTTTTAATGAACGCTTCTGCGAGACCATTCTGGGTGTGAACATGGGGAACTCGATGTTCAACATTAATCCCAAGGGGCATGCAATAATCATCGAAAGTTTTCGATGTAAACTCTCCGGCATTATCAAATCTTCTGAACTTTATAAGATAATCCGTGTGGTGAGCCTTCTGGGCGAGAAGTTTAGCAAAAGCAGCGTTTCTTGTGGACAATAGTGTAACATGTGATCACTTTGTCGATGCATCAACCAAAACCATAAAATATTTAAATGGTCCGCATGGTGGTTGGATAGGTCCACAAATATTCCCTTGTATCCTTTGCAGGAAAAGGATGGAGTCTTTACTAGTCTTTGCATATAATGGTCTAGTATTCAACTTTCTAAGCGAGCAAGTTTGGCATAGTGTGTCACTAAACACAAGATCCTTATTAGTAAGGGGATGCCCGTGTGATGAATTGAGGATACGGCGCATCATACTTTGACCTGGGTATCCCAACCGGTCATGCCATAGAAAGAAACTGCTCGAATTGGTTAACTTCTGGTTAACTATGTGATTGTCCTCAATCGATCTAATGGTGGTCATATAAAGACCGCTCGATAGGCATTTCAATTTCCCCAATTACGCTTCTGGCCATACAAATTGGAGGTTATGCAAAGATATTCCACTCCATTTTCCTCAGTGGTTTCAACATGATAATCGTTGGCTCGAATATCCTTATAACTCAACAACGTTCTTCTGGAACTTGGAGAATATAAGGCCTCATTAATGGTAATTCAGTACCATTTGACAACATAAAAATGGGCTTTGCCATGGCCCTCTATCAGGTTGGATTAGCCTGATATGGTTGTCACAGAGGTATGAGTAAGCAATAAGTTTGAAAAATACTTCCGATCTTGAAGTATGGTGTGCGTAGTAGCACTGTCTGCCAGACAACAAACTTCCCCACTAAACATGCTTATTCATAAATTTAATTCAATAGATCACATGTATGAAAATAACTTAATTGAATTAAATAATATTCGAGCATAACCAAATTTCCAAAACAAATAATCCAAATCATAAATCACCAAAATAATCTGAATAAGAAAAACATTATTCAGAAAATAAATACGGCACAAGCGCCGATCATATCCATGTCATCGAGTTTCTAGTCCTCGAAGTGTCCAGTAGCAGTCTGGAAATCAGTGACCTCTAAGGTGGTATCCATAGGAAATGATCCCTCAACGAGATTGGTCTCTCGAGTTCCACGACTGGCGTGATACTCATTTACAGCTTGCGCTGATGCACGGCAGGTGCGGGACCAGTGATCAGTTCCTCCACATCGGTAACAGAGATCATTCTGATTCTGATTCTGGTGGCGACGGGCTGGACCAGTGTTCCTCTCATTTCGAGTTCTTAGGGCCGAGGGACCGTGGTTTCTACCACGTGGGCCATGGCCACATTGGCCTCCGTCATACAGGCCATTCTTCTGAGAACCTTTCCTTCCATATCTCGGGCGGTTAGACTTTGTGCCCTTTCCATGACCTCGGTATCCTCTTTCGCGGTTTGAATCGCGATAAGTAACAGCGTTTGCTTCAGGCAATGGTGCTGCTTTAGTACCGACAGGTCGGGCTTGATCATTTCTCATTAATAAGTTGTTGTTCTTTTCAGCGAGCAACAGAGTGGTGATCAATGCCGAGAACTTGGTAAAATTCCTCTCCCTGTATTGTTGCTGCAGGACCAAACAGGAGGCAGGGAAGGTGGAGAAAGTCTTCTCCAATAGGTCAGCTTCGGTGAGCTCCTCCCCACAAAATTTGAGGAGCGACCGGATCCGGCAGATCTCCGAATTATACTCATTCACGGATTTGAAATCCTGGAAACGAATGTTCTGCCAATCATGTCTTGCTTCAGGCAAGAAAATGGTCTTTTGATGGTCAAACCGCTCTTCCAGAGCAACCCAAAGAGCTCGTGGATCCTCTTCAGCGAGGTACTCAACTTGGAGTGCTTCCTCCATATGCTTCCTAATGAAGATCATGGCACTTGCCTTAAGAGATTCTGCGACAACATTGTCTGCATTGATTGTCGATCTCATCTTCTTGGCAGTCAAATGAAGCTTAACATCTTGAGTCCACTTTAGATAGTTTCTTCCGGAAACTTCCAAAGCGACAAAATCAAGCTTGTTGAGATTTGACATTCTTTGGTTGAAAGGAACAAATAATCATGATTAGTGCTTCGGGCAATAATATCCATAAACAATAAATAAGAACTTCAAGTTCTATAACATGGTATAGACATGTAAAATCTACTGGTTTTATCATGTATGGTGAATTTATGAAGGAAACTTCAGGTTCCTTATATGGCATTATTGAAGCTACAGGTTCAATATTTATGTATGAACAACTGGTTCATTAATTACCTGCAATTTCTACACATGTATTCTAGTGCAAAAATTTAAACAAGTAAAATATTCATATACTCAAGAAGAACACAAAAATATCTCAAAATTGTTTGAACAAAATTGTTTAAATATTTAAATTATTAAAATATTCGTGGGGGTGACGTGCCGCCTGCGTGGGCAGCTAGGTGGCTGCCTGCGTGGCTGCTTGGTGGCTGCCTGCGTGGCAGCTAGGTGGCTGCCTGCGTGGCAGCAAGGTGGCTGCCTGCGTGGCAGCTAGGTGGCTGCCTGCGTGGCAGCTAGGTGGCTGCCTGCGTGGCAGCAAGGTGGCTGCCTGCGTGGAAGCTAGGTGGCTGCCTGCGTGGCAGCAAGGTGGCTGCTGCC
>NC_141368.1:13707815-13762386 GCF_963921425.1 Dryas octopetala
TACCAATATCATCTTTAAATTGCTCATCATTTGTGGACTTTAGTTTTGGTATGTCAATAAGTGAATGACAAGAGCAATCCAGTGAAGCAATGATGATCATCATGTGAGTTATATCACAATTCACCCTTTAATATGCTAGCTGAACTTGTACCTTTAAGTTTATACCTTGATGCAAGTATGTGGTTTGGTCAAAGTATCTTGAATTTGAGTTGCAAATATATGAGTTTGAGTTAGTGTGGGCTCAAAAATGACATGGACTGTGCATGCTCAAAAATATATGAGTTTGAGTTTAAGTTTGATTAATGCATTTCTCAATCTTTTACAGGGAAGAGTAAGTGTTGCTGTTCATCGGTTTCAATGGTTCAGAAATAATATCTTCGAAACTAGATGGTAGGTACATGAAATTCCATTACTTAAAGTGAAGCTTCCATTCAAATTGGCAGTACTTAGTTATATGATAGTGTTAGTAGATTAGTCTCCTTAAATCTTAATCTGGAGGGTCTATTTTAATAGTGTGGGTGGTCTTAACTATTCTATTGATAACAATAAGTTATTGTGTTATATTCAATTGAAGTATAATCTGGGAGGGTCTATTTGTGGACTTCGCTTTTGGTATGTTTATTTGCTGGTTATGTGAGTAAATGTTGTGTGGTTAGGTCCATGTTTGTATCTTGCCAAGCCATAAAAGGAAAAAGACAAAAAAGAAATAATGTGATGACTGGGCAAAATTTTGTTTAAGGGATGTCTAGTTTGGTGACTCACTTGATTGAGTCTCCTAATGCTAAACTATAACAGAACAATAATTTAAAGTGAAGCTACTATAAATGTTATGCCACAGTCACTTGTCTAACCTGTTAGATGAAAATGATTTTCTAGACATTTTATAATTACATATATAATAAGGGCATAAACAAAACTCATCTAATCCAAACTGTTATTGTACATATTCAGATGTGTGCTATGACATGGCTTGAATCTAAATAACTGCATCCCTCCTTGGTCTTTGAATGTTTTTGCCAGTACGTGTTTGCCCTTAAGCTTAGCTGAGGTCAAAGTGGGGTAAGTTGGAGTTGCAATACGTCTTGCAGTTAAGTCTCATGAAGATTAGCTGAGGTCAAAGTGGGGTAAGTTGGAGTTGCAATACGTCTTGCAGTTAAGTCTCATGAAGAATAAAAAAAAAAAAAAAATTAAGTCCTTAAGTACCCTTGCAAACATTTTTCATGAGTTATTTCTTCTTCTCCTGCCAATTATATGCTTTCCTCATTAGCTCTATATAAAAAGTGTCATTCTGTAAGCTTCTTATTCTCAAAAGCTGCATGGGCACATGTATTGCATGTCATTAATGCTAATGTTGATGAACTTTCTCATGTTTGGTTAAAAATGGGAAAGTAGGACTCTTCGTTGCAATTTTGTGGTATGTAGTGTCTTGGGAGTAGACATTAGCATATAACTTCCTTATTGGATGCTTTAGTTGTAAAAACTTATTATTTATTTTTATTATTAATTTCTTAAATGTGCTTTGGTTGTATGTCTTTTGTGTTGAAGTGGCTTTTGCTTCATGAGTAGAGTGTCAAAACTCTGTCATCCTTGAGGAACTTGTTTGTTTTCTTCATCTGTCTTCCAATGTGGGAAGAAACAAAGTACTTTGTACGTGGTTCCAATGTAGAAATATCTTCACTGTTTGAATGAATTAAATTTTGCAGCATGGTTATTAATGGGTGGGAGCTCATGATTCCTTTAGCCTTCTTTGCTGGAACATAATACTATTTCTTAACCTCTTTCAAATATTCTTGCTTTTATAATAAGACAAGAAAAAAGAAGTTGGAGGTAATCTGAACATAAAAGTACCGAATGCTTATAGATGGCCTTTTTTTTTTTCCTGAAGTTGTGGCTATCACTATCACTTTCTATTCATTAATATCACTTGACTAATATATTTCAAGTCTAAATATTCAGACCCATTTGACTAATATCCTGAGCTTAATGAGTATTCCTTGATAATGCCTCCCTGAAAAAGAAGCTCATTTGTTTTTGTAGGTCAGACACTTCAAGCTGGCCAAAGAAGAATCTGTGATCTTTCTTCCAGGTCAGACACTTCAAAACATAAATAGTATAGAATATTATCTTATCGCTCTACGGTTTTAATTGCCTTTGCATCTGAAATGTTTTGATGAATCTATTTGCTGGCAGTAAACAATTCATTAATCTTTTCATTTTTTTAAAACTCTCCTATTCGATCAGTTGAGCAATTTGCATCTTTGTAAACATTCCCTAAGGTCCATCTAAAGTTTATTAGGATCTTTTTATCCTTGAGTTACTCATTTGGTACGCAAATTAAGTTGCAGCTTCGATTAAGTACATTGACTTCCATTAGATTGTAATTAAGTTGTATGTATATTGAATTGTAGATGAGGAGGAGAGGAAGTACAAGGGTTGCAAAATAAGCTTTGTATTCAATAGCTCGATGTGTGGCTGTTATTTGCCTTGCTACTAGTGATAAGCTAACTAGGTTGTGTAGACATGCATTATTTTTGGTACATATATGCTAGGGGCAGTTTATCGACTAATCTTGCAAATTCAGTTATTTTGGTATGTATATGGCTGACTTTGCATGATTACTTAGCTTAGACCATGCCATGGCTTTTATTGAGTTTAAAATCTGGTTTTCATGCTGAATACAGCTATAGAAGATCTGGAAGAAACTTGATTAATGATAGACACGCTTGTATGTATTTTGAATTGCAGATGAGGAGGAGAGGAAGTGCTAGTTTAGAATTGCCAAGGACACTTCAAAATGGAGTCATTTTATGATGCAAGATGAGCAGGAAAGAAGAACAAGTCAGACAACCAATAATCTATCATTTCTTACTTTGTCTTTTTCTATCTTTAGTTTCCTTGTAGTGTTTGAGTGACATTATAGTTTGTGTAATTGTACAAGTACTTTTTTTATATGTATAGCTATCAAGCTACTTTCAATTAATTTTTAGGGTGTTAATATTAGCAAGGGATGTGTGAATGAGTTTGCTATGACTTTGTAAACTCCAATTCCAATTTAATGAATTCATGGATCTTTTTGAGCTGTCCATAGTTGTGGATTTAATTGGATGCAAGCAGGGATTTAGTGAGATTTAATTCCAATTGGATGCAAGCAGAGCTGTTAAATTTTGAATCAAACAAACAACAGTTGTCAATTTAAAAATATTGTGTTAGTCAAACCTAGACAACGATTTTAGTTGAATAACCATTGTGTTGGTCAAACCTAGACAACGGTTTTAGAGGAAAACAAGTTGTGGATAGTGAAATAACACAACGGTTTTAGGTTATAAACGGATGTGTATATGTGATTAAAACAACATTTTTTAGTTAAATCTGTTGTTGACATATGAATTACACAACGGTTTTAGATTATCAACAGATGTGTATATGCTTTACTAACAACATTTTTTAGCCAAGACTGTTGTTGAGTGCCTCTACTAACAACATTCCTACCAAATTTAACCTGAATTATGTAACGGTTTTTATAAAAAATGATGTTTAAAGATACATCGGACAACGTTTATAGCATATAACTATTGTTAGACATCAGCTACTACAATAGTTTTATATCTATAAACGTTGTGTATTCTATTGCGAGACAACTGTTTGGACGAAAATCAAGGTTTTTGATGGACTTTATACAACAGTTTTAAATTATAACTGTTGTATGTACTAACTCAGACAACAGTTAAAAACCGTTGTCTAAATATACTATAGTCGTCACTCGCCTAGACGACGGAATTTTGGGTAAATAGACAACGGTTTTTCACCGTTGTCTATTTATATTATTGTAGTAGTGGGAGGGTTTTATTATTTTGGGTACGACCTATTCAAGATGGAGTACATCTCTTAATTACAGTCCCTTGACTCAAGAGAATACCCTTTGATTCCAATTGCAATGAAACCAACGGATCATCTTGCAAGTGTTTGGATTTCCAATAGGTAAACGACCCATTGAAATGGAATTTATATGTGATTGCGGTTGCACACTACAAGAAAAAAGGGTTTGGGAGAGGAACGAAATTCGTCGCCCAAAGTAGAGTTCCGTCGCCCAAACGTTTGGGCGACGAAATGGGTTCGTCGAGCGTTTGGACGCCCAAAATGTGACGCCCAAGAGTTTGGGCGACGAACTGCTAAATTTCGTCGCCCAAAGACACCTGGGGCAACGGATTTTTTTCGTCTCCTAACACATAAAATTCGTCGCCCAAAGCATGTTTAGGCGACGGACAAATTTCGTCGCCCAAAGAAGGTTTGGGCGACGAACACACTTATTCCTTGCCCAAACCCTCTTTGGGCGACGAAATTTGTCCGTCGCCCAAAGAAGGTTTGGGCGACGAATCACCTTGTTCGTCGCCCAAAGCATGTTTAGGCGACGGACAAATTTCGTAACATGATTTGGGCGAGGAATGAGTTGGGCGAGGAATGAGTGTGTTCGTCGCCCAAACCCTCTTTAGGCGACGAAATTTGTCCGTCGCCTAAACATGCTTTGGGCGACGAACAAGGTGATTCGTCGCCCAAACCTTCTTTGGGCGACGAACTAAATATATTTGATTTAAAAAAAAAAATTTTTATTTAAATTATATATATGAATTTAATATTTTAAAAAAAAATCTTTATTCAAAAACTATATAAAACAAAATTAATAAATTTATATATCCAAAATATCCATACAAAGTATAAACAATTTAATTAATGCATACATACAAATAACTAATGGCCCCCTAGGTCAGTAGCATCATCGACACCGGTGGAGGAGTCTGGCATGCACTGGTCAATGTTGGGCGGCAGCACAAACCCAGGTACAATCCTCGCCAACTGGCCAAACATCTGCTGCATCTGCTGCACCTTACTCGTCTGCTCCGCATATGCCGCTCTCGATTCTTCTAGTTGACCCTTCAACAGCTGCACTTCAGTGGTCAGGTTGACTAATTCTGCAGATGGCTGAGATGAAGACCCGGCGCTGAGATCACGAACCCGACCCGCTCCCATTCCGCGTATCTCTCTACCACGCCTAACACCCAGTGTCTCCGTCATAATACGAAGACCGGCATCGCGATCGGGAACTGAGATCGACTCCAACGGAGTGTCCGGAGGGTACTGGCTAGCCACCTCCTCCAAATAACTCGCCTTCTTGGCGAGCATCTCAGCCTTCAAAATATTATACACAAGTTAGGAATTAAGAAATCAAATACAAAAATTTAAATTTGTGAAATAAAACTAAAATATAAAAAACTAACGTGCTTCGCCTTGCCCTTGTCGTTGCCGGGTCGGGCATAAACATCCCCGTAGTTGTCGACCTCCGGAAATTGTGAACCAGCCTGAAAAAGAATGTAATGTTGACAAAAACTCAAACAATACTAAGGAATATATATATATATTAAATTAAATAATAGCGCACCTGACGATACGACTCCACCCGGTATGAGAAGGGCATGGAACCACCATGATGATCAATCCTTGCGGGCGCTTTCCGGTTCTGAAGATTGGCATTCGACTTCCTCTGTTAAATATTAAGCAAATTGTAAATGCACATATTAGTGCATACACAATAAAGGAATAACATAAGAAAAAATAATTTTGAAGTCCTAAAATGATATAACATACCAAAAATTCCGGACTCTGAAAATGAGTGCACAACCACTGCCACTGATCAAGCCGAGCTGCCATCTCCGGAGGAGGGCTGGCCAATGCCTCATCTGCCGATCCAAACATGTTATATTCTCTGTGCAGCTAGTGCTTCCATTGTGTGTACACTTTTCTCAATAACTTCTCCATATACCTAGCTACATCCGGATCCTCCATCCGAATGTCATAGTTTACCTGAAAAAAATGCAATTATCAAATTGTTAGGAATGATCAAATTAATCATTTTATATTAATCGAAATATACTCACAGAAATGGAGCCCATAATGCCCCTCTTGATGGCGTCATCAACCTTTTCCCAACTGGGGAAAAGCATGGGGCATTCACCACGGATAATCGATCCGACAAAGGAAGCGAAAGTACTATGGACCTCCTTACTCGGTCGTAGGTGATCTTGCTCAAGAACGATTCGAATCCTCTCGTTCGTCGTGCGAGTGATTCGCGACGCCTTCAACCCTCTACTTATCCCCCTCGTGGTTTTGGTACCTAGAAAAGCAAATATAACATATTAATTTCACAGTAATCTTATAACATCTAAATAAAATTAAACATAAACACAAGTGATGTGAAAACATTTTTCTTACTCTCTGATGATGAGGCAGTACGAGTGGATGATGCAACATTATCATATGCACCATAACGGTGACCACGTCGGGCCCTCCGTGCCGACTGAATCGCAGACCCAGTACTTGATGAGAGATCTGGGGGTATCGCTGGGGTCGATTCGCTCTGGGCTATGAGGTCGGGCTGTACTGCAGGGGCGGGCTGGGCTGCAGGGGCGGACATGGATGCTGAAGTGGACCTCCGAGATCCACCCCTGTTCGAGATCAAACTCATCTGCACAATTCAATAAATATTTATGTTAGTAAAAAAGAAAACTAAAGTAATAACTTACTAATCTGAATCATCATTATCACTTACTAATATGAATCACCATTATCAATTACTAATCTGAATCACCACTAGAAATACTCATTTCATCATCATCATCATCGATACCATCAACATCATCATCTTCATATTCATCTTCATCTTCATCTTCGTCTTCATCATCTTCATCATCTTCATCATCATCATCATCGATGAAATCATTAACATCAATTCGGGGAAGTGGCCCAAGATCAATTGATAAGGCATCGATCTCAATTGGAGGAACGTCATGTATCTCGACTTGTTGTATGATAACATCATTGTTGTATGGATTGGGTATGGTCGAAGATGAATCCTCTTGATAGGCCACGTCATCCTGATTTTCTTTTTCCGGAATATCCCATATATTTCGATTCTGAATCATCTGAGCTACTTTCCAACCCACACCCGCCTTAGGGTCATCCAGATAACATACTGGTTTTGCCATTGTGGCAAGAATAAATGGATCATTGTCATACCATCGAGTGTTTGTATTCACATATATTAAGTCATAATCGAGTTTAATACTGTTGTTCTTATTCGGGTCTGTATTAAACCAATGACACTTAAATAACACAACTTGAAAGCGATGCGAGTACAAGACTTGATGTACACTCGTCAGCTTGCCGTAGAAATCAACCGTGCCAGTCTCCAAGTTCTCTACACAAACCCCGCTATTTTGAGTGCTCAAGATGGCATCTCGTTCTACAGTTAAAAACTTGACTCCATTCACATTACATCCAGAAAACGTTTCAACCCATTGAATACCACTCGCCAAACTCATTAACTCCTTGTATAACGGCGAATTATCATCAGTCAGCTTTTCCATCTGTTAAAAGACAATGGAATTAATATATTACAAAAAAATTTACAAACACATGAACGAACTGATCATTATTGTCAGTAATCACTTACATGTTCCTTAAACCATTTAGGAAACAATTCCCGATGCTTTTTCTGTACACGTTCCATGTCCCATCTTGGATAGTCGCGCTTCATTAGTTCCTCATGCTCAATGCGTAAAGAGTCAACTTCTTCGCAATTGTTGAGTATGAACCAATGAGCCACCTCCATATCGTGTTTCGAGAATTCAACAGCTGATTTAGGGGCTTCGCCAAATGGTCGTGTAATTTGAGAAAAGACAGAAAGTGTCTCATTTTTTTCACCACCGTCGTCGTTGCGTTGGGGGCGATTGAATGACGTTTCAACACTGCTGAGATACATTGCACAGTACGTGATGGATTCATTTGCAATGTATGCCTCTGCTATGGAGCCTTCGGGGCGTGCCCGGTTTCGGACGTACCTTTTGTAATTACCCAACATTCTGCAAATGTAATTACATAGTGAGAAAACTTTTATGAGTAACATAGAGCTGAACTTGGAGAATAGTAATGAAATAGTTTAGAAATTGTTACCTTTCTATTGGGTACATCCACCGATAACTGACCGACCCAGCAAGAATTGCCTCTTGCGGTAAATGTATCATTAAATGAATCATTATATCAAAAAAGGCCGGTGGAAATATTTGTTCAAATTTGCATAGGATGTACACAATCTCATCTTTCAATTTTGACATGTCTGACACGCGCAACGTCTTAGCGCAGATATGCTGAAAGAACCTCGACAACCCAACAATCGGTTCAACCACATCTTCGGGCAAAAACTTTCGAATACCCACCGGAAGCAGACGTTGCAATAAAACATGACAATCATGACTTTTCAAACCCAAAATTTTTCCAGAGTCGATTTTCACATTTCGAGAGATATTGGCCGCGTATCCATCTGGAAATTTGACCGATGCAAGAAACTTTAAAAATTCTTTCTTATCCACAGGCTTCATGGTATAAAATGGATGTTTCTTTATCATTTTATCACCCTTCTTCGTTAACCACAAATGTTTCCTGATGCCCATTTCTTGCAAATCTTGTCGAGCCTTAATTGTGTCCTTTGATTTTCCCTCAATGCCCAAGATTGTCCCCACCAAACTTTCGCACACGTTCTTCTCAATATGCATTACATCGAGATTGTGCCTGATTTTCAACTTGGACCAATACTCCAACTCGAAGAATATCGACTTGTTTGTCCAATTTAGATGTGCAGGTGATCTTGGCATATTTCGTTCTTTGTTAGAGGGATGTTTACCAATCCGGCCAAATTCTAAGTTATTCAACTGCCTGAAGATGTCATCACCAGATAATTCTTTAGGTTTCACGCCCATCTCCTTTTTTCCGTCAAAGGTCTCCTTACTGTGACGCTATTTATGATCCCCCGGCAACCATCTTCGGTGGCCCATATAACATACTTTACCACTGTGCCAAGCGGAAGTTATATCTTTATTACAAGTAGGACATGCCATATAACCCTTGGTGCTCCAGCCTGATAAATTCCCATAAGCTGGGAAATCATTTATTGTCCACATGACTGCCGCACGCAAGGAAAACATTGTTTCAGTGGACTTATTATATGTCGGCACACCATTTTACCACAATTCTTTCAGCTCATCAATCAACGGCCGCAAATATACATCGATCTCCTTGCTAGGGGATTGCGGTCCTGGAATTAATAGCGTCATAATTGTGAATTCTTTTTTCATGCATTTCCAGGGAGGCAAATTATAAGGAACCACGACCATTGGCCAAGTGCTGTGAGATGTGCTCATATTTTCGAATGGATTAAATCCATCAGTAGCAAGTCCTAATCTGACATTTCGTGGATCTGCTGCAAAATCCGGATATATCTTGTCAAATTCTTTCCATGCGCTTCCGTCTGCAGGATGTCTCATCACATCATTCTCAACCCGCGTATCTTTGTGCCACCTCATGTCACTTGCAGTATGTGTCGACATGTACAATCGTTGCAACCTTGGCTTAAGTGGGAAATAACGCAACACCTTTTGCGGAATCTGTTTCTTTCTCTCTACAGACTTGTTCTTATATCTCGGTTCATTGCACACAGGGCATTTATCCTTCCCTTGGTGTTCTTTGTAAAACAATACACAATCATTCTTGCATGCATGAATCTTTTCATATCCCAAACCGAGATCTTTCAACACCTTATTCGCAAGATAATGGGTTTCAGGTATATGATTGTTCTTTGGAAGCATTCGTTTCAAAATCCCCATCAACTGATCATAACTTCGATTCGAATGTTGATTAAGTACTTTCCAATGCATTAACTCCACAACAGCAGTTAGCACTAAGAACTCTTCACAACCAGAGTACAATTCCCGCTGAGCTTGTTTCAACAATCTCTCGTACTTATCAAACTCTTCTCTTTGGACTTCGGGCAACCCATCATCTTGATCCATATTATCGCTCTCTGTATCATCCTGACTGACTTCGTGATCTAGCGATGCATATGGATAAGCATCGTTTATTATGCCCATCACTTGGTCATTATCATCAGCAACAAATTCAGTAGGCTGCAGAATTGTTTGGGTCTCCGAGGACGTCGAAGCATAAACTCTCGGTTCACCATGATAATACCATGTCGTATAGTTATGTGACATCCCATATTTCACCAAATGAATTCTGACTTCACGCACTGTCTTCCATAAAGAGTTGTTACAATTCCGGCAAGGACACCTTATATTATTCTGAGCATTGACATGTTCCTGTGCAACTTGGATAAATGACTCGATCTCATACAAATATTCATCACTAACACGATTCGTATTACGTATCCACTGTCGGTCCATGATGCCTGTTTCCATATTACACGACAATTAGAAAACGATGCGTCACCATTCTTCGTCTCCTTATGCCTCCGGTAAGGGCCCTATCCCATTCGAGAATGCACATATGTGTCGTGGTTGTTGGCTCACACGACGTAGTTTCGATCTGGGAAAATTTCGGCAGCATCTCCCTATGGTTCTCCAAGTGCACGACGTAGATATTTAAAACAAATATCTAGTATGCACTCGAAGAACACACATAAGGAGATGTTGCCGAAATTTTCTCAGATCAAAACCACATCACATGAACCGCTAACCACAACACATAATTGTGCACTCCCAAACTGTCCATGGGTAATTTGGACAATTCAAGAATCATATTGGAGCGCAGTCACGCCAAGCGCCCATGCGCGCGTCCAATAGACTCTCGAACGGGTCTAAGGTGAATTTAAATTTAGTGTACAAAGTTATCCACTGATAACTTCTCACGACTAGTTAAATGTACAAAGTTATCGATTGATAACTTCGCACAAGCGCTTCGTGCCACATGACCTCACCCAGTACTCGAGGAGTGCTGGACTACGTCATCGGAAATTTTGCAATTACAACTAAACTAAATGTAACATACAAACTAAACTATAATTAATCTAACAATATACATATAAGCATACAAACAAACTATTAAATTTTAGCATATAAAAACATACAAATTAATTAATCAATTTTATAATTAATTTTAACATATAAACTAATTCACTCAAAAATTTAATACAATTATATATGAAACATTAAATACTAAATCATACAAAAACATAAGTAAAAGATAGATTAAACACATACCTCACCAAAAATGCAATTATCCTTCACAACAAATGCAACACTATCCTTCCTTCACCAAAAAAATAAATCATTGTCAAATATGAGCCCAACATCAATCTAAATTCAGATTTCACAACCAAACCACTAAATTAAAAAAACCCACAACATTAACTAATTACCACTAAAATCAGAAATTTCACAACCAATTTATGCAAAATCCACAACAAGTACAAAATCCACAATATTAGAAAACATAAAAAACAGGAAAAAAAAAAAAAAACAGAAAATACCATAAAAAACAGAAAATACAAAAAAAAAACAGAAAATACCATATATTCAAAAATAAAAAAAAAACCTGTGTTTCGGGGGGGTGTTGAGCTGGTTTCGGCTTCGAGGGGGGGGGGTTTTGGGTGAGCTGGTTTCGGCTGGGGGGGGGGATGGGTTTCGGTGGGGGTGGGTTTTCGGGGGAGGGTGGGTTTCGGGTGGGGGGTGGGTTTCGACGGGGGGTGGGTTTCGGCGGGGGTGGGTATTCGGGGGGGGTGGGTTTTCGGGGGGGTGGGTTTCGGCGAGGGTGGATTTTCAGGGGAGGGGGTGGGTCTCTGATGGGGGGGGTGGGTTTCGGTAGGGGGGTGGGTTTTCGGGGGGGTGGGTTGCCGATGGGGGGGGGGGGTTTTGGGTTTCGGGGAAGGAGGGAGGAGGAGGAGGGAAGGACGAGGAGGAGGGAGTGGCCGGCGCGCTGAGAGGGAGTGAGAGCTGAGGGAAGGAGGAGCGAATGCGCGCTGCGAGGGCGAGGGAGTGAGTGAGAGAGAGTGACTGAAGTGAACCCAGAAGATGGGTTAAACTTAAAGACTTTGGGCGACGAACATGAATTCGTCGCCCAAAGTGACTTTATGCGAGGAATTAACACGTTCGTCGCCCAAAGTTACTTTGGGCGACGAATTCATTTTCGTCGCCCCAAGTATCTTTGGGCGACGAACGTGTTAATTCCTCGCCTAAACTTTGGGCGACGAATTCATTTTCGTCGCCCCAAGTATCTTTGGGCGACGAACGTGTTAATTCCTCGCCTAAAGTCACTTTGGGCGACGAACATAAATTCGTCGCCCAAAGTCGTTGACTTTAGGGCACCGTTTAATCCCGCCATAATTTCAGACTTTGGGCGACGCACTGTTCGTCGCCCAAAGCTACATTTCGTCGCCCAAAGTTGAATTTTTTTATGAACCATGATCGTTCATACGTTCGAGCTCCAATACCAAACTTCTAGATCTCCAATTGACCTAATATTTTAGAGGAATGATCTTTGAGTGATAAACTAATAAATTAACGGTTCAGATCGTTAAAAACACAATCGACATATAAGGTTCTACATATAAATCAGTGGTTTTTGCATTTGAAGAATAAAATTATATCAACTCTTTCGTTAAAACCTTGTAGCTTCAATAATTGTGAAGACCACAATGTGATTATCACAATCAGAGCCATTCTTCATATATGTTCATACTCAAAGATCAACCCTGGAAAAAATCGGCTCAATCGGAGTTCATCTACCCGTTCGATTATTATTATAAGAATCAAGATCGTTCATACATCCTAAATGCTAAACCTAACTTCTACATCTCCAATTGAGTTAATTTTTTGCATGGATGATCTTTGAGTGAGGCACTAAGGAATGATCGGTTCGGATCATTAAAAACACAATACAAAAGTGATCTTCTACATACAAATACACTTGAAGAGTATAATTATATTAACTTTTGGGTAGAAATTTTGGCGATTCAACAATTTGTGAAGACTAAAATGTGATTTCAACGATCGGAACCGTTCATTCTATTCGTTTATACTAGAAGATCATCCCTGCAAAAAATCGGCTAAATCGGAATTCATCTCATACTTCGATTCGTATTAAAAAATTTACAATCGTTCATAAGTTCAACCACCATTACCTAACTTCTACATCTCCGATTGAGCTAATTTTTTGCATGGATGATCCTTGAGTGGGGAATTAAAAAATGAATGGTTATGATCTTTGGAAATACAATCGTATCGTATGCTATTACATATATAAAATTGTAAACAAAAAAGTATTCTTACTTTGGGCGATGAACTACAAATTTCGTCGCCCAAAGTTATCTTGGGCGAGGAACCTCACAATTCGTCGCCCAAAATGTGAAGTTCCTCGCCCAAACCATTATTACAAAACAGGATGACCCTTTGGGCGACGAACATAATATTGTCACCCAAACAGTCTTTGGGCGAGGAACATGTATATTTCTCGCCCAAAATGAGTTTGGGCGGCGAAATAGTTTGTCACCCAAAGTATGTTTGGGCGACAAATTTACGTTTTCCTCGCCCAAAGACACTTTGGGCAACGAACATGTATATTCCTCGCCCAATGTATTTCTCAATTAATTGTTTGTCGCGTATGTTTAGGCGACGAGATGTGTTCGTCGCCCAAAGTGACTTTGGGCGAGGAACGTGTTATTCGTCGCCCAAACCTCCTTTGGGCGACGGACCTGTTCGTCGCCCAAACCTTTATGACATTGAGTGACAAATGTTCTTGTTCGTCACCCTAAATTGCTTTGGGCAACGAATATATGTTCGTCGCCCAAATATGTTTTTCTTGTAGTGGCACCTGTATTTTAGGTTGCCTACGTACCCATTGTAGGATCAAACCACACGTAGTTCCAAGGTTTTAGGATTTTAATAGGCGGATGACCCACTTAAAAGATTTGTGTAATTTGGGTAGGGTTTAGAGCCCTTGGATTTGATTTGAGAAATTAATTCAGGGACTTTTGTGTGTACAACTAATTTATGAAGGATTTGGGTGGATTTGATTTGGTGCGAAATTAATTCAAAGAAATTTGTATGAATTAATTCCTAAGGAAATTTGAAGAATTTTGTGAATGAGGTTGAGTGTGAATTTTGCTCACATTGCCTACGTACCCATGATGGGATCAAACCGGACGTACTTCGGTGAAGAATTTGAGTTGGTTGGCTTTGTGCCACTTTGGGGTTGAATTTAGAATTTGGATTTGAGAATTTGGTTTTGTACCAATTTGAGAGTTTGAATTTGGGATTGGAGGAAAATATTGTGCCCATTAATATTTTCGTATCATTTATTTTTTTAAATGACACATATTCTTATTTTTAATGGGTGAACATGAATTTGGTTATGTGCCCACTATAATTGTTTTGTATCAATTATTTATTAATTGATATATTTTATTTTTTTAATGGGCAGTAAAGAATTTGGGAGACCACCGAACTTTGTTTATTTTATACCAATTTTAATGGGCATGTTAGATTTGACAACAAACCCATTAAATTTGATTGCTCATTGTTTGATACTTGGCATATATATTTTTTTGTATTTCATTATATAAGCCAATTACAGTAGATGCAATTCAAATAAGAATTGGCCTCTACTTTCTTGTAGACCCAGTTAGTGAGATTTTGGAGGTACATCTCCTTTGAGCATGGTGAACTTAGAAAGCCCCACATGGTGAACTTTATTGCTGCAACTTAAATTAAGGCCTTGGAATGATATATGTTGCTCTCTGACCGCATTGCAATGTTTTGGTGAGTTGGATAGCAACTTAAATACCACACAACAGCTAGGCTTTGTGCCAATTCTCAGAATCTCAAAGTGCAGCAGCCCCATGTCTTTTGGGCTCTAAATTTAGCGTGCGTGAGTTCACATTAATCCATTACTCCCCCCTTTTTTTATTTTTGCTGCACATCCCACCTATTAGACATGGCAATATTGATCTTGTCTTTTGCTCAGGATTGCAGCACCATAAAGAGGTGGAAGTCAATTTATTTTTTCACTTCTTTCCTCGTGTGGTGCAACCTCTATGTGGCTGTTATGTCAGAGTAGCAAGATAGTTTATGACCTTGCTTTTGTAGGCTAAAACCTTAAGGTACCTTTCTCTTCTGCCTTGGACCATTTTAATCAGCATACTAACTACGCAAAGGCAACGGCTGGCGGCTAGGGTTAGGGTTCTTTTCAACTGGGTGGCAACGCCGAGATCACGCTCGAGTCTCTCTCTCATCTAATATCAGCGTTTTGAGGGGGGAAGTCTGATGGAGGAAATCGAAACTAGCTTCTCCAAAAGTTTAATTCTGACAGAAGACGAGGTTGATGCTATCCCGATTGCGCGACCAAACTCAATGACAAATAGGGAAGTGTTGCAGCGTAGCCTGGTGGGGATGGTTTTAACAAAGAAGCCTTATCATAGAACGGCCTTTAAACAAACCATGGTGAAGCTGTGGGATGCAATGGGGGCAGTGACTGTGACGGATTTGGGGCCTAATCTTTTTTTGTTCACCTTTGCTTTTGTGGAAGACAAGAACCAGGTGATCCTACAGGCGCCTTGGACCTTCGATAGAGCCTTAGTAATACTCGAAACCCCAAATGGCCAAATTGCACCGTCCCAGATGAAACTCAAATTTGCAGATTTTTGGGTGCAGTGCCATAATATTCCTTTTGACCTAATGACAGAAGAAATTGGCAAGATCATTGGCGATGGTATAGGCCAATGCCTGGAAGTCGCAGGGGGATTTGCGGCGCATCTGGTGGGTAGGTTCCTCCGTGTTAGGGTACGACTCGATGTAACAAGACCGTTGCCTCGGGTGAAAAAGCTTCTTCTTGATGAAGGAGTGTTGGTGACAGTTGAGTTTAGATATGAACGACTCCCTCATCACTGTCATGCTTGTGGACGGATTGGACATAGTTCCAAAGTATGTGAATTTATATCGGAGGCACAGAAGTCCCATCCTCAATACCAATGGGGGGATTGGTTATTAGCAAAGGGTGAACCAGGGAAATTTAATCCGGTGGACTCTGGAAAGGGGGGTGCTGCGGAGGATGTAGTTGCGGCGGTGGAGGCTGTGGTAGAAGAGGTGACTGAAGGGGCAGTTCGCCGACCTCAGGCTATGCGGCATGCCAGACCTGTGAATAACGCCGAGGGTGATGGAAGCATGGCATCAGTTTCGCTGTCGACTCCCCCGAATACAGATGGGGACTGTTCGAAGCTTGGTACAGCTGCTGGGAATGCCGATGCAGGTATGAGTTCGGTTCCGCTTGGGACAATCTTTGAGAATATACAGGTGGGTTTAGACAAAGACACCGCTGGGCCTCAATCACGTACCACACCCTCTAGTTCCAGGGTGGCATCTCAAATTATGGCTGACCGGGGGGAAGAGGAAAGACGCCGCTCTGCCCGAGTAGCGGCACGGGAAAAACAAGACACAAGAAAGCCAATGGGTGGTGGCGGGGGGCTACCAGATGCTTTACTAAATTCAGGACTGTTGGGTGAGGCAAATGCAAAGCTGGGGAACATGGATGGGCCATGGGCAGTACAAGAAGCGGAAGGGTCCGTAGAGAAACAAGATATGCCTACAGGGAGTAAAATTTCAAAGTTAAGCAGGGTGCTAAAGCATGTGTTAAAAGCATCAGAGGGGGCATCGGGGGGGAAGAAGGAAGACTTGATTGGCAGGCCCTCGATGCCCAAGGAAATTATCCAGGTCGAAGGCACCCCCTCTACATTGACCTCATCTTTGGAGGTTTCGGAAGTGACAAACAGAGTAAGGGGGGGGAAAAGAAAAATGGCGGAGGAAGAAAAGGGTGTAGGCGCAGCAAAGAAAAAAGGGCGCCTCATGGATGCACTAGTTTCAGCCCCAGGGGCTAAAGTGGTGGGACCGGATGTTCCGGCCCACCACGAGAAATGATACTCCTAAGTTGGAATGTCCGAGGACTCCGGCACACTCGGACATTCGACTCTCTCAAGAATCTTGTGAGAGAAAAGAGGCCGGACGTCATTTTTCTGATGGAAACAAAAATGACGGATAGACAGATGGAAAATTTGCATCTCAGTCTTGGGATGAAAGGATCGATGTTTGTGGGTAGACGAGGTTTATGTGGTGGTCTAATTATGCTATGGAGGCATGGATGGGAACTGAAACTTTTGTCTTACTCCACGGGGCATATTGATATGCAATGCACACAGGCAAATAACCCTCAATTTCGGATTACTGGGTTCTATGGCAATCCTGTTGTGAGTCAAAGACGACACTCGTGGGAATTACTCAGACGTCTGAATGGAATTCAGACCAGCCCATGGCTTGTACTAGGTGATTTTAATGAAATTCTATCTCTGGAGGAGAAAATGGGGGGGCGAGATCGGCCTGAACATCAAATGCATGACTTTAGAGAGACCTTGCTTGATTGTAACCTCTCTGTTGTTCCATTTATAGGGGATCCTTTCACTTGGGAATGCCGACGTGGTGGTATAAGTTACATTAGAGAACGATTGGATCGGGCTGTGACGAATCCAGCATTGCAGGAATTATTTGGGGAGATAATGGCGCACCATATCCAATTTCCTGGATCCGACCACATTCCCATCTTGGTTCGGACATTGCCACATGCTAGTGTATTTCCACAGACACACATAGGCCGCAGGTTCCACTTTGAACAACGTTGGTGTCGAGAGGAGGGTTGCGAAGATGTGATTAGGCGGGTATGGGCGAACACGGTGTCTGGGGGGGCTGCAGTGATACCGGGGCTTAAGAGGTGTGCGGGTCAATTAAAATCATGGAGCTCTAAGCTTTTCAGGAGGCGGCAAGTTCAAATAAAAAAGATTCAATCTGAACTCGAAGCCATCAAAGCGACTTCCCCACATGGCACCCACCTTATGAAACAACGGGAATTGGAAGCAAATTTGGAACGACTTGTGGTAGAAGATGAACTGTATTGGCGGCAACGCTCCAGGATCTCGTGGCTTCGGGAAGGCGATAGGAACACCAGATTCTTTCATGCACACGCAAAAGAACGGGGCCGCATAAACTCCATCAATGGGTTGTTAAATGAGCAGAATGAATGGGTCACCGAAAATGGGGTGGTCGGCGCCATGTTTTGTGACTACTTTACGGGACTGTTTACTACCACTGGGGGCAAGAGCATGCAGCACATTCTGAGCCATGTGGAACCCAAGATCTCGGATGCAATGAATGTCAGCCTATTACACCCTTTCAGCCGAGAAGAAGTTGAGAAAGCCCTCTCTCAGATGTATCCCACAAAATCTCCGGGTGTGGACGGTATGCCCGCTCTCTTTTACCAACGGTACTGGCATATTGTGGGTGATAGTGTTACGGATTTTTGCCTCAAAGTTTTGAACGGACATGAAAGTGTGGGGAGCGTCAATGACACCCTCATTGCGCTCATCCCAAAGATTGAGAAGCCACAGTATGTATCGAACTTCCGACCGATCAGCCTCTGTACGGTTCTCTACAAACTTGTTGCTAAGTCTCTTGCCAACAGAATGAAAGGGGTGCTCCCAAGCGCGATTTCGGAAAACCAAAGTGCCTTCGTCCCGGGCCGCCAAATTATTGACAATGTGGTTGCTGCTTTCGAAACTACCCACACAATTAAGACTCAGAGTGCTTCAGC
Source organism: Dryas octopetala (assembly GCF_963921425.1). Classification (NCBI taxonomy): domain Eukaryota; kingdom Viridiplantae; phylum Streptophyta; class Magnoliopsida; order Rosales; family Rosaceae; genus Dryas; species Dryas octopetala. Next base: position 13,726,344 of record NC_141368.1, read on the forward strand.
CACACCGAAAATGGCACTTAAATTAGACATGGCTAAGGCATACGACCGAGTCGAATGGTGTTTTTTGGAAGCCATCATGCTTAAATTGGGGTTTCATGAACGGTGGGTTGCCCGGATTATGGATTGCATTACTACTGTTCGGTTTGCAGTTTTGTGGAAGGGAGTCCCTCTGGGGAAGATTACACCACACAGGGGCCTTCGGCAAGGTTGCCCGCTCTCCCCATACCTGTTTTTATTATGTGCCGAAGGCCTTAGTGCACTACTACAGAATGCAGAACGACAAAATATGATTCGAGGTGTTAAGGTTGGCTTCGGCGCTCCATCAGTTACCCATCTCTTCTATGCAGATGATAGTCTCTTGTTCCTTGAGGCTACTACTGGGGCGGCATGGGCGATAAAGAAAATATTGAAAACTTATGAAGATGCCTCAGGACAACTAGTCAACTTCACTAAATCTGCTGTATGTTTTAGTAAGAATACAGAGCACCTTATCCGCACAATAATATCCCAGGTTTTGGGTGTTCCTGTAATGCAATGTCATGAAAAATACCTGGGCTTGCCTACGGTGACAGGGAGGAGAAAATTGGATGTGTTCAATTCCTTAAAGGACCGGGTCTGGCAGCGGCTTAATGGGTGGAAGGAAAAGCTACTCTCACGGGCTGGAAAGGAAGTCTTGTTAAAATCGGTAATACAGGCCATTCCCACTTATTATATGAGCATTTTTAGGATGCCTAAGGCAACGTGCAGGAAGATTACTGCCTTGGTATCTCGGTTTTGGTGGGGCAACAAACATAAACAGGGCATGCACTGGCTGGCGTGGGAGAAGCTGTGTGCGTCGAAGCTGGAGGGGGGGCTGGGCTTCCGAGATTTGGAGAGTTTTAACAAGGCTATGTTAGCGAAGATGGGCTGGAGGCTTATCAACTCCCCACATGTTTTAGTAAGCCGGGTGTTAAAAGGAAAATACTTCCCAAATGGAATTTTTTCAGAGGCACATCTGGGGTCTAGACCCTCCTTCTTCTGGAGATCACTTATGTGGGCTAGGGATCTACTATTGACGGGATTGAGGTGGCGGGTGGGCAATGGAGATAACATTTCGGTATACAAGGATGGCTGGCTTCCCACCCCAACTACCTTTCGGGTGCACTCTCCTCAATTAGCAGCGAATGTTTTAGCAACGAATGATTTAAGGGTCTGTGATCTAATCACTCCTGGAAGGCAATGGAATTATGATCGCATCTATTCTCTTTTTTCCATAGCGGAAGCAGATGTGATTGTCGGCATTCCTATCAGTCGATTGCCTGTGGAAGATACCCAGATATGGCATTACTCTCGCAATGGACATTATACGGTTAGAAGTGGCTATTGGGTGGATATGGCGGAGAAGCATCGCATGGGGGGCTCTGAGGGACCATCTCGGGTTTCAATGGAAGGTTTATGGCGGAGGGTATGGCAGCTCAAGATACCGGGGAAGGTGAAAATTTTTCTGTGGCGAGGGTGTAAAGAGATCCTCCCATGCAACGCCAACCTATTCCATCGCAAGCTATGCGACACTCCCATATGCCCTTGCTGTTCCAAAAAACCTGAAACTTCATTACATGCTATTTGGGGATGTAAACATGCCCGTTCAATTTGGAACCACTCTTCCCTAAGTGAAGCAGTGGGATGGCCGATGGGGGGGTCTGTGATGGATTTGATTCAGTTTGCTATGCAGGTCCTCACAAAGGAGGAAATGACTCTGTTTGCTTTTATATGTTGGGGAATTTGGCACTACCGGAATGATTGGGTGCACAACCAGGTGAGAGTGGATGCTGCACTTTCATTCGACCGCCTGGCCCATCTAGCTGTGGAATATGGGGAAGCTCAAACCCAGGTACAGGGGGTAGGATTGATGTCATCTAGTCTAAATCTTTGGGAACACCCGCCTGTTGGAGTTTACAAAATAAATGTGGATGGGAGTACATCTGTGGCGCAGCGCAAGTGTGGGCTGGGAGTGGTGATTCGCGACAGTGCCGGTGATGTTATGGCTGCAGCAGCCAAACACGTCCCGGGGTCCTTCTCTCCTAATGCTACAGAATTAATGGCGGCTGCAATGGGACTGACTCTAGCTTTGGACATGGGATACCAACATGTGATTCTAGAAATGGATGCCCAAGATGCAGTAAAACGTATCATGGATGACTCTCCCTGTTTGCATGCCGACGGTGTCTTGGTGGAGGAAGCTCGCCTGCGCATGGCATCCTTTCGGAGTGCCTCTTGCCAATTTAGAAGACGGGCTGCTAATAGAGTGGCTCATGAGCTAGCCCAATTTGCTAGGTCTCATGTTGGAGTATCCATATGGACTGATGTAATGCCTTCTTGGCTCATTGAAGCAGTGTTCACTGATTCTCAATAAATAAAATCAATAGCTTCTTATCAAAAAAACTACATTTTTTGTAACTCAACGCACCATGGATTCGGCCCAACCCGTTCGGTGCTTGAGATATATGGATTCAGCAGAATCCTTTATGGTTTCCTACCCATAAAGGAAAATTTTTTTCCTACCCACCCATTATCAAGAATTTTTCTTCTCTCATGCATACCCGAGGCATGAGGACCTGGTCCAGACCCGGATATATGATGTACATCATATCGTATACCAGAACATTTTTATACAACAATACATGGTGGTATCTTATACCCTATACCAAAAAGTGTTTATGTATCAAGACATTTTTGTATAGAATATTAGAATGTGTATCATGTATCGCTGTATGCATGACTAGATTTGCATGTATCAAGACATTTTCATGGTTCGGACTAGGTTAATTTGCATGACTCGGGTGCTGATCGCAGGAATTTTCAGTATCCACAAATACCCCTAGCATATACTTAATACATAATGCTCAACTATTGTGAACAGCCAAAAAGAAAAGCCATTATGAAGTTCGAATGTCAACTGTTTAACTCCCCACACCTTTACGAGTTTTAGGCCATGGTATTTGACCGTGATGGGAGATTAATTGATTTGAGGAAACGGTTAATTAATTGAATTATATTATTGTTGCCGATTCATGGAGGTACGTGAGTCGATCACGTAGCCTTTAATGAGTTTAGCAAAAGGGCAAACTAGCTTGTGTCTTTAACTTGCTACTGTTAGTGAGTTTTGGTAGGTATAGGAGGTGGGTAGAGTTGGGGTTTTTTTCCTTTTTTTTTTTTTTTTCATTTAACTTGTGCCTTAATCATTTTATATAAAGATAAGCATGTCACTAAAATTTGAGTGGGGAAATAGGCGGGTATGGGGTGGGAATAACGACGTCCGAATCTGAATTCTCTAGTTGTTTTTCTTTTTTAAATGTAGCTTATTCGTGTCATCTGAATCCAAAGTTTATGTAACTATATTCAGAAAAAGTATAACAAATTCATTTCATGTCTAATTTGTTCAAACTATTCAATAATAAATATATAAATTAATAAAATTAAAAAGTCAATAAAAAAAGTAGAGAAAAATAAAATTGAGGATCTGGATCTAATCACAATAGTCTTATTAATGAGGCTTCCAAACTTTTTTAATGTATTCATAAATCTTATTGTAAATTTTTTTAAATACCAATGGCAATAGAGCACGATACATGTATCACCGAAATTAAGGGGCATTTGATCGAATGCTCATACAGAATTTTATTTTCTTACACCGCAATGACAACCAAACTGTCACTGTATTTCACTGCAGTGATTCTTATGTGTCCAATAAACATTAAAACAATAATAATGATTTAGTTAAATGCTTAAATAGATGACCGCAAGGTTAAGTATCCATTACTGTTTGTCATTCTCACATGCGGCACTGACTGACAATTGCACTAGGGTTCAAGGAAGCAAATGAAAGAAGCATCTCATCACGTTCAAATATAGCCATCTCCTTTTCTTGCAGGTTCACCCAAGCTTCAATATCTTCACCCCATTTGGTATCAACCAAACAAAAAAACTTGTCGAAGTGCGAAGGAGAAGTGACCCAAATGGGTTTACCCCACCCAAAATCCATATCATATAATGGAAATCCACATAAACTTGAACACCAAAACGTATTTACTGCCATCTCACGAAGTTCAGTCCCCTTTCTAATAGATTCAGAAAGCACAGAGAAGCAATCTTCGCTTTTAAAACTCTTTGCCTTGTCATAATTAAAGAAGTCCATTAACCCTTTCCTCATCTCGACAACCAGTTCAGATAGTTCGATGTCATTTTTTTCAACCAAAACATGGAATCGCCCAATGATATTTCCTATAGCATTATCCGGCAGTCGAGGGACCATTCGTTTGCGCAAATTGAGCATTTGGGACAGTAATGTCGGCATTGATGATGATATAGATTGAGACGCAGCCGCAGCTACAGCATTAATGGCACATTTCAACACAACCGCAGATACTAATTCCACGCGCGTTGGGCCATTAGTGCCGAGCTGTTGATTAAGTAGTAGTCTACTGGTTTTGGCCTTGAGGCTGGCCATCTTTGAGACGCTAAACACAAACCTCCTTGTGGTGAAATTTTGAGGGAGAATTGTTATTAGACCGTTTGAGGTGCTCGTTGGCAATGGAGACACAGGCGGCATCAACGGTCCAGTATTGATGAACTCCGGAAGCAGTATTTGACGAACATGTTTAACGTATTCATTACGAGCAGCTGTAGTCCAGCTCCGGACGAATGTGCACAAAGATGATGCATCCACAATCTTGTGTGAAAGAGAGACTCCAACAGCTATTCCTCCGCCGTTAAAGACAGTGACTTGAACATGCAGAAGAACATCCAATGCATCAAGATTAGTAACACTAGTGGGAATAAATTGGCATAGTAAATTGGGGCCTGGAATTTGGGAGAGAAAATTGGAGAGGTGGCAGTTGATTTGGGCTTCTACAAAATAAGCGCCTTTGTCGTTGCACTCAATGGATGGCCCGTTGAGTCGTCCGGCAAATGGATAGTAATGAACCAAGGTTTTGGATAGCGACTTCTGTAGCTGGTGAGACAACAATGATTTCGATACCATATGGTTGCTGCTGTTGGAGGCTGAGTAGAAGAAAATCATATCTGCGCCAATGTTTGGGGGGAATGATTGCTCAAAAAGAGAGAGCTTGAAGTTTTTATGGTGATAAGGAGTTGGAGTGGATGGCCTGATGGTTTTTTTCGAGATGATCTCTACCTTCATTTCTGTCATCTTTTCCTTTGTTTGCAATTTGCAGCTTCCTCCTATATGCTTATATATATATATATATATATATATATATATATATCTTTTGGTTTAGCATGACAAATAATGTACGAAGAAATTGTCCGACTTTTAATAGAAAAAATTGTCATATTTTTTTATATATATAGGAGGAAATCACTTGGACTTGATTTTCATGGATTTTAAAAGAGTTTACAGATTTTATGAATTCTTATTGATTTCCATAGAATCCATCAAAATCTGATGGGAAAATGCTAAAATTTTGATAAATAATCTTTGTTATTTGAACAAAATTCACCCAAATCCATAATCTAATCCATTAAAATCCACCACTTAATGAAATTAATGACTTTTTTAGAACACATAGATTTTTAAGGAATCTATTAAAATCTGAGTTAGGGATACCTTGATTTCTATCAAATCCATTCAAATCCTAATTGAAAACATCTAGATTTTGTTGAATTTTTAAAATCTATTAAAATATGAGTTAGGGACACTCTGCCTTTAGATTTTATAGATCTCTTATATACTTGTATATTATATTGAAATCAAATAACGTATATCAAGGGCCGAAGACCCATCTTTATAGTTCACCTCGAATCCTAGAATTTCAAGTTTAATATATGTATAAAAAATAAATTTTTTATATGTAAATATTGAAGTTTTTATGTACATAGTTAAAAAAAAAAAAAAATTTATATTATTTGAGTTACCCCTTTGAATCAAATCTGACTAATGTTTAAAATTTAATAAAGGGAGACTTAAAGTGTAATTCATTTATGACTCTTTCTTAGACTAAGACTGATAGTGATTTAGAATTTTTAATTAAGTCCTTTTATTTTTCTTCTTTGACGGCTTTATGTTAGAGTTTAACTCCAAATTAAAACCTAACATAAAGTCATCAACAAAGTCCACTCTACACCCTAGGAGGGGAAATACCCTTCAAATTGGGAAAAGACTTTATTATGAATTAAAAGAATTTTCTTATAAATTAAAATGACTTTATCATGAATTAAAAAAAATTTCTTATAAATTATTATGAATTAAAAAAAATTTCTTATAAATTTTAAAACACTCCTGGTCTCCATCTAAAAATTTTTTTTCTAAAGAATCTAAGCCAAATTATCTCTTTAATAAATTATAATAGAAATCAAATTTTGTTTAAATTTGAAGAGCCTATTAATAAATAATTTTAACTCTTCAATTTTTACTATTCAAATTGCCACATAGGTCAGCAAAGTGAGATTTGAAGAGTTTCTTGGATATGCTCTAAGCAGTTGATGCCTAATTCAATTTCCAATCACATCGATTTGGTAGGGCGATGGGTATGGGTTGATCAATGGTTTGGATTGATGTATTTCATTGGGTGTATTTGGATTTGGGGAGCTCAAATCAAAATTCACCTGTTTGGATTTAAATTAAAAAGCGGATTTAAATTCACCTGTTCGGACCAGGCCGCCCCGATTAATTATTTTAATTATTTTAAGTTTCTACTATTATTTAATAAATCAAATACTTAATGACGAGCCGGGCCGACCCAACCCGATGTACACCTCTTCTTCTAAATGAACTAAGCACTCGATGCCTTTGCCTAGCATTCTAAGTACTCAACACAAAATTTTTTTTAAATATTGCCACGTATTATCCACTAGTATTAGCGCAAAGATTGCCTAAAAGTGCGCCTTATAGAAATATTTTTTGTCTTCTTATTACATAAATATATAAAAAATTAATAAACATATATAAAGTAATAAAACAAAGAATTCAAGCTTAAGGAGTCACATTCACCCGATTTCAATAATAACAAATACTGATTGCCAAAATTGAACAATAACTAAATTGAATTATAGATAAGTTGATTTTTTTGCCCTTCCTTTTGTTGGTTGAGAACAGAAAAATGAATGCATATTATTGAATTTACAAACACAGTGTCATTATGTCTTTACATATCTTGTTAATTAACCAATTCAAGTTGGAAGGAATTATAGTCTCTAAAATCAATTAGCGAAGATCATAAAAACTGAGAATTCAGAGAGCATGGCTCAAAGATTTGGAACTGGAGGACAAAGATCATGTTGATGCACATGACAGAGAATAAAGATTCAGAAATTGAGGGGGGAATGTTGGAATTAAAAAAATCAGTGAATTAAGCAAAAAGTAATGGTAAAAAGAATGAATACAGTAATGTGAATGTGAAGTGCATGTAAATTCGTGAATGGTTCTTGGAGTTCTTGGATCAGTATATGTCTGCAAACTTATGCATTAATTGGCTTAGTTTAATATAAAAGGGGTAAGGAACTTCAGTTGTAATCAGCACATCTTTTTTTCAAGAAAGAAAGAAATATTATTTGATCGTTCCAAGTGTTTCAAGTCTTGTGTATGTTTAAATATTGTTTTCATTAGGAACTCTTTATGATCGTTTTATCACTTTATCATACATCTCCAACATGTTTTATTTAGTGAATTTGGTATTTGTTAGTTATTTATTTGTGTTACTCACCTTGTGTTATCTAATAGATATCGACTTTTTCTTTGTTTATTTAAATTTTCAACATGGTATGAGAACTTATATTTTCAACACGAAAAACTCTACAATACAACTTTATATATCAAATAACTACTCTTTTCACACTACACCTTAATTTGGCCAGTGACTCAGCTTGTACTTCATGGCCCTGTCGTTTTTGCGTTCTTGCCGCTTGCAGGCTTCATTGGTCTGTTGTTTACTGTGCCACGGCATCTACTTCAGCCTTCATTAGAAGATGTAAGCATCAATTAGTGACTAGTATGCTGTTTTTTTTTTCTACTACCTGTGTAATTTGTAAAAATAATGAACTAGTTTCCAGTACTATCTAGTTGGAGAGAACTCTGGTTGCACTGTATCTAGTCTGAACTCTGAAGTAGCTTCAACTCAGATATTGCTTGTGCCTGTTATGTACAAATCAAAAAGATGAAATTTAGAGCATTTATATACAACACTCCTGAAAGTTTCCAAGGCATAGGAAATCATATACCTGAATGGCATTCTTCCTACGCTCTCTGCGCAAACAATCTTCTAGGTACTTCACTCTCTGATTGGTCTACAAGCCAAAGAATGAAATACAGATATTATGTAATGGGATCTAATGCATGACTAGAAGTAAGTAAATTACATAAATAACTGGATGGGAACAATTTTTTTTTGTGTGTACCAGATTACAGAAATTCTCGATGTACTCTTTAAGTCCTGCAACTGTGCGACGACTTTGCTGATACTGCTCCCAAATGACCTATAAAGCATCAAATTTCTAATCAAATTTTGCTTAGGCATTGACATTGCAAGGCAAGTTGGTATTCTTACTATTCTGCAAACAAGCTTAATTAATTACCTGTATATTGGGTGGTAGAGGAAGGCCTTGAGCCAGAAACACCTGATCCACTTCAAGCACATTTAGCAGATGCACTTTTCTAGTTGTTATTATGATTTTACTTCCCAAACCAAACCAACTCCGGTTTCTGGCAAGGGCATACAGTTGATCCAAATCATCAACATCGTCGAGGACAATAAGGACCCGTTTATAGCCTAATTTTTCCTTAATCATATCCATCCCTTGTGTTACATCTCTTACTTTTACATCCCCTTGTGATAGAACTTCAGAGAGAAGCTTTTCTTGTAATTGAACCAAGCCATTGGGTTTTCTTGAATTTTGTCCAACATTTTTCAGGAAGCTGCTACCTTCAAAAGTGTAAAAAATTTGCTTGTAAACAGCTTCAGCAATTGCTGTCTTTCCCATTCTGCTCGGCCCGCATATCCCTACTATGAGAACATCATCTGATCCTACTTGCAAGAAGAGATGCAGATAGTCATCAATAATATCATATCTAAGGGGATAGATGGAAACATTGAGATTCGTGGGAGTCCGTTTATTCACAATATCTTCAACAACTTTACCAACCAACATGGATTCAATCCTGAAAGACGTTTGTTGGCAAAAGAATGTAAGCACAAGGACATAGACATCTAGCTTATGAGTCACGAGAGTCAAAGAAATGCAGCTTAAAAAACAACTGGGCAACAAATAAGAATACTAATAAAATTATTAGAATGAGGCTTATTGTACTTTGATTCTAGGAAAGTAGAAATGAACAAGGAGAGCCAAGAAAAAATCATTAGTTATTCAGAAGGAGACTAAGGCTTCTGCTAGACTGGTTTGGACAGGCTTTGCTTCCAAATTTAGATATTAAGAAAAAAAAAATCCTAAAAAATCTCTAAAATTCAGTTTAAAAAATCCTTAAAAGGTGAGGTTTCAAGGTCGTAAGATTAAATACATTCTACTTGTGAACTAATTCAGACATTATTTAGATCAAGCAAATCTGAAAGCAAGAAATGAATGAACACACCTATTTTGGCCACTATGATCCCAACCACAGAAATTGGCAGCTTGTTCAAGAGCCCTCTTCCACCTTTTGTGCCAGAAACTCCCTTTCCTCTGAATCCCCACAACTTTTGAAGCATACCCTCTTTGCTTCCTAACATCAGAAGGATCCACACCATAGAAAATGGGCAGGACTATAAGCCCCCACTTGTCCCGGGACTCCAGAATAGCCACCAGTTCCTCAAGACACCACCTGGAATAAAGATAGTCCTTGGAGAATAGTACTATGGAGATTCTTGAAATGGCTATGGCTTCTTGAAGGTCTTGTCCGATCTCTGTGCCCCTCTGTTTGGTTCGCTGCTGCTTGTGGTCTGTGAAGGAAGGGACTCCTCGAATGGTCAAGGACCTGGATATCATGTCTGTGATGTACTTGCAGGGGTCGTCCTTTTGGACACTTATGTAGACGTAATGTGATGGGTTGGATGAGGAGGCCATGGGAGTAGTAGATTTTGAGCTGGTAGATGAGTCTCACAGTTGCACAGAATTTGCAAATGCAATAATTGAGTAGAGAGTACTAGAGTAGAGAGTAGAGAGTAGAGAAAAAAGCTTTAGATTATTTTAGATTAATCAAATTTAACCAAATTAATTGAGTTGTCTACTTGTCTATCAGTATTTTACAGATTATTAATTGAAGTATATTGATATTTGAATGAGTGAAGGACCGGAAGGATAAAACTAAGCCTTATTAGCACAAATGCCCATAGAAAATAACTTTCATTTTTACTCTGCTCCATTTAAATTTAATTTTCTTATTTTACTCTCCAAACTTTATAAATTCTTTCAATAAGTCATATTTCGTCAAGTACATTAATGACTCCGTAAAAAAAAACTAATGTAACGTTCATTTACATAAACGACATGTCAGATTTTTTAACGAAATTATTGATGAACTTGACAGAATATAAGATTTGTAAAATTTGAAAAATAAAGTGAGAAGATTAAAGTTTAAAGGGACAAAGTGAGAATAAAAGATACTTTTAAAGAATATTTACACAAATAAGCCTAAAACTAATTACAATGTGGTACACAATTTAGTAGCACAATGCGATTTGTCTAACATAATTATTTGGAGTTAAAAAGAGACAATTTTTCTACAACAGGGATTGATGATATGTCATCACAAATAAAGAGAAGGGTGAGTGCCAAACTTCAATTCTCAAACCCCCTTATCTTTGTCAGTAATGTGACATTACTAATTCTTGTTATAAGAAAGTTTTCATTTAATAGAAAAGTTGTATCACATTTGTTTGTGTAACCTAGTTAAAAGGGATTTGATCCCTTTCACTCAAATAAATAAGAAATATGGTATCAATGTTATATATAAAATTGCAGCACATATAAAACAAAATGTGATATCAATAATAACATTATTTGATAAATATAATTGTCTAAATAAATTTAGTGACCTTGGGTCCTTGACCATATTTCTTCTTCATTTATTTGGCAAAGTGTCGCTTTTTGCATAATTGGATTTTCCATTTGTTTATTTTATCTATAAATATGGTCAAATAGTGTAGTCTTTTTCACGGACATGGCTTGAAACAAACGCTGAGTTAATAAAAAAAATTAGAAAAGAAAAAGATAGAAGACTAATAGTCAACGTCAATATGCACGCGTCCAACTTACCTCGAGTGGTGCATATTAAGAAGGGCCCTTCTTTCTTCTGAGTACACATCAATGTGAATTGCTTATCAAACCAAATAAAGCAAAAATATTATCAATCAACTCATTTTCATAGTGTATTTATTTACTTTTTTGATCTCTCATTTTTAGCAGAGAATGAATGTAAAAAAGAAGAAGAAAATTGCAGAGTTCTGAACTGCTGGCTACTCTCTAGAAGAGGAGGGTATTGTATTGTGTTGCTCACATTGCAGAGTTAAGAGTTTCATAGACATTGCTTGCTTCAATGGCCACCTTCACAAGAACACACGCATCCTCGTTTTCCTTCATGTCCACAGTGACTCGGCGCCGGCACGATGTGTTCCTGAGCTTCAGGGGCGAGGACACCCGCTACAACATCACCGCCAACCTCCACAGAGCCCTTGTCGACGCCGGCGTACCCACTTTCAAAGATGACGTCAATCTCCAGAAGGGCGGCGAGATCGCCTCGGAGCTGCTCAAGGCCGTACAGATGTCAAGAATCGCAATCATAGTGTTCTCAGACAACTACGCCACCTCCGGGTGGTGCTTGGACGAGCTGGTCAAGATTGTGGAGTGTAACAGCGAAGTGGGTCAGGTGGTTTTGCCCATTTTCTATGATGTTGAGCCTAAGAATGTGAGAGAACAGATGGGTAGTTTTGAAGAGGCGTTTAGAGTGCATGAAGAGAGTGGGAGGGGGAAGAACAAGGTGGAGGCATGGAGGAAAGCTTTGGCGGAAGCAGCTAATCAGCCTCATGGATGGGATATGCATAATGTTGCTAGTTGGTAATTGTAATTATCTCTCTCTTTTTTTTGTTTTTTATGTTTGTGATGGCATTGGAAATTATTTTTGTTTGCTGAGATTTTAAGAATAGGGAAAGAAGGTAAGAGGGGACTGATTCAATTTTGAATTTTTAAACTGGGGCTGATTAAATCATGCCAACTGAATGCTCCTTTTGTTACTAGCCTAGACATCAAAAGAGATTGCCTACATGGGAAAGCAATTAACTTTGAAGTTATCCAGAGAACATTTTCTGTATATTGCAAATTTTGTTAAAAGCAGACATCACCGCTTTAATGAGTGTACAATTTTACCAAAATATTTGGGACATTGTTCTGCATATTTTCTGCATTCCTAGTTATTAGGTAGCCAGTTCCATGGGTCGCTGAATTTAGCTGGTTATTATAAGCAAATGGAAGGGTAAAATGTTCAGTGTGACAAGCTTCAGTTCAGGGTGACCTATGTAACTATAGATTACCATTTGTTGTTAGAAAGCAACTCTGTAGTCCATGTCCACTCTTCTAGTTAAGGAATTACTAATGTTGAGGGTAAGAGCTTGGCTACTTGCTGAAGTAGGAATCTATGTGAGGTCAGAAACATACCTTTGAGTGACCCTTTGAGTTGTAGTTTTGTTTGTCACAGTCTGTTGTGCAGGTGCAGCTTGTTATCTTACAGCAGGATGTTTATGCTACAGACTTTGCTATATGCACTTGTTTTTTCCACCAATGTTGTAGTCATTGGTTTTAATCAAATCATTCATCAATGAAAAAAGAATGCATAATAATCAAGATTAAATTACAATAGATGGCTCCATGAGGTTTGTTATTTTCAAACTTCTACGATTACTCTTTCATATTATGTGGATGACCAAATTGCTTCAAATTAAAGCCAGGATTGGAAGGCTGTTAAGTAGGTTGAATCACTAATTCTAGTGTTCAATTAACCGTTTGAATTTGATCAGTAAAGGGCGATTCATGCATGTAGTGCATCTGAGAAGTGAGAACAATGAACCATGTAACAGCACACTTCAATTTATTTGTCTTTGCTTTATGGTTCATTTAATTCTTTTTCTCAATCTTTGGCAGGCATCAATCCAAATTCATAAAGCAAATTGTAAAGCATGTTTTGAGTAGATATCAAGATGCACACATGAGTGTTTCCATTATCCCACCCAGATTGGATGTTGGCAAAGAGTACATAAATCTCCTGTTAAGTGTAATATCAGATGACATTCTCATCATTGGCATCTGTGGAATGGACAAAAGTGCCATTGCAAGAGATGTGTATAATCAGAATTTTCATAGGTTTGAGAGCAGCAGTTTTCTTAAAGATGTAAGCATTATAGCAGAACAACCCAATGGACTACTTGCCTTACAAAAGCAGTTCCTTTCAGATATCCTAGCAGATGACAATTTAGAGATAGACGATGTTAAAAAAGGAACTGACTTGATTAAAGATGCTGTGGGCAGAAAAAGGGTACTTGTAGTTCTTGATAATGTGAATAACCTGGACCAGTTAAATGCACTTGCTAGGAGTCGTGAATGGTTCGGCTTGGGTAGTAGAATCGTCATAACAACTAGAGATGCACAGCTGCTAAATGTACTTGAAATCGATGATGTCTATGGGGCTCAAGGCATAGAGGTAATCTGTTGTTTTTTGTAATCAATTAATTGGCTAGACAACCCAGTGAGCCTTTACTAATTAGTATGTGATGTGCAGGTTATTGAGGAACAATTTAAGCAGAACCTTCAAATGATTGAAGAACTCAAGGAGTTCATCCAGAAGTCCCATGTTGAGGTACCCAATAAAGACTACTACTTATTTACAACTTTTTTTTATCTAAATTACTTGCTCACCTGCAGGCTTACGATAGAATGAGGTCCCTTATCACTGAAATAGAAGCAGCGGGGAAAGAGAACAATGCTCAGGTTTGGACTAAGGTCTAAAGATCATTTTCAAATTAATTAATAGCTTGAAAGTATAAAATTGGAGACACTCTCACTTCAATAGGCACACATTATGGCAGACTTACAGCAAAATCTGAATCAAAGTTTCCTATTAAACGCATTAGACTCAACAACAGATGTTGTACTAGATGGAAAAGGGCCCGACATTTGTGAAGGTTATGGTAGTTACGAGGCCCTGCTTGATTTTGTGCCCGAGAATGAGATGATGATTGGGGATGCTGCTGTTGGTGGTGAGCTAAGGGGAAAGATGCATGCTCTTCATGTTGGATCCAAGGATTTGGTGGACACAGTAAGCAGTAAAGAATAATAACAAAAATTTCCTTCTCTTGCACTTCCCCTGAGAACTCTAAGCCAAAATGCAATCTTTTTAACTGACAAAATGGTGTTTCTCCCTAGAAGGCTAGAACCAAGCTTAATTATTCTGGTAATTGTCCTTCTCCCAAAAACCAATTTTAATTTGATAAAAGAACAAAAGAATAGTTTATCTTTGTTGGAAAGTTAGTTGAAAATGTTTTCTCTTGTAATCATGTTGTCATAAACAGGAAGTTGAAAGCAAATGTTTGATTTGTAAAAATTTGTAAAATAAACGAAAAAAAATGAACTGACAAATTAAGTTTCTTAAATTCTCTTAAAGAAATAAAGGATGCAATCAGAATATATATTGTGTGTGAGTGTGTCTATGTTCTTTTTCTATATCATTAATTAGTTTTCTGTAAGTTGAATAAGTCACTACACCATTATCAATGATCAATTAGTGAAGAGAGCCACTCTCGCCCTCTACAACCCAAAATGGTTTTTTTTTTTTTTAAAAAAAAAAAAGCAACAAAAAAAACCCTAGGACATGCCAAATACATGTTTTCTAAAGTCAGCCAAAGGTTTCATTAGTCTTTGCAACCTGACCTTCAATTAATGCAATAAATCAACATTGTTCATCAAACTTTAGTAGGTGAAAAAAAATTCATCGCAAGATTACAGGAACTGCACAATGCAGAGGATCAGTATTAATATATGGTAGACAAATTAAAAGTAAATACAATGAGCCAAGAAATGACCAAAATGAACAATGGAAAGCAGAAATTCTTATACGCGCTTTTATTATGCAGAGTAAGCTATGAAACAGAGTATCCAAGGCTCAGCATCTATTTAGTTTGTTCTTATATAGTACTTATTTTGTTGTGTTCTTATACAGTACGATAATCATAGTGTTTATAAGATATTCAAAGATCTGTAATAGAACTGCGTCATTGTTGTGAGGAAGAGAGAGAGAGAGAGAGAATGGAGAATCATAGAGAAGATCATGAGATAGCAAGACTGTATGAGGCATCCATGAAAGGGGATGTAACATTACTAGACACATTGATTCGAGAAGACGCACTCATTCTTCAAAAAATTTCACTAACCCCCTTCACTGAAACTCCCTTACATGCAGCAGCTTTAGGTGGCCACAATCGGGTGTGCATGTGGCTCTTATCAATGGCCATGTGTGTCACTCTCACCTTCATGTGCATATTTGTCGATCGAGTAAACTGATAAGTAAACACTGTATGCATGGTTTGCACAGTTGAACTGTACATGATATGGAAATCCTTCAACTATGCTTTTGACTTTCTTATTATTGATTAATTTATAATGAGAGCTCATGGTATAGAAGTTTTTGCATCATAAACATGGTCCATTAATTTATACTTGTCAATTTGGAATGAAAATTTCCATTTCCTCTTGTCAAAATGTGAAATCATATTCGTATGTATAAGTCTTATCCAGATTCACCATCAAACACTTACTCATTAGTATTCTAATAAGACGCAAAAATATAAACTATATTAAATGTTAAACATTATTTTTGTAGACTTTAAATCACTAAAAATTTGGGTTGTTTTTTTAAAAAGTCCAAAACAGAAAAATCCGATCCCACCTGCAAAAACACGGTAACAAGTCAGTCCACTTTAATGAGCCGAGCGCTCGGCAATTGCCATTGTGCGACAATATCTATTTTAATTGCAAAAAACACCCGTGTTATAATGTTATTAATAGCCACTGTCGCACACAGTGGCAATTTTCCCAGTTTAAAAAAAAAAAAAAAAAAAACTCCACCGAGCGCTCAGTGCAAAAAAACATGAAACATACATAACGTGAGTTTTATTTGTAGAAAGTAAATCTATTTAGCATTACAACTTTTTAAGTGGGTTTGTTTATCATTAAAGACTGTAAAATAAACTTTAAAGTAATTTACTTTAAAAATTTCCATGCTTTACATATTTTTGTTTTTTTGTCTAGTTTTAAGTTGAGTTAATGTTGGAATGCTCGTATAATTTTTAGTCAGTGAAATGAATGTTGGTTGAGTGATAGGCTAATAGCAGTCACAATCTTATTCTTCAAGTTGTAAGGTTGTTTTCTTGCTTGGACCTATGTATATGACGTAGGACGGGATAGTGGAAATCGACTAGTAGAAATCATGGGCCACGGATTCGGAATTGCATGAAATTTGGCAGGCTAATTAGAATCGACGAGTTGACCAAACTAGTCACTTCACCACTACTTAAGTGCATTTTTAGCCAAATTCCATCGTTTGGGCCCTCAAATTAGTGCTTTTGTTAATTTTCCTTATTTGGTAGTTTTTAAGACTTTTAAGAATGTTATTTACTTATTTTTTGCCCTATAAAAGGGATTTTAATTTCGTGATTTTGTTATCTTTGACATTATCAATATTTAGAAAATCAAGAATTTCTCCCAAAGTTTGTGTTTTTATTTCTAGTAGATTCCAGAGTTTATGAGATTTCAACATTTGTTGGATCCTATTACGTTTTCAACTGTGTCACTACATTAATTTTCTATATTAGTGTACTAATAATCCACAAGTAGCATATAACAAAAAGTTATTTTCTCTCTTAAAAAACAAAAATTTATTCACATAATTATTATTTTGACATAATTGTGGGATGTTGTTTTTTTCTTTTAATAAAAATACCAACAGAATAACAGACTGTTTTATGTTTTGTGATTCATCTAAGAAGATACATCACACTCTAAAGCCGGTAATAGCCAACTCAGACCGTCCTCCAACCATCTAATTCATTTCGTGCCAAAGTATGAGCCGTGAAATTATATTTTGCATACACATATTTAATGAAAATAAACTGAAAATTAGAGCCAAACATGAACCTCATCAACAAGCTCCCCCCCATCGCATAAAGCAAAGAACCTTCCCTTTGAACGAGATTAATGGCTTCAAGGGCATAATTGTTGGATAATTACAATAATATATGAGGGTTGGACCACTATCATCGTGTAATCAAATGACAAATAAAAAATAGCATGTAACTAAATGATTCCGCGTACCATTAATTGTTTCATTTAGCTTAGAACATGGTAAATACTATATCAAGATTTTAACCAAAAAAAAAAAAACTATATCAAGGCACAAACGCGTAAAATGAAGCACACACTCTCTATAATCTCTGTGTAGAGAGAAAAACATGCAAAGATTTCAGACAGAAAGAAGGGTGGTTTGCAAGTTGCTTAGTGAGATTTCTTGATTTCCAAGTAACTTCATTGCATCAATCAATCTACCAAAATTTACTGTTGATAGAAGCTCCTTAAATCAATCTATCGAAATTTGCTCTGTTCTATCAACACATGGCATTCTGCAACAATATATGGTGGTGCAAAATCATTGGCCAACACCCAAATTCAAATTTCAAAATGGAAGTATTAGACATTAGCAACGTGTCAATTTTTGTTGCCATAATCATGGCTGCTATGCATGTATGGAATCTTAATGGGCATAAAAACCCAGTACCCATATCTGTTTTTGATCTCACTCATAACTCAGAGTAAGCTCTGAAACGAAGCAGGGGGGGAGCATAGTTGGGAGTAGATCAAGAAAAACACAGAGAAAAACGAAGAGGTTGCGAAGCAAAAAATGGGTGGTCACGGCGAAGGGCCGACGCTAGAGTTCACACCAACATGGGTGGTTGCGGGGGTGTGCACGGTGATCGTGGGCATTTCTCTGGCGGCGGAGCGAGGCCTCCACTCGGCGGGGAAGTACTTGAAGAGGGTCAACCAGAAACCTCTAAATCAAGCCTTGCTCAAAGTGAAGGAGGAGCTTATGCTGTTGGGGTTCATCTCTCTGCTCCTCACTGTGTTCCAGAACACTATCACCAAAATCTGCGTCAAAGAGAATGTGATGCTGCATTGGCTGCCTTGCAAGCTCGAGCACGGCGAGGAATTAGATGATGGACTACACGAGACTGGCCATTATGGAGACTCGTTGGTTGGAAGCGTTTCTGGGTACACCAGGAGGCTTTTGGGCGCAGGGGGGGAGGCCCAGTTGGGTTACTGTGCCAAAAAGGTAAAGCTAAACAAAACCCACTTAAACCCATTTGTGTTTTTGCTCCTGTACATTGTGCTTTTAAGTTTCTAGAAATGAGGTTAATGAAATCTCAAATCTGTAGTCAAGGACAAATTGAGAAATAAATGATGTAGCTTTCTTGAAGGATCATGTTATCTATGTTGATTTTTAATGGAGATTAGTACCTTACGGTAGTGTAATAATTGAAAAAGGCACAACGTGAATACGAATTGCAAAACATAATTTTCAAAATTTATTCTCCAGAATGAATTATAAACAGAACCTTATTGAGTATATGTTGAGCATCAGTCCCTCACGGATGGGCTAAGGCTCTTAATAAGGCCATAAATACTCGTTTCTCCACCTAATAGCTAAAGCTTTTAGGATAGATATGTTTAACTTTGGATTCGATGCTTTAACCTTAACAGTATCTCATTAATGATTTTTATGTTGTTTTGGAATCCAATGATTTCGTATTAACTGTGTTTTTAACTTTTCCTCCATCAGGGTAAGGTACCATTGTTATCAGTTGAAGCTTGCCATCATCTGCATATCTTCATCTTCGTCCTGGCCATTGTCCATGTGACCTTCTGTGTTCTCACTATTGTTTTTGGAGGGTTAAAAGTGAGCATGACTGCATATAATATGTTTCTTAAACCTCTAATTTGACTCTCTTTTTTTTCCTGTTTGTGGTTTTATTATAATTTAATTGATAACATCTTTATCATGATTTTAGATACGTCAATGGAAGAAGTGGGAGGAGGCAAATCTTAAAGAGCTTAATGAGGCAGGGCCAGGTAGGGATTCTTGCTGTGTTTCTTTTTATATTACTAATGAGATTTCCACAATTAGTGGAAGTAAATTCAGTAGAATCCAAAAAGAACTGTGAAAGTCTTCAGATTAGCTTTCTCCTTACTGAGTTACTGGCAGACTTACTTTTTTTCATTTGGAAAGGCTATGTGCCGTTTATTTTTGAATTAATTACCCTAAGCTACATACTAGTTATTGTTTTTAATATGTAATACCATGATCAATAAAATGTAACAATTAGGTCACTTTATTAAGAATTAGGTCACTGCATTTGATTTCTCTCTCCACATTATCAATGCACTCAACCCACACTTCCCACTATCCACCTTGATCTCATTCTCTCTTCTCTCTCCTCCGTTTCTCTTTCTTCTTCTTTTTTTTCCTTCTCCTTTCTCTTTCTTTTTTTTTCTTCTTCCTTTCTCTCATTTCCTCCATCAGTAACTCCATCCCCCACCTGCGTTGACCACCAGCCCACCCTCTCTCTCTCTGGACGACGTCGCAAGATCGATCTGGACGACGTCGCAAGATCGAGAGCTCAGACTTCCTGATCAGCGAGTTGCACGACCCCTTTCGCCGATTTATGTTTAGGTTCTTGATTTTTTTGTTTAGTTCAGTTTTTGGAACTGCATAAAAAACTGCTGTTTTACAGTGAACTTTCTGCAGTTTGTGAACTGAAACTGCAGAAACTGCAGTTTGTGAACTGAAACTACAGAAACTGCAGTTTGTGTGAACTGAAACTGAAACTGCAGTTTCTGGAATTGTAAGTGAACTGAAACTGCAGTTTCTGGAATTGTAAATGAACTGAAACTGCAGAAACTGCAATTTATTAGAGTTGAAACTGCAGTTTATTGGAGTTGCAGTTTCAGAAACTGCAGTTTATTTGAGTTGCAACTGCAGTTTCAGAAACTGCAAATAAACTGAAACTGCAGTTTATTTGAGTTGCAAGCTTGTAGTTGCAGTGTAAATGAAACTGCAGTTTATTGGAGCTGCAGGCTTGCAGTTGCAATTACTAACTACAAGTGAAACTGCAGTTTCTGAAACTGCAAAGTGAACTGAAAGCAGTTTGTGAACTGAAACTGTGTATTTTTTATTTTTGTTATCCTTATTTTCGTCAAAACATTGCGCTGGCAGATGGGCTTCACTGTGGCGCGGGGATGTAGTGGGCGTGGTGTCCGCAAAAGAATATTAGCATTGTGGTAGTTGGCCCGCAAAGAAAGAAAGGGGCTTTAGGTGGTTTTGGTTAATAATTTGTGGTATCAGTACCTGCATGTTAAAGGACTCTTTATTTTTTTCCTGTAAACTTTCCAATTTGTGAATTGTGTTGGTGCAGCTCAAGCAAATTTCACCCATGTCCAATCAAATGATTTTGTCAAAGACCATTATCGGGGTATCGGTAAAAATTATCGTCTGATGGGTTGGATAGTAAGTTACTCTATTCTTTATAATGGAATCTCTCTACCATATTTTAACTAAAGACTGAAGCTTACAGTTGATAAAATTATGGCTGAAATTAGTGCTTTTCTTTCTCTTTTTTATATGATGCCATGTTATGAGATTGTGCACGTGTAGATTTTTCACAAAAGAAAAATAAAAACAAAGACAACTTGGTTGTCGATTTTTTTCTTCCTCTTGCTCTCACTCTTTTAGCATAATACATATGATGCTGCTTTCAGTAGTGATGGATTTTGAACCCCTAGTAAGCTGTATTGTAAGGTATACTAGTCTCCCCATTTTGCTTTGTGTTTCAACTTTTACAAAAGCAACATGGAGGGCAACTGCATTGATGCTTTACTTCTTTGGTTTCCCCTAATAATTTTGGAGACTCGAACACATCTCCAGTATGGGACCTGTGACCTGTCGATCATCTTAAAATTTGAACCTCTCAGAATAGTTTAGAAGCAGGATGATTATTATTGTTTTTTCAAGTAGAATGAACCATAATACTAATTTTTCTTTTTCTTTTTTGGTTCTTGCTCCATATGTTCAGCATTCTTTTCTCAACCAATTTTATGGATCTGTGACCAAATCAGATTATTTGACTTTGCGACTAGGTTTCATCATGGTAAGATACCTAACAAGAGGTTGATGTTAACCTATGAACTTCCAATATGTTTATTACTCAATTTCCTTTTGGCCGAAATTTGTTTGTGTATTTATTATTTTTACTGCAGACCCATTGCAAGACAAACCCCAAGTTTGATTTTCACAAATACATGGTGCGTGCCCTTGAAGATGATTTTAAAAGAGTTGTTGGTATCAGGCAAGTTATATCTGATATATTTTTGTGATATTGAAGTTCCCTGTGACTTGCACATATTCATTGGGCAGATTTCTATAAACTTTAATGTTCTGACCAATCTGTCCTTTCAAAGATTTTCGAATGGTTGGTTATGATTCTTTTTGATTCACCATATGGTTTCTTCTTGGCTGCAGTTGGTATCTCTGGGTATTTGTGGTCATCTTCATGCTTATGAATGTTGATGGTATGAATCTTGCTTTAAAAAATCTGATCCCAAATATGTTAGAACTATAAAGTTTTGGTATTCTATTGTGTTTTTAATGGTTCTTAGCCAGTCTAGGTGTTTTTCTCAAAAAACCATATAATTAGGGGTACTTTGATATCTTAATTTAAAAGGATATACAATTAAAAAAAAAAAAATCGGGTTTCCAGTTTTGGTCTTGCTTATACTTAAAACTTAAAACACAATGTTTCTCAGCAATTAGTCACTGCTATTAGGCCAGTCAGTCCTCACTCCATTTCTATGGTATTCTTTTTGACATGTTCACCCAGTTTTGCAGTTATGGCATAGATTGCTTTGCCCTGCCCACCTTTGTGAAGATTACTAGCACTATAAATAATGATATTCTTTTCTTTTCTTGTGCAGGATGGCATGCTTACTTCTGGATTGCATTCATTCCTTTCATTGTGAGTAGTCTTGACTCTTGATATAATCTTGCTCTCAGGTTTTGTGACCCATTCACATGTGCATTTAGTATGCTATACTTGCAAAATCAGCATTTAATTCATTCGTTCTCCATGCATCATACTTAAGCGAAAATCATGCAACATTACAATTGTATGAAGAGTTAGAGAGATTGAATAGGAAGAAATTGGAGGTTTGGGAAATATATCTCCTAGGTTCCATTTGAGTGCTAACATGGCAAAACAAATTCAATCAACTTATATAAAATGTTTCCAAGTCCGTCCCTCCCACCCCTTGAGTCTTGTTATTTCATAATTCCTTGACATCTAAGTTGTGTGCAATTCACATTAAAACTGTTTCTTTGTTATTTAATTTAGAATTTCAAATCCAGAGCACTGGTATCTATAGTATTTACTATTTAGTTTAGTCAGTCTTAATTTATCTACTCAAAATTTTATGAAAGGGTAAGCCTATTTGTATCATCAAGTCTTTGGAGAAAAGAGAGAGTTGTTTCAAGGGTTTTTGGGTTTGAACCTTCCTTGCATTGCCACCTGTCAATAGGATCTCATGTATACTGACTAATTTTTGTCTTTGTTATTGTGACTGCTGGTTAGCCAGTTTCCTTCTTGAATGCAGTGTTGCATTTGATATCAATTTTTCTGTTACATGAAAGGATGAAGCTAAGCCTAGAACTATTACCTTCGATATCTTTTGTTACTAAGATTTTTATTTATATCTTATATTTTTTTAATTTTTTTTGCTTTCTCCAGCTTCTACTTACTGTGGGCACTAAGCTGCAGCATGTAATTACTCAGTTGGCTCATGAGGTTGCTGAGAAACATATAGCCATAGAAGGGGACCTAATAGTTCAACCATCAGACGAGCACTTTTGGTTTGGCAAGCCCAAATTTGTTCTCTTCTTGATCCATTTCATCCTTTTCCAAAATGCTTTCGAGCTGGCATTCTTTTTCTGGATATGGGTATTCTGAATCTTTGAGACACAACTTCCCTCACAAATAAAAATAAATTGGTTTTTGATATTGACATAATCTGTAATCCGGTTATATACATTTGCAGGTTCAATATGGTTTTGACTCCTGCATAATGGGAAAAGTACGGTACATCGTCCCCAGGCTTGTAATTGGGTAAGACATTTGTCTTGTTCATTCTTTTAAGCTTTTGGTTTGGTTAAAAATCCCTTCATAGCATCTCAGGTCTTTAACATGTCTTGCTGCTAATGCCTCTCTTTTTGTTCTTCTACACTAGGGTGTTCATTCAGGTGCTCTGTAGTTACAGCACCCTACCACTTTATGCCATTGTCACACAGGTTTGCTGAGTTTAAAACTACAACTTACCTTTGTTTTATTTTGTGGTTTTTGGCAAAATAGTGAAAATTTAGCCACCTTAATCAAATTGGAAAATTGTCATTCTTTTTAATTGGATGCTGATGGACAAAAACACCCCTTACTTCAAAGTTTCAAACCCTTACTTGAAGGGAGTTTGAGTACAACTAGAAGGGGATTCGAGTCTATACTCGGTTTCTAGTAAGAGTTGGATAAGTGTTTTTGTCCATTAACATTAAATTTTGGCTAAGTTCATCTTTTCTTAAAAAAAAAAAAAAAGGCTATGTTCTTACTATGATGAAATAAATTGCTTATTTTTGTCAAACCCCCCTTGTTTTGGGTGGTTATTAAAGTCCCCATCCTTTCTTTTTTTTTTTTTTCTCTTCATTTGATTCTAATTCTTTTTCTGTTATGCAATGAAGATGGGAAGCAATTTCAAGATAGCAATATTTGATGACAATGTAAAAGTTGGTCTTGTTGGTTGGGCTGAGAAGGTCAAGAGAAAGAAGGCGGTAGCTGCACAGGGCTGAGCACCTCTTCACAAAAAAACAAAAAAAAGATATGTATTTTTTTAGATTGGGATATAGGCTATATAGCATAGGGCATGAAAGAACTCAAATGCATATGTCATTATGATATTTTTTGGGGTCTCTACATGTAGAATCATGTGCTATGGATATCTATGAAATGCAATTTTTTTATTTGTTTTATTTTGTGTTCTTTAAACTGTCATTTAAGCATTTTCTAGCATTCCCTAGGAGTCTCCTAGTTTTTCATGGCGAGTTCATTCTTTGCAGTGCATGATTGCATTCACAGTGCACTTTCTAGTTTCTAGCATCTGCCCTATGCTTATTTGAACAAATAATGGTCATCCTTAAATTTACAATTTGATAATTTATAATGTGTTTCATTGTCTAATGAGAGAAGATTACTTATAGGTAAAGTGAGTTTCACAATGCAACACATTGCAAAGCAAATAACAATAAGAATCAACTATTAGTAATTGTTCAGCAACAACAAAAAGCCATTAATATTGTTTACCAGCATGACTGACAAATTGACAATTACCTAAAAATACTGGAGTTTACCTCATACTGGAGTTTACCTCATATGTGTAAATAACAAGTGATGACATACATTCTAAATTTGTTTTAAGATCTTCTTATATTTGATAAAAAAGTGAATCGAATTTTTTTTATTAAAGATTATATATATATTAGTGATTCTTCACATATTATACTTGTATTTAATCAATTTGATAAGGGGACCTCAGACAAAATTACGTCTTTTACGAATAATTTTTCATCCTCATGAGTAAGATTATGTCCCTCTCATTTTTCGAGCTACTTGATTGGCTATGGCATCGGTGAACTTCCCAAGAGTGTCTTAAAGTTCTTCTGCCGAATTGAGGTACAAAATCATATTGAGTAGCAATATCAGCTATTGCTGCATTTTTTTTTTCTTATGTTTTTAGTTTTTTTATTTTTGATTTTATTTCAAGAGTAAAAAATAAAAATTGTAAAATAGAGATTTTTGTAAAAAAAAAAGAAACAAGAAATCCAAATAAAAATGGGCAGCTAATAGAATTAATAAAAATTTGACCCAGGCAAAGTGGGTCATGAGTTACCGGACCAACCCGGTCCACTTCCACCCCCTCTACTCTCACTCACCATTTCCAGTCGGAAAAACAAAAACCCAGCAAAACCCCCCCCCCCCCCCAAACATCCATTCACCATTGTCAGCCAATCGGAGAGAAACCCATTAAACCCTAAACCCCAAAACGATGACGCTCCACTCCCTAGTAATCCAGAAGCTCCTAAGCACGAATGCCCATCTGGGCCGGCGGGTGGCGGCCCACCACTTCAAGCAGTTCACCTACGGCACCCGCAACGGCATGGCCATTATCGACTCCGACAGGACCCTCATCTGCCTCCGCAACGCGGCCCAGTTCATATCGGCCCTGGCCCACCAGAAGGCCCGCTTCATGTTCGTCAACACCAACTCGCTCTGGGATGAGATCCTGGAGCAGATGACGAAGAAGATTGGCTGCTACAGTCCCTCCATGAACACCCTTTGGCGTACTGGTGGGTTCCTCACCAACAGCCACAGCCCCAAGAAGTTCAGGTCCCGGAACAAGAAGATTTGCTTCGGCCCAACTCAGCCCCCGGACTGTCTTGTCGTTTTCGACACTGAACGCAAGTCGTCGGTGATTCTCGAGGCTGAAAGGTTGCAGATTCCGATCGTCTCGCTCGTCGACTCGTCGATGCCTCTGGAGTATTATAAGAAGATCACGTACCCGATTCCGGCGAACGACTCGGTGCAGTTTGTGTATTTGGTGTGCAATTTGATTACCAAGACTTTTCTTCTTCACCAGAAGAGCACTGCTGCTGAAGAAGAAGTGGAGGATACGAAGCGGTACTTTTATCTTTTGCTGAGCTGCGCTCTAGCTGTTCGATATTTTGCTCGAATGAAATTGGGTCTGAAATTCGAAATGCTGTTTTTGTGTGTTTTTGTTGAAGTGAGAAAGTGGGGCGCATAGAGGAGACTAAGAGTGCCAACAAGGATGAGGTGCTGTTGGTTCCTTACAACTTGCTACACAATTCTCCTGGTAATAATGGATAAATGATTTATTTATATTTATTTTCCCTTATATTAATTTCACCAAAAGTAATCAAATTTTAAAGGAACTTCTTTCGGTGCCTGTGTGAGAGTGTAGATGTAGAAAAAACTGAGGAGCTCTTGGACAAGCTTGTGGTGCTCAAGTTCAATGGAGCTTTGGGTACAGATTTGGGATTCGATGGCCCCAAGTATGCACATTAAACTAAATTACCAGACTTTATTCTGTTTTCACTTATTGCATTTTTGGGCTAAATTGTTGAATTTATTTTGTACCAGTATTTCCTCTTGTTTTGATTCCCTGGTTTCGTTCCTTAACAATTTTACTTTATTTCTATATATTTCTAATGCAGGTCCACATTTGAAATTCGTGATGGGTTGACATCTCTAGACTTAATTGTTAAGCAAATTGAGGTTAGTGTTTGCCTCAGTGTGTGTGTGTATTTTTATATTGTTTGTATGTATTCTATGATCTGCCCTTAACATACCCAATCTTACTGTTCCAATTGCTTTTAGTCTCTCCATTCTAAGTACAGAAGCAGTGTTCCTTTGCTCCTTATGAACACAACGAGGACACACGAAGATACTGTCAAGGTGAATTGCCTCTGCCATTTCCCCATCGGGTTTGTACTTGTGGTTCTTATGGTTTTCTTCTCATAGAAGCTTGTGTAATGTAGGTCTTGGAGAAATATTCCAACTCAAATATTGATATTCATTCTTTTAAACAGGTTTGCAATTCTACCACATGTTCTGTTTGAATAGTTTTTTTTTTTTTTTTTTTTCTGGTTATTAGAAACTTGGATTAGGACTTACTTGTGAATGTGTGTTCTCATTTATATAGACCCCAGATCCACAGCTCAAGTCATCTGGAGGACAGAGTGGTGACGATGAACTGTATGTCATCTTTCCTATCTGTATTCCCTGACATTGAAATCTGTCTAAGAGTTCCTCTCAGTTTCTCTTTTATGTGAATTTTGTTCTGGAGTACACATTTAATTTCTGTTACAATGTTCCCTTAATTATTCTGTGATGCAATAGTAGACTTAACCTCATTATTGTTGCCATTTTAAGATACTGATATAATGTACATCAAGCATCGTGTTGTCCTTTTTTGTAGCCATCTGTCAAGAACATGCATTGTTCGTACATTCAGTGATAACCATTATGACATTCTTTTGTCATATGCTATGTTTTTTTTCTGTTTTCAAGAAATGCTTTTTCTATGTACCTTCCACTGCATCTTCCACTGCATATTGCATGTTGGTTCTGCAATATCACTAGTTCATTTTCTTTGACAGTTATCATAACTTTGTTGATCAATTACACTACTTTTGTGCATATGTGAAGGTATCCTTCTGGCCATGGTGCAGTGTTCTTTTCCCTTATGAAAAGTGGAACCCTTGATCTTCTATTATCAAAGGTGTGCATCTTAATGCAGTTCTGATTGTACCCTTGTGGTTCTTTTTTTTTTTTTTTTCTTTTTTTATGTCATTTTAATTACAGAAAAACACGAAATTAAAACATTAAAAAGATAGTTCCTGGTGAGAGGAGGTATCTAAAGGTAGCTTGACTAAACTTCTTCAGCTTTCCTTTTCAGGGTAAGGAATATATCCTTGTGGTTAACTCAGATAACGTGGCTGCTACAATTGACCCAAGTATCCTTTCATAGTTTTTTCCTTTTATTATTGTAGGTTTATGTGATGCTTTCATTTATTATTGTTTTGGTCCTTTGTTGACGCTTGATTCTTAGATCATTGTGCTCCTTAAGTGGATGTGTAGAAATTTTAAATCATTTGATAGAAGACAAGATTGAATATTGTATGGAGGTAAACAAGATGATAGCTAGAGGATATTCTCTCTCTCTCAACCCCCTTTTTTTTTTCTTTGGTTTTTGATATTGTAAGTCTTCATGTTTTCCCCCTTCAGGTCACGCCTACCTCCTCATACAATTCAAATTTGGATAACATTGGTTCACGCCTACAGAAGTTTGAGGTAGGCAGTATTTTGATATATGGTTCTGTGTCACCATAACTCTCTTCTTATCTCCAATTCTTTAAAATTATGGTTGGGATGGTCAATAGTGTTATTTTCGAAAGTAGGCTAGAAATGTTTTATATGGATAGAGTTTAGATGATATAATTTATATTTTTTGAGTTTGGATAAACTTGAAATTTTTCGCTATAGACATCTTTTAGGGGTCATATTTTTCTTTATTCTGAGTTGGTTGTCAGAGTTAGCATAAACTCTTTATTAAGCCTTGAAATGGAGAGTTAAGCAACTGCTTAGATAAATGTGAAAATATGTCCGTTGTGCCATATCAATCATAATCTTGGAAAACACTATTGTCATGAGTGCAACTGCATAATATTCCAAATGATTGATATTGGCAAAAAGCCTTTAAGCTGACTGATGAGATTGGAGTAAACTGATTGGAGTGTTTGGGGTTAAAATCACAGTTAGAAACCTTCCGTTAGTGACATGATTATCCTCCGTCCAGGGGATGGGAAAACAGAGATGAGGGTAGAACTTTATTTTTTCCTACAGGATAGAAAATAATTTAGCTATATAGTTCTTAACCAAATAAACGTAGCAATATAATTTGGATATGTGTTATGCTGTAGATTGACGTATCGTAGTTGGTTTTGACAACTTATTTTGATGTACTTATTGTATCTAGCCCAAACTAATTTTGGAAAAGACTGGATGAGTTATCAGTTATCAATTGTCTGCATATGTTCAGAATGTAAAACACTATATGATTTCTAGAAGTGAACTTTTTTATTTTAATCTGGCTTGGTCTAAAACTTGTGATGTAGTCATTTTAAATATCATATTTAAGTACTTATGTATGGCCTTTATTTGTTTAACAATAGGTGATTACTGATTAACATTTTCTGGCCATAATTTGATGCAGCTTGCAGAAGTAGCACAGAATTCTGTCAAACATGTAAGTTGTGATTTATTTCTTTCCTTTCTTTTCCCATGTTTTGGTTCTGTTGTGTTTATATCTCTCTTTTTGGGTATAAAATCCTATATTGTAGTGCTGATTATACTTGGTAGATTTCAATAGTTCACTTGATTTTGTTTTTATATTTTCATTAAATGATTACTCACCCTGTGTTGTGTTTCTTGATACATCCTAGTCAATGGACAAATTCAAACTTGTTGATACTGGCAGCTTGTAAGTGAATTATTGACTGCTGTTTGTTGCTTCCCAAACTCAATAATATTCTCAGCTTCACATTTTTGCTGCACTGTACAGATGGGTGAATTTGAAAGCCATTAAAAGGCTTTTGGATACAGATGCACTAAAGATTGAAGATATCTCTGTTTCAAAGGTACCATACCTTATCATTTGTTCTAAAACTTGCTTATATTGACAAGTAATTAATGAAAATACTGCTTTTTTTCTTTTACAGGCAACAGAGAGTGATCAAGTCCTTTTGCAAGAAACAGCAGCTGGTTCAGCAATACGGGTATTTTTCATATGATATAAATAACTTCTCATGCTTTTTTTATTTTCTTTTATAATTAAAGTTGCAATTATGTTATTTCATGTTCACCGCTGTACCAGTTCTTCAATCGCGCTATTGGTGTCAATGTTCCTCATTCTCGATCTCTTTCAATGAATAAAACATCAGATCTACTTCTTCTAAAGGTGATGTTAACACTCGTAACCTATAATTTTAAATTTTTGACAACCGAAAAAATAACACTTGTTTTTGTTTTATCTCATTTATATGTTTCTACAGTCAGACCTCTATAAGTGTGATGAAGGGGTTGTAGTTCCAAATATAGCTAGACCTAATCCGGAAGATCCTGTAATTGAATTAGGACCTGAATTTGAAAAGGTAAAGATTTGTTTGATCGCAATTTCCTTGCCTTTATGTATTGACATTTGTGTTCTTTAATATTTTTGTTTGTTTTATCTCTTCCTTTCAGGTTAGTGACCTCCTAAGTCGCTTTAAGTCCATGCCCGACATTATTGACCTGGATAGCTTGAAGGTCACTGGTGATGTGTGGTTTGGAGCTGGTATAACTCTCAAGGTATTATTAATGTTTTCCCTGCATCAGTTTCAAGTTTTCTTAACTTGTAACTGTAGCTTCTTCCATCCTTCTTTGATTTTTGTGCAGTGTGAACTCAATAATATTCTGAATTCTAATTTTTGAGCTTTGGGGAGGTTGTTTTATTGTCTTGTGAGATCAATCAGTAAATGACCTCACAAAAATTCTCTTATTTAAAACAAATTTCTGGTACTGGGTAATGATCTTAAACCAAAAGAGAACTGGGGAAATAATGACATGCAATTGTTTTTCTTTTCCCCTATAGGAGTACCACATTTTGTGTCACATCTTTAAGGGTTTTTGGCTTATTTTGTTTTAAAATTGGAGAATGTTCATCTGCTGGCTCTTTCTCTTAATGTCCATGTCTTTTATTAACGAATAATTTATATGTTCAGTGGCAGCATCGAACAATATGCACATTACTCATGTACATCCGTACATGAGTAATGTGCATATTTAAACTGCGGAATGCAGTTTAAACTGCAGGCATATATTCATTCATTCATTATATATAAAATGATGTGCTGGAACAACATATTACCATGAATGTTTCCATCTGTCTCTCTCAGCTATTTCTTTATTCAACCGCATTTCATTCTTCTTATGGCTGGTTTACTTCTTAAGGGGAAAGTAACTATTGTTGCAAAACCTGGGATTAAATTGGAAATTCCTGATGGAGCGGTAATAGAGAATAAGGTAAGTCACTTAAATTTATCTATTTTATTTGTTTATTTTTCTCTTTAGTTGATTTCACGTATGTGCTAAAATGTTTCATCTCTGTTTTGCTTTATTGCCCAGGACATCAATGACCCTTCAGACATTTGACAAGGAAATGAGTAGAGCTTGGAGAATGTTCACGGAATTGCTAAGGAGAGAGTTAACCTGCCTAACATCTTCGCTTGGAGCTCTTGTAGCTAGCTAGCTGGCTTTTCAACAGCTACAGCTTCCATTCACAGTACATTATCTGCTTTGAGAGAGAAATAGGGAGAGGGAGGAGCTGCCAGCAGGCCGATTATTTTTTAAATTGGCACAGGAAATAAGCTTCATGTAAGATTCATGGTTGTACGATAATTAATTCTATAGGGTTTACCTATGGATTTTTGGGTGTAATGTAATTTTGGTCATTGCCGCAAGGAGCTTGATTGACCTCAGTCCGGGAATAGCAAGTCTTCTCTTTTCAAGTTTTGCCTAAATGCTCTGTTTGCCAAACAAGTGAATTGCCAGGAGTAAAAACTCATTTGAAGCCTTTTCAGTTGCCTTCTGTGATTTGTTATTTGAAGTTCTTGCTTCAATTATCAAAGTGAAATTGCACTTTTTTCCTGGGTATTTTAATTATGGAACTTAGAGAATTCATCTCAGTAAAGGCATGGTTGGAGCATGGAATCATAAGAACTCTTTTTGTTGGGTAATTCTAGGTGCACATTTGGAAGTAAAAAATTGAACAAACAAATCTTTTAAAGAAAAATCATATTTCTGGTATATTCATTTTTTTTCAATCAATCACATCAAAAGGTTGCCCAACTTTTTAATTTCCTTAAAACTGAAAAAAAAAAAAATGAAGTCAGTCAACGTTGGCCTTCATAACCAAAAAACAATCTGGAGGGGAATATTTAAAAATAAAATAAAATGAAATGAAATGAATAAGTATAAAATTGACATTACAAAATTGATTGGGTGTTAATGTGTTATGGAGTGGAAAAAGAATAACCAAGGAACAAGTAAAATTAGTCCCTCTTTTTAACGCCCATGGTAGTTTGGGTGGTCCCGAATATGAGCAGATTACATCTCTCCCAAACCCAATTCTAAAGGATAAGAAAAGTAGAAAACCCTCACTCTTTCAGCCTTCTTCTTCTCCGAGTAACTTGAACAACTCATGCTATGCGTCTGAGTGTACAGAGATAGACAGAACAAAACAGAGAAAAAGATGTCAATCCTTTCAATTTCAGCTTCAACTGCATATTATAGAATTCCAATTCCAACTTCTTCATCTTCTTCTTCATCTGCTCTTCTTCCCAACCTCTCACTCTCCTCAAAATGCTCTTCATTCCTCTCCCCAGTCACAACCCACAAGAACCCATTTGCGCCCATTAGCTTTAAAACCCAGAACAAGAAGAAAACCCACATGGGAGGAGCAACCATGATGAGCATGGAGGCCGGCGTGGGAGTCATGGCCACCAAGCTCGGCATGATGAGCTACTTCGAGCCCACCGGCAAAGTTGTCCCGGTCACCGTCATCGGCTTCAAGGAGGGCAACATAGTGACCCAGGTCAAGACTCAGGCCACCGACGGCTACGACGCCGTTCAGGTGGGCTACCGCCGTGTCAGGGACCGCAAGCTCACAAAGCCCGAAATGGGTCACCTCGAGAAGGCCGGAGCAATCCCCATGCGACATCTACAAGAGTTTCGACTTCAGAGCGTGGAGGGCTTCGAACCCAACCAGAAGATCACATTCGATGAGCTCTTCAATGAGGGTGACATTGTTGATGTTTCTGGAATCACCATTGGAAAGGGGTTTCAAGGTGGGATAAAGAGGCACAATTTCAGGAGGGGGCAGATGACTCATGGGTCCAAGAGTCACAGAGCTCTTGGGTCGATTGGGGCTGGAACAACGCCGGGGCGTGTGTACCCGGGGAAGAAGATGCCTGGAAGAATGGGAGGGACTAAGACAAAGATTAGGAAGTTGAAGATTGTGAAGATTGATAAGGACTTGAATGTTGTGATGATCAAAGGTGCTCTTCCTGGTAAGCCTGGAAATCTTCTTCGCATTACTCCAGCAAAGATTGTAGGCAAGAACATTCCTAAGAGTTAAATCTTGGGTTTATTTGGTTTTGTGAATTTTGTATTGACATTGACTCATATTGATGTTTTTCTTTTTGTTCAAGTAGCAGAGAACTTTGGAATTCCTTATAGTATGTATTTTAGTTGCTGTCTGTCTTGTTTGGTATGATATTTGGAAGCACTTTACTTGGAGCAAGACTCTCATAGTTTTATATATTTTTTATGTGTAGCTTTGAAAATGCTAATCTTTTGTGAAATTTTTTTCATTTAAATGATGAAAGAATAAGGTGAGCTCAATGTGTGATAGAAAGCAACAATTGTTCTGAGTTTTTATCATCAGTCCATGATCTGAGTTTTTATACATACAATCATTGTTTTTTCCATGTTTGAGTATAGATTATTGGAACAACTTTTTAGGTTACAAAGTCCATATTGAACTGGGATTTCTTCCATGTAAATTATCTTCTTTAATCACATTAGCTAACATTCATGATGATTTCCTCTTTGCAAGATTCATTTTTTTCATTGATTGTATTGGTCATATGTTCACGCCGTTTGGAATGGCTTAGTCCAAATTATTTGGGGTTGATGAAAGATACCCTGTTCAGTGAGTAGGGTGAAGAGAAATTGTCTGCTTTGCTTTTATCAAAGTATGGATGAGAGAGAAATTAATCAAAACTTATAGAAGGAAAGGTAGGATTTCACATGTGTGTAGACTTCTGGGGAAAGTCATTTATCTGGTTTATATGTAGTTGCTTGAGAAAAGATGGCAGTGAAAATGATGCTCAATTCAGAGATGTGAATGACATATGCCCGGATATATTATATTGTGCTGCATAATAGTTGCACCTTGTTTTTACTCCTAAGTGCATCAGCAAAGGTTTTTTGTTGGCACATTTGGAAAAGCTAGGTTTAGTGGGAGCTTTTAGCTTTAGTAGTTGCATTGAGTTCGAATTCCCCTCCGTTATCGATTGGTAAAAACAAGGGATAAACCTACAATCGAACGCAGTGATGATCGAAGCTTTCTAGGATCTGGCTGCATTTTTGTGTTGACTCATCTGTAAAAGCTGAATGGTGTTGCTTGTGTTAGTACAGCATGAGAGGTAAGATTTTAATCTAAAACTAGATCCTAATGTCAGATTCACACCCTTGAATTTGGATGGGATCTAACTCAAGAGGTGACTTTAGACTATACCACTAATTGATGTAAAATGAACTAAATCTGTTACTCCAATTAATGTATCAAATGAAAGAAAATTCCATTTGACATAACTTTTAATCCTACCAAACTCCTTGCCACAAACTTGCGACCAATTTTCCGCCGGTTGATTTAAGCAAAAATAGAAGAAATGTTACCATTGACAAAATTTCAGAACTCATACACTGTTAATCTTGTCCAAATTTGAAAGGTAGTTCAAATTGTAAGTTTGTAACACTATTAGAGCAGATTGCAAAATTCACCAGCTCTATTGAACCGTTCCTGGAATACAGGTATATATACTGCTTTTGCATTCTGTTTGGTTAATTCACAATAATAAGTTTACACCAAGGGTTTTGTTTAGCACAAGTAAATCAGAGGTCTGCATTGAATCTATCAATTTGTTTCTCTTGCATGACAATAATGTGCGACACCTCTCAACTTTCTCTTTTCAGTCTCAACTTGGTTGATCGCGTTCACTTCATCATGCAGTCAATGAAATTGACGTCCCTTAATTAAAATTCCAAAATGTTTCAATAGTCCTAAAATTATGAATTGGGTCATATATGACAGTTTAATAAATGGTTAAATACAAAAATGGTCTACGAATTTTATAGTGAATTTCAATTTGGTCTACTAATTATAAAAAGTGTCAATTTGGTCTACAAACTTTTCAATTTGTACCAAAACAGTACAAACGCTAACTTTCATCCAAAAATTAACAGAATTAGTCATATGCAAATGTGATGAACGGACTGAAATATCTCTAAAAATGTGATCACTTGCTGTGCACATGATCACTTTTCGTTAAATTTTTCGATAGAAGTTAACGTTTGTACTGGTTTGATACAACTTGAAAAGTTCGTGGACCAAACTGACACTTTTTATAGTTAATGGACTAAATTGAGATTCACTGTAAAGTTTGTGGACCATTTTTGTATTTAACCCTTTAATAAATTATCAAATAAATGCAGGAACACATATAATTTTTTGGGCAAATTACACAAAAGTACCTCAACTAACCACCCTATATCACTTGAGTACCCCAATTACAAAAAGTTGCTCGTAGGTACCTCAATTACTGATTTTGCACATCCAGGTACCTCCGTCAACTTTTCCGTCAGGCCTGCCGTTATTTGTCCACGTGGCACACTAGAAACATGCCACGTGGATAACAAAAAAATAATAATAAAAAAAATTTAAAAAAATGAACTAATTATTTAAAAAAAATTAAAAAATTAAAAACTCAAAAAAATAAAAAATAAAAACAATAGAAATGGAGCAGCACCCCTCCCTCCGCCCTCCGCCTCCCACCCCTCCCCCGAGACCCACCCAACCCCAGCCACCCACCCCTCCGACCCCAGCCACCTTGCCGGCGACCCCAGCCACCACGCCGGCGACCCACCAGACGACCCACCCGACCCCTCTCATCTCTCTCTAACTCTCTCTCTCTCTCCCCGAAACCCCAGCCCCGAGCCCTCCTCCTTCCTCCTCCCCCGCGTCGGCCACCCAACTCAATGACCCACCCACCTCCCTCCCTTCTCCGGCCCTTCCATGCAACCCAGCCCTTCCATGCAACACGGGCCCTCCCCCTCCTTGCAACCCATCCCTTCCCCTCCCCGCAACCCAACCCCTCCCCTGCAACCCATCCCCTCCCCACAACCCAGCCCCTCCCCCTCCGTGCTTCCAAGCTTCCAAATTGGCAGTACACCCAAACAATTCAAACCCATCAAAATTCATCCAACAAAAATAACAATTTTTGATAAAAGATAAAAAAATTACATTAAATTGAAGAAACCCCACAAAAAATGAAGAAAAAGACATAAATGGGCAAAAATGATAAGAGAATGGTTTTGGGGTTGATCTTGGTTACCGATGCAGTGTTCTTCATTTTATTCAAGATCTAGATCATGGGGTTTTTCCATTTTATTTTGGGTTGCTGGGCGTGGTTAGTATG
>NC_141368.1:13762586-13847586 GCF_963921425.1 Dryas octopetala
GGGTTTTTCCATTTTATTTTGGGTTGCTGGGCGTGGTTAGTATGACTGAACTTGCTTTCTCAGAACAGAGAGGAGCTCGTGGCCGGAGAAGGGAGGGAGGTGGGTGGGTCATTGAGTTGGGTGGCCGACGCGGGGGAGGAGGAAGGAGGAGGGCTCGGGGCTGGGGTTTCGGGGAGAGAGAGAGAGAGTTAGAGAGAGATGAGAGGGGTCGGGTGGGTCGTCTGGTGGGTCGCCGGCGTGGTGGCTGGGGTCGCCGGCAAGGTGGCTGGGGTCGGAGGGGTGGGTGGTTGGGGTTGGGTGGGTCTCGGGGGAGGGGTGGGAGGCGGAGGGTGGAGGGAGGGGTGCTGCTCCATTTCTATTGTTTTTATTTTTTATTTTTTTGAGTTTTTAATTTTTTAATTTTTTTAAAATAATTAGTTCATTTTTTAAAATTTTTTTTATTATTATTTTTTTGTTATCCACGTGGCATGTTTCTAGTGTGCCACGTGGACAAATAACGGCAGGCCTGACGGAAAAGTTGACGGAGGTACCTAGATGTGCAAAATCAGTAATTGAGGTACCTACGAGCAACTTTTTGTAATTGGGGTACTCAAGTGATATAGGGTGGTTAGTTGAGGTATTTTTGTGTAATTTGCCCTAATTTTTTTAAAAGAAGAAAATACTATGCATATATAATGACTCCATCTGACAAAGAGGGGAGAACTCATTTTGGACCAACGCATTGCACCCGACTCTAATGGAAATGGTATCGAATCAACAAATTTTTATGTATCCCACACCCCACCATGTGAAGGGTGGGCGCATTACACTCGTCCTACAGCAATTTGATTTTTTTGGAAAGGGAGAATACAAGGGGTCAAAAGTTGTGTTTTAGACATTATCAAAATAGCAAATATAATCATAGAGGAAAAGAAAAAGGAAAAATGAAAAAGGAGTAGCATGTATGGATGTGCTAATTACAAAAGGCATATGCCATGGACTTATCATATAAGCAGCTGTTGCTGATTATATTTAAGAAGAGCTCACACCAGATGATATAGAACAAGGAAGAGTACAAGTAAAATCAATGATCCCAACCCAAATCCAAACCCATCAGCACCAGAGTCAGAGCTACCTGTTTGATGAATTATAGTGGGAGATGACGACATGCCAACACTTGTGGGAAAAAATAAAGCTACAAAGTGAACAACTAGTAAAAGCAAGAAAACAAGAAGCATCACAAAAGCAAAGGTGGCTCTGCCCTCTGTTTCTGCCCCTACTTGGAACAAAGACACTGAGATTTCCAAAAGGGATAGTAAGGTAGGCCTGCAGATGATCAGTCCCAAGGCCCCTACCATTAGAGAAGGTACCAGTGGTGATGGCCCTCTGCTCCCCATTGGAGACTTTGCTCAGTGGCTCTCTTAGTTTCTACTGGTGGGTGCAGAAAGCACAAACTTGTTTGAGAGACTCAAAGCAAAAGCAGAGGAGTGAGTGAGTGATATAGGAGAGGAAGAGGGTTGTTTGTTAGTGCTGATGGAGATAACTTCTAAAACCAAATCATTATCTGATGGTTTGTTGAGCGATGCCAACTTCTCTACATGAGTCTCTAGTCTTTTTTATTCCTGTTGTTTAAAACAGTATGTAGTTAGGCCTAGGCAGCCAACCACAACAAGCTTTTCTGCATGAGTAAAATAGTATAAGAAACAGTTTCTGTACCTTTTTTGTTTTCAATTACTTAGTCCAAGTTTTTTTTTTTGGCCGGGGATTACTTAGTCAAGTTTGGTTGAGTTAAATAATACTGAACGGACATGTTTTTCGATGCCTTCAAGAAAGGGCGCTTTCTTCTTGATATAGACGATGACAACACTAACGAGAAATTCAAGAGTAATATGAACTCATGAATGAAACATCAACCCCCAAAACACTTCCCCCCACTCAAACAAAAATAGAAGCACCTGTAAGCAAAAGAAGGATAATGAAAAATGCACCACCACCTTACCAAAAATTGAGTTATTTTGGAGGAGAATCAGTGATAAATATTTGGGACCATCTATTGGCGCTCCACCCATTTATTCACAGTTTCACACAATGTGGGAGTGCATTTGAATAGTACTCCCACTAAATTTTTTAGGACCAATAATAATGTAATCAGATGCTACAAATGGATAAATATTTCATTGCACTCACATAATTTAACAGCAAAAAGGCAACCATTCCGTATATATGTATAGAGAGAGAGAGAGAGAGAGAGAGAGAGAGAGAGAGAGAGAGAGAGAGAGAGAGAGAGAGAGAGAGAGAGAGAGAGAGGTTACTAAAGAGATATGTGGTTCATTTCCATGTTAAAGATCCAGATACAATAAATATGTAGACAAAAAGAGTTTGCTTTTTGGTTATCTCAACATTATCTACCCAGAAGATTCAGTAAATTTTGTGGTCAATAGAGGAGAGAACAAAAAACAAGATACAAATTGATCAGCTACTGGTATATGACAAAGATCACAAAACTACGTTTGTTAACCTGCACTCTCTCCTGCAACTACAACATTCCAACAACTGTGTACAGCTGATAAAAAGGTTGATGCAGATCTATCTAATGAGGTTGTGCTCTCCATTTACACCTTGAATTACATTGTGGGACTGTACCGGAGATGTTGCTCATAAAAACTGATCAACTGCAAAGAATGGAGAGATTAGAAGAAGTACAAATAATGGTAACAAAGATGAGTCAATATTTGCTGGCTACTAAAGTCACTGCAATGTTGTCAAGAAAGAATGTATTGCTCAGTAATCACTTACCAAAAGTGGATTATTAACCTTGAGAAACTTGTTATCCACTACCACTTCAGCGCCATCAGACCTATAACAAGGAAAGCACATATAAAAATATTGTAAACTGTAAAGCATGTGAAGAGAACCATGTGGTCCATGCTAATATCTGAATCTGTAAACAATTGAACAGCTGAAATGGTTGCAACTTCCAGATTCAGTGACTGTGTTCATCACAAAATATCTGAAATGGGCACAATTTTGAAGATAAAAGTGAAAAGAAAAAGCCAACAGGCATGTTCACTTATATGCAACATGCCAAAAATTAACATCGTTGCCTAGAAAAAGCTACATTTACCTTATAGAAGTGCAGATCCCTGCTTTATGCAAAATGGGAACAAAGACATGAGACAAGGTAGTCACTCAGGCTAGGCTATATTATGACACATTGACACATAGAAACCATAACTAGAATTTGGAATTTGAAAAGGCAGTCCAAGTGGAACCTTTGTTCTGTCGCCTCTTTTCAACTCAAGATTTCATAAATTTTACTATCTAAAAATGGAAAATAATAAAATAAATTGGAATTCTTAGATCACCAAAATTAATGCATTGGAATGATAATGTAACGCATTTGGATCAGAAACCCCAAATTGCAATTTGCTAGGGAAGTACTGTGGTAATGTTAAATATGGATGACATTAAATGCTATGGTAGTTCAAACTTCAAACATTGAATATCCAAAAATAATCAGCTCCCGCATAATTTAATTTCAAGCCAGCCAATTTCTCTAATGAAGACCATAAAAAGATCACCTTAACCCACAGACTTGTACTCTTTAGCAGTTACTGCATTGAGATGTCATGCATGTCAACCAACATCATTTCAGCTTACTATCACAATCTAAACATAAGAATCACAAATATACTCAAATACAGTACTTTGCAAAAGTAATCACAAGGAGACGAGGAAAATAAGTCATTTTCACTTGAATATGAACCTTAAGCATGCAATTTAAGCAAACCATATGCTTCCAACAAATTGTCCTAAAATCCAAAATTATCTTAGTCTAAAGATTAACCAACACCTCAAGAAATGTGAAAAATTGCAGATTGCCTAAATATGACTAGGCAATGGCTTTATAAACTGCCCAGTGGCCATCAGGGTAAAAGCATGTGCAGCAACACTGATGCCAATTGTTAGTTGTTACTGCTCCTACGCAATCTACTCCATAACTTTTAGGACAAGCAAACTACACAACTTTCTCACTTCAGCTACAAAAGGGGTGACAGCAGTCGAGGGATTAGTCTTATTGACAAAATCAGAAGTTAACTGCTGAAGATCCACCAAGAATGTCCTATTCTGATGGACACACACAGTGATTACCAACTAAAACATGCAAGACATACCAGAACTGATTAAATGCATGCACACACAGAAAAACAAATAGATTGTTCCAACCAAACATGGACGTCACATAATATTTGATTTTACAAGCAACAAAAACATTTATAGGTGTGACCTGTGGCCACCATCAAATAAAACATAACATTAAGGGTTTATTTCATATTTAGTACCTAAACTTTGACCCTTGTCTTAATGTGGTACCTAAACTTTTATTTGTCCCAATTGAGTACCTAAACTTTTATTTTGTGTCTAATAGGTACCAAAATGAATTTTTGTTAAAATTGTCAATAAAAATTAGGGGCAATATAGTCAAAGTATATTTTAATTATTTTCTTTATATGTTTAAAATTATTTAAAAAAAACACACAAGAAACAAAAAAAATTAAAAATTAAAATTAAAATATAAATTTTTTGAAGTGACTATATTACCCCTAACTTTTGATGATAATTTGAACAGAAATTCATTTTGGTACCTATTAGACACAAAATAAAAGTTTAGGTATTCAATTGGGACAAATAAAAGTTTAGGTACCACATTAAGACAATGGTCAAAGTTCAGGTATTAAATATGAAAAAAATCCTAACATAAACAAATAAATCACGCATGGCACAGAAGTCACACATAAGGAAAAGTTATGAAGTATAATTTATGAGTGCTTCTACAAGAGAGCCATATTCAGATCAGATGCTCATACTTTTTGAATATTTGTTGACACATACAATAACTTGATACGTGTATTCAACTTTTTTCAATGAAATCTATAAACACGATAGCATATCTGATATCCTATAATCAGCACCCTAAATGTTTGAATAAGACTATTTCTACCATATAAAAGAATATTGTTTGCAAGAAAAAACATAGGAAGGGTTGACAACATACTTTATGACTGATGTATAAAATAGGAATGTTTGCAAAATTGATTATCATAACCAATATCGATTTATGATAAATCCAACACACTTCTACAAATATATATTATATGCTATTGTGTAAATACAATAAGAGATAATTAGGCTTGGGTCCTTTAGAAAAACAGTTTTTAGATAGAGACTGTGAGTGTTTTAAAATTTATAAGAAAATCCTTTTAATTCATAATAAAGTCCTTTAATTTATAAAATTAAAAAAATTAATTAATTCATAATAAAGTCCTTTTAATTTATAAGAAAATTCTTTTAATTCATAATAAAGTTCTCCCCCGATTTGAAGGGTATTTCCCCTCCTAAGGTGTAGAGTGGGCTTTGTAGAAGTTGCATATTAGGTTTTAACTCCGGAATTTTGGGATAAAGCCATCAAAGAAGAAAAATACAAGAACTTGATTAAAAACCCTAAATCACTACCGGTCTTAGTCTAAGAAAGACTTATAAAATGAACTGTACTCTAAGTCTCCCATACAATAATAAGATCTTCTATGGAAACATTATAGCTTATAGACTTACCCATACCCATAACTTTAGGCATTACACAAAACCTGACACTATATCCGCATAATTTAGACAGACTTTGTGAAGTTTGTTAGGATCAAAGCGAGAATTGTAAATTTTATATATTGAATTATCAACAATATTTTATATATATATATCACATGCAGGAATCAGTAAGGGGGGGGGGGGGAGGGGGAAACTTTTAAGACAAATCTTAAATTACAAAAAACAAGAAGTTTATATGAAAAAGCAAGCTTAGGATCAAAATATCTCAAGAACTAAGGTTTTAAATTTCAGCATAGGCTCATAGTGCATTATGTTTTTACATTGAGAAACTTTTAGTTTATTTTATTCAAATTTTTTAATGTAGAGTTTTTTGTTTAATTCAAATTGTACGGACATGGGCTACACAAGCGGTTCGTAGGTATTATCTCGTGTCGATTCATGTAATTGTTTTATCTGTGGTAGTTCAGTTATGGTAGTTTCCCATTGTAGAGTAAAAGTTTTCAAAAAAAATTTCTAAGAAATTTTTTTAAAATTGTAGTAGAAGACAAATGTACATAATATGATGTAACTCCAAATTTGATAAAGAACATGTTTTAGTTTTCACTCTGAAGGTGAAGGATTTATTATTTTCAATGTGCAACTAGGCTATGCCTTACATCAAAGAAAACCACTAGACTGTCTCTTGATTTATACCAAAAACTTAGATATGATCTCACCCCTTGCCACCCTTTGTTTATGGGACTAAGCATGTTATATATCTACAGTTTGAAGTTAGCCTTACCTACTTTAATTCCAATTCCGAGTCAGTATTTAACTATCACTTGGGACTATATTTTGCAATTGCATTGGTACATGGCTAGAATCATGTCTATTTCCAAATATGAGTTGGCACCACAGTAACCTGTAGTTTGCATGGGAGGCATCATGAACCATTGCTCAATTCTTATTATGTGAAGAAATGCATGTTCACAAGAGAATTTCCTCATGCAACAAAAAGAATATCTAAAAAGCATTAAGTGTATTACACCAACAACATATGGAACCAATTCCAAATTCATAGCTCTCACTAGAAACTGATGGTATGAATGATGAAAGAACTCTGATACCAAATTTTTTTAAATTAATAAATAAGATGTATCTTAGCTTCAGTAATATTTTATGGACAGCATTGCACTATATAAGATACATTGCCCTAGATAAGATATTTGAGCAACTAATCTTCAAGGGCAATGATCTAAATAAGCCATCCAAACACAGGAGAAGAATAACAGATTTGTAGATAACAACAAAACTGTATGACTATACAAGAACCTTTATTAGCTGTAAGCATGGTATATTTAGATAGAATCATATATGAGGAAAAGAAATAGTTCATTCAAATGCTAAGAGTAACTGAAATGTAGCATTGTTAAGCATAGGCCAGTCAAGTTCAAGACAAACCTCATGGCCATAAAAGACACTGACACATCCTGTACGTTGTTTGATACAGAAGCTGAATAGCCTATTGGCTTGATAATCTTCGTGATACGCAATGCATTTTTGGATTCATCAATCTTATTCCTGCGACTTGAATTTTCCCCAGCATAATCAAGATTTTCATCCCCTGATTGATTAACTCTACCACCATATCTAACGCTGACTCTGCTTGTTGCATTCTGTGTAGCACCCAGTTCAGACAAGTGTGTCTCTTGCTTAAACCTCTTCACAGAACCAGACTTCCTCCTCTTAGCTCCAGTACTGCGAGTGCTCTGTACTGGTTCTGCACAATCAACCTTGGAAAGACCATCTGTAGGGCCATTAACTTCTGAAGCCTTGCCTTCTTGGAAATGTACAGAAAGTTTATCCGAATTGACAATGTTAGTAGATATTATTGCTTTGAGCTCACTAAGCTTTGGATCATACTCATTTTCCTCTCTCCTTTCACCAATTTGTTGGGAAACATTTGCACACCAATTGTCAG
Organism: Dryas octopetala; assembly: GCF_963921425.1. Classification (NCBI taxonomy): domain Eukaryota; kingdom Viridiplantae; phylum Streptophyta; class Magnoliopsida; order Rosales; family Rosaceae; genus Dryas; species Dryas octopetala. The sequence continues at coordinate 13,770,130 of NC_141368.1, forward strand.
TATCAACTTTCTTAGCTGTTTCAATATTGTTTACGTGCCCATTATTCTCTCCGTCATGAGCTAAACCCATAGACTGTTGAAGGGGATGAACATCATCAAGGCTTGAGCAGTCAAGAGCAGAAGGGGACAAAGATCTATTGGCGATGCTGATTTCCACATCAGTCACATTGTAGATAGGAAAGGTAGAACGCTGCTGCCTCTTCTTGGGTTGAGTATGGAGAATCCCACTCTTGCGCTTGCGCCTCCGATGCTTTCCGGTACGCAAGCTTTAACAAAAATTAAAAAACAAACTTATACATACGCGTAAATACAGAAATTAAAAGTTTAATATTTTTTGCTGATAAACAGCTAGATATCTTTGTAAACCCAAACACTGCAAATTGCAACTACAGTCCTTTTGGTCTAATTTTCTGAAAAACCAAACGATTAATTAGGGAGGTAGAAAAAATAAACAAACTAGTACCTTTCTTCAAATGCATCAATAACATCAGAGATTGACTGGAGATTCTCCAAGGGTTCCCATGTATTGGCTGTCTCTGGCCAACCGCGCCTATATAAGCCAATAGCAATATATACACAGAAACAATCATGAAATCATGCAGATTATATGGATACACTTCATTAGATTTTGTTTATGTCAATTTGGGATTTCATATCTTATTTAATCTCCTCCCCTCCTCCTTCAATTGCTCTATCTTTTCTCTGTCTTTTAAATCAACAAGACTTAAATGATTTGATTTGATATAATGAAGCAGTGTGTGCATTAAGTAAGGTAAGAAATAACAACAGAAAGGATAAAAGGGAGGTTCACGCACCATTTAATGAGGTACTGAAGCTGACCCTGTTGTTGGTTTTGCAACATATACCCATGAAAACACCACAGCAGCGAAAACACTCAGTAATCAGATAATATAAGTAAACAAGCACAAAACACCAACCATTTTCTTATCAAATATCAAATGAAACAGCAAAACTAAAAAAACCCACTTTGTTTCTCTCAAGCTAAGTGCGAAAAGAAACAAATTAGCTCAAAAATTTTGGGAGGAGGGAGAGTAATACCTTGCGAACCCTTTTCCGGCGAACGGCTTCGATTTCGTAGAAGCCCTCAGCAAGCTTAGTACGCTCTGCGTTCTCATCATCAACGCCATCAGCCTCAGCTTCACCCTCACCATCATCATCACCGTCAACATCAACCTCACCCTCACCATCACCCTCGCCATCACCATGGTCACCTTCTTCGAGAGCTTGGGGTTCTTGATGGTTGTGGACTTGGGTTTGGTCTTGCTCTTGCTCTTGAGCTTGGTCTTGGGGTTGGGGTTGAGTGGCTGCAGGAGCTTGCGGTTGAAGAAGAGCAAAAGGGGCATTGGGGTTGTTGCTGGCGTATTGAACAACAACATCATCAACAACCGGCATTGCTGGTGTATCCTCCCAACTCTTCCTCCTCCCTCCTCCTCCCTTCACTTTCATCCCTAATCAAGTCAAAATAGCACAAACCCACTGCTTGATGCTTCTACTGATAATAGGGTATTGAATTTTACAGGGTGGGTGCTTCTTGAAATCCACTGCCAACTGAGACCAGGTGAAGACCCTGAGAGAACCCCAATTCCCCCCAAATATGTTAACCTCACTACCACTTCCTTTTCAAGCGTTTTCCCATCTGACCAAACAAAAAGAAAAAAGAAAGAAAAATAAAAAAAGCGTTTTCCCCTGGACCCCTAGTCCCCTATCTCTCTCTCCTCTCTCTTATTTTTCTTTGTCTTTTTGTAGAAAAAATGTTGTCTTAAATTTCCTTTTTTAGGTATATTTTCTTTGGACAATGTTATTTAGCTCAATTTGTTTTTTTTTTTTTCAATTTATATGGCATTTTTATAATTTTTTTTTTCAATCATAGTTTTTTTACATAAGCTTTACAATATTGTGATTTTTTTTAGTAGAGCTGACAATATCCAACTCGACTTGTTAACACGATACGAAAAATTTAATGTTCGAGTTTAAACTTATTATGTCGATTTGTTAACACAACACGAAAAATTTAGTGTTCGAATTTAGACTTATTATGTTGTGCTGGAATTGGTGGACTCGTGCTGAAATTGGTGTGGTTTTAGTATCAACCTATGGAACCCATTAGTAACCCATTAAGAAATGAATATATTTTATTTTATTTTTCTTATGATATTGATCATTTAGTTTGCACATTTTTTAGATATTAATTGTGTGTAATACTTTAAACTATATATTTATGTAATAAAATGTATTTACTTAAAGTTTTTTGTTAAAAAAATGGTTTTTTTAAGTGGGTGAAACGAGTTGTGTTGTGCTCACCTGTTAATCTAACAGGTCATGTTATGTTCAACCCGAACCCACAAAAACACAATCCGTCGACAAGTCTACTTTTTAGTACATTTATGTGGTGTGCATATTTTGATTAAAAAAAAAAAAAAAGTGATGTGCATACATGCGGTACACTACTACATAGTTGGGGAAAAGCAAAGTTAGGAAAAAAATTTGAAGCCCATATCTACTTTAGAATAAGGCAAGCCCATCTACTCTAGAGCTCTTTAAAGCCATCTAGAGCCTTATGAAAAGCCAAGCCTAATTCCATAGAAAAACTCAAACAAGCTCCATTAGAGGACCAAACCCAAAACCCACAAAATCAAGCAAACACCACTACAGAACAAAACCCTAGTGACCTCCAATTGGCTCTCAGGCGTCTAAGAGCTTATTTATTTATTCAAAGTAAAAACTATGGGGCTCCCAAAAGAATCTCTAAATGACCTAGTAGTTTATAGAAAGCGTTACACTACTAAGTCTACTAATAGGTCAAGATCTCTCAGGCGTTTAAGAGCTTATTTATTGAATCAAAAACAAAACTATAGCGCATCCAAAGGAAACTTCAAATGACGTAGTAGTTTATAAAGAGTGTTACGCTACCCGAACGTTAATGTCATCCATCACATTATCCAACATCACCCACTTAAGCAATTTTGGAGTAACATCTTTTAGTAGAGTTTTAAACCTTATCAAAGAGAGAATTGTTTGGAAATAATTTCAAAATGACATTTAATGCCTTAATCAAACTCTTTGTCCATACTTTTCCTTTAAAAAGGCTTTATTTAAAGGACATAAATGGGGGAGATTAAAGAATGAAAGGGGAAGCTATGTCAAAATAGCTCAAGATTCACCCATTTTGGAGTACTCGTTAGTTCATCCAAATAGGGAATTTTCTAGTGCAAAACCCTCCAATTTTAGTCTACAAACCTCATGTTCATGCCTCAAATCCAAGCCAAATGACCCCAACACATCCAATGTAATGCTCCTCCATCAATTTATCAAGATTCCCCTACACCATATACTTACTCTTGGACTCTTTTTATTCTTACAAACATGCAAATTAAAGGGATATCCTTATTATTATTGTGCACTGGTACAACAAAACCGCAACAATGCCTTCGAGAAGTTTTGGGCTCGACTCCCCCTTCTTCGAACCTAAGGAGGAGTACTCTTTATTCACAAATCACCAAAGGGTACACAATACACAAAAACACACCAACCAACATGGGCTTTTCCGTTGGGCTTTGGACTTCATACTTTTAGGGTCCGTTTGGTTCACGAAATTGATTTTTTATGAAATCAATTCCTATGCATTTTCTTGGGGGAAGGAAATGTAAGATTCTCATTCCCGTGTTTGGTAATTCTTGAAAGTAAACAAGGAATTACCTTTTTATTTTAGTTCCCATGTTTGGTTTGTGCAGAAATAGAAAATAAAAATTGTTTAGTTTTTCAATTATACCCTCATCTAGTATATATATATAATGTGAAGTGTTTGTTTTAGATAAAATTGGTATTATCAAATATTAAAAGGGCTATAATTGTCTAGAAAAAGTGTAATAAATGCTTTCCCAATGTGAGAGAAAACAAAACCCAAGTTGAGAGGAATGATTCATTTCCTCCATTTGGATAATTAGATTCTCATAGGCTAGGAAACCATTTCCTATGCTTGCACTTATCAAACATGAGAATAAAATTATTTTCTTATTTCTTTCTTTTTAATACTTGAACCAAACGGGCCTTTAAGGGTAGTCTCTTATACAGTTTTTGCTAGTTAGGCCTTGAATTGGTTATGGTAAGGCCCAAGCCCAACATGCATAATTAACAAACTGGACCAAGCCCATTCGACCATGAGTTGGGGTTGGGCCAGAGCACTATTGGGCCCTATAACCACAGGCCCAATGCTGATGGTTAGATTTTCACAAAAAAATTAAAATAAAATAAATAAATAATGGTAATAGGAGGAGAGGGAGGTTTGAAGCATAATAAAACCCCTCCTGAATATTAGGGCACAGAGAAAAGAAGAGACAGTAGAGAACAAAGAGCAGAGAGTAGACAGTGACCACAGTGTCGTACAACAATGTCATCTTCCAGTGCTATTAGGGTTTTCAGAGGCTGCAGAGCTCTCTTGGCACCAACCAAGTCCTCCATTCCCTCTGCTGGAGCTTCCATTTCTGCTTCGAAGCTCACTGATAAGACTACACCAAAGTCGAAAGCCAAGGCTAAGCCCAAGGCAGCAGAAGGTGACTCATCGCCCAAGCCCAAGAGGAACCCAAGTAAGCTCGCCGGTATTCTGAAGCCGACCCCAATCTCTCCAGCTCTCGGCAGCTTCCTTGGCGTCCCCGAGTCCTCTCGTGCTCATGCCGTCAAGCAGATCTGGGCCCACATCAAGCTCCACAACCTCCAGGTCCTTAAACCCTAAACCTGTTCTCTCTATTTTTTGGTCCATTTTATGCTTGTATGTATTGTTAAACTTAAACCCTTGTGTATCTTTTTTTTCTTTTTGTCTTTTGCTACTGATTTTTTTGGTTATTCTTAAATGGGTTCGAATAAAATGTTCTATTTTCTGCTATATGTGGTTTCTGCTTTAGGTTTGCCTTGCCAAACTAGAATATATTTGGAAAAAAATGGAAAAAGAAAAAAAAAAAAAAAAAAAAAAAGCTAACTCACCCATAAACCCCAAACCCCAAAAGAAAAAAAATGGAACTAGCTGTTGCCTTTTGCAAACAATGGGATATTTAGACACTTCTGTTTGGTCATCCTTAAGTTTATTGTTTTCTAAGATTCAAATATATTAGTTGTATCTGAGCTGATGGGAGCTTGCTCAATGCAGAGGTTTAACACCTTGTCAGTCGGGTTTTGAAGATTTGTATATGATTAAGTTCTTTTGTCTTGTTTCTTGTCATTTTATTATTTTCGAAATCTTTTAAACAGTTTGCTTCTGCTTGGATAAAACTTTGTAGGTCTACCCAAGCTGCTCTTTCTTTACTGAGTTACTGCTCTGTATTTCTTTACATACTATTATTTTATGGCCTTATGGCATTATTCATTGGTTGCATTTAAAATTTAAAATTAGTTCAGTGTGCTTGATTATAGACTGTTCTAAGGGTCATGTCAAGTACTCATCCCAATCTATGAATTGCCTCTGCATCATGTGGAGTTGTATATATTTTATACTTGTGTTGGCTTATATTTTTGCCACCTGATACATAGCTTATGTGTATGGTGATAAGTTCAGGCTTTGAATTTTACGTAATTTTAAGTAAATGTTGACAGTATATGGGCTCTTGATTTTGAACTTTTCTATGCAATCTAGACAATTCATTGATTCAAATATTTAAACCATTTTGATTCTGTTCATATACTTCCTTGAAATGATCCTAATTAGATTGAACTACTTTTCATGTTTTTACTAAACACTAATATCTAGCAAGTTACATATCAGCAAAGCCTTGACTTACCAATTCTTGGGTTACTTGGTAATGGTGTGTCATGTGTAACCTTTTGTTGATGATTGGATGGGTGCCACTTCCCTATTCCAATTCTAGGGTTACTTGGTTTAATAGATATTTTGATTTTGAAGTTTGGCACAACTGTGACAAGAAGACCTTTCACAGAGAAGGCTTCTAGGGGGAAGCACAAATTTTGTGCTTCTCCTAGAAGCTCTGCTTTGTTCTTTTGGAAAGCATGAAAGATTTCTTTTAGAAGTGTAGCTAAACAAAAATTACACAAAGTGCTTCCTGTTCCTAAAATTAATGCTCTAATGGCTGCTCCAAAACCTGTGCCAAATGGACTCTTGGTATTTTAGCGTTCAGTTTGCATGCTGATAAGACCCTGGCCTTGGTTGCTTCACTATTTTTACCTTCCCTGTCTTCTCCTCAATGCTTGTCCACCATAAAGAAGATATAATCAAATACTGAAGCATTCAATTATTTAGGTCTTAGCTTTTCCTTGAATGGATATTTGTTCTATGAGGCAAGTCTATGTTGCCCTGCTGTGTTGCCTTTACTGTTTGCAGTTTCTCATCAGCCTGGCATCACACTCCCCTGGGTGCCTTTTGCTTCATTGTTAATATTTAGATTTATGGTTACTTTAATACTTTTGGAGGTCTCTGCAGTTTGACATTAGATAATTGCCCAAAAAGTTATAGGGGTGCTATAATATAAGTTATATAACATATGTTTTGATCATGGATCATATTTATAATTTTAAGTTGTTAAAGAAGCTAGGCTCTAATAAAATGTTGATGGATTGTTATGAGTAGCTTTTACAGCTAAGAGATTACATGGAAGGTCTTCTTTTGTTGACATTAGTATTTCTGCTGGCAGACAAAGAAAGTTATATGCTATGCCGCATTCTGATCCCCAAAGGAATGATGATTTTCTTATTTCACCCTCAAATTGATGAAACTTTGTTTTGTATGCATACAATGTTCTTATTACTGCTTATTCTGCGGTAGTTTAGTTTTGTACAGGAATTTGGATCTTGATGCCTTTATCTAGTGTTTGTTTCTAATATGAAGTTTGTGCATGCCCTGCTAACTTCTAACTTCTACCTATAGTAATTGACACGTGATAATTGATTCGAGTGGTATTAATCACATATATCTGTTTTTCTTCCTGCAGAATCCTGCAAACAAGAAGGAGATCCATTGTGATGATAAGCTCAAGGAAATATTTGAGGGGAAGGAAAAAGTCGGATTTTTGGAAATTGGGAAGTTGCTTTCACGTCATTTTGTAAAGGCCGAGTGATTGTTGATTCAGTGATTAACTTGATGCATTTTGCTTACCCCTTAAACGAGCAAGTCCTTTTGGATATTGTAATGTTCACAAAACTTTTGTTTGAGACTGAACTCTTTAGGCAGGGGTTTGGTAATTCAAATTTTAGCTGGACAGCCAGGATATGTAAAAAGTACGTAGGATGAAAATGTTTTGATTTTATGTAGATTTTCTCTCATTATCAGTCTCACTGTTGCTTTTAGCTATGATGAAATCATATCATTTGTCTTAGTTCTCCCTTGAAAGGTATCAATCAGGAGCTGTGATGCATTTGAGGGGTTACCTTTTGGTTTGGAGAGGAGGTAGATCATGTGTGAAACTTTATTGAGATATGATGGTTGTGGAGATGTAAAACGAGTTGGGCTCAATGACCCGTTGTGCTTAAAAAAATTTGGTTCGGGCCTAATAGAGAGAATGGAGGAGGCCAGGTGCTAGCCCTATTGTTGAGATTTGGTTGTCATTTTGTATTTTTGTGCATGGAATTTGAGCCTCCTTTGGGCTTGGGTATTTTTTATTTTTTTTATTTATAACTTTTATTGATGAAAAAAGTTAATGGAAAATATAAATGAGAAGATTTGAATTACTTTGATAATTATTAATAGAAATTACAAAATAAGCTTTGTGATTTGTAATTCAAGTGTAGATATCAAAACATGGTATGTGCCTCTTTATTGTATATGCTAGGCACTGTAAACATGTAAAGGGAACAATTGTGACTACCAAAACTGGTATTAAATCCGGTCGACTGATAACTTGTTGCATAGTGTTCTGTAGGACGGAGAGTGGTGACCCTATAAGCCTCTTTGTATGGTCGGTTGATAAACCAATTGACAATTGTTACCAAGTAAGCCTTTGGAAAAATTTGGTCAGCTGATAAATTGCGTGATCAATCTTTCGAGCTTGTTTTCTGTGCTGATGACCTCGTTTTAGGTTTCAGGTTAAGCATCATTTTTTTTCTTGTTGGTCAATGAAGTTCAGTTCTTGCTTGAATCTCTTTGAACTTGATTGTTAGGTCTCCTATGAGAGTATATTTACACAGTTTTTTTATTGAAGAAAGAAAAGGTAGATTGCTACTTGCTGACTGTTAAAACTTGTTTAAGAATGCAAACACTTAACAGGACGATCAGAGCCAAAGCAAAAATAAACAGGATTAAGCTATCTGAGGAACCAAGTTCCTTGCAGATAACTCTTACAAAAGAGGTTCATTCAAACTCATTCACCAGGCTAAAGTAAATGCATGCCTGCATTTCAAGTTTGTTTGCTCAACTTCAGTAGAGCTTTGTTATGCTTCTAAACAAAGTGCTATCAAATTCCTTATTAGTTTATAACTTGACAAGAGATCAAAAAATTCTTATGTATGGGATGCTGACAAATTATCATCACATGAATAAATTACTGACTTTTCGTTACAGTACCTCGGAAATCATTAGTTAAGGAGGTGATCAATCCATTGCTCTACAACAGCAGGAGAGCCATACCATGGGCTCAACACATCATCTGAACCAACTGGTGAGTGGTAAACACCATCTAAGCTAATATTGAGTGCACCTGGAAGATGGGCTGATACTTCTGGTACGACTCCATCACCCCAAACATCTGCCTGCCCACAAACCTGAAAAAGGAAAATCCTAGTCTCATTATCAGCATTCAGTCTGCAACCATGAGGCCCAGCTTACAAGATATGACAAGGACATAACACCATGAAACATAATTATCATAAAAAATATCAACACAAAATTAAACTCTCAAATGGTATAATTGGAAGTAACTGTTTGAATTGCTAGGAAAATTGGGTTTTACCTGCTTGTACCCTTGCCCGACAAAGCGCGCACGTAAGGTGGTTGTGGTTGATGTTGAAGTGCTCACACCATTTATGACAGCAACCTCTGATGAGGGTTCTACACTCTCTATTGGAAGTGCAGAATCAATACTTTCATTTGAGTTGCCAAATAAACGAGCACCTTGGATGTACCTGCAGTTTACATATACAACCCCTTTAGATTCCAGAATTTCGCATTGAAGCAACTATTGAATCCAGGGTCAAATCAACAACACTGGCATAAATAAGTACACTTATATTGTTAAATTATGGTGCTTTGCAGTATCCGTGGAGTCTACCAATGTCAAGTTCTCTGATGGTTGCTTCTTATGATTAGAAAAAAATACGTTGATAATGTCATCCATTGAAATGGTGTCCTGTTCAAGATATTTACTGCTACTACATCCTTCTAATATAGTAGCAAGAAACCTTCTTTGATGCACCTTAGCAATAGCATTGACCTCAGAATACTACAAGAATTTCAAGCCTATTAATTTATCAAAAAGAAAAAGAAAACTATGGTTATATAAAGTAAGTCCATTCAAATAATAACAACAGAAGCAAATCTAGAATTAAGAACAAAAATCAGGATCTAATTTTGAGTTTTACCTCCCTGCGATACATACATATTTCAGTTCAGGAGTGTACACAGCTTTTGAGCAATTTTTTTCAACATAATACAGGAGACCCCTCGTTTGATCAATTACCCCGGACACACCTTTTGGAGGTGGCCTGGACAAAATAAAGGTGACAGTTATCCTCATGATGAAATTTGAATTAAACTTTTGCAGATGGAATAACAAAAGATACTAGAACATGTTTCACCTAACAGCTCTCAGAAGATGCAGTAAAAGTTTATTTGCATATTTAAGAGAGGGATCCAAGAGACATCAGCAAAATATTATTATGAAAATGTTTGATAACCTACTGGTGGGGGGTTCCAAGAGTCAATAACAAGGCAACATTGGACAGCCCAAATTCTTCCATGTAGACACGCGCAAGCCATCCTCCTGCTGAGTGTCCAATGAGGGATAAAGTTCCGCCTAAAATAAAATATTTCAAGGGTTTTAGAACTGTAAGAAATGAAGCAAATAATTATAATGTGGTCTTTGATGGAGAATTCAAGTGTACAATGACAGAGAGGATGTCAATGAAGGAGAGATCAAATGAACAAAAAGGGTCAAATCTAATGTGCACTTTGACATCACCTCAAGGAAGAATCACATGTGAAGGGAAGACAATGATTTTTCTGATGGCTTTTTTGGGGCACATTATCTAACCCCTTTATATTTTGACTCTCCCACCTCTCTCTCTCTCTCTCTCTCTCTCTCTCTCTCTCTCTCTCTCTCTCTTTCACACACACACACACACACAATCAAGAATTAACATTAAACCTACAATGAGCGCACAGGCCGGATATATCTGTAGATTAATTGCTCTACTTAATCAGAGTTCCTTTCTCACCAAGAAGGAAAAGAAACTAATGGTCGCAGTATCTGTAAATAAAACCTCTTATATAACCTACAAGATGAACCCTTTTGGTTCCTTCAAAAGGGGTAGTTGCTTTTTGAAAGATGTACTTAACTGTGATTACCTAACGAGCTCTATAATATGGTAAAACCTCATCAAATAAGAAAATTGGATTGTGTACTTATGTGGCCAATTGGATCAATGAACATTATAAAAGGTCTTTTAGATTAGCTTAGTGGTTGCTTTATGGCATAGCACTGAATGCCTTCTGACTTAGAAAATGTTGAAAGCAATTTCCCTTTCAAGTACAGCCTAAGCTGCTAAAGTGAGATCATGTATTACAAAAGCTGCTAAACTATTGCTGGTTGGGACAAGCCTAAGCCTACAAAATACAAATTACTAAAGGTAGTTGTCTTCAAAGCTGTGCATGAAATTTCTAAAATCAAGCAATGCAATTCTCATAGAGACACTAGCACACCTAGCACACATGTTTGAATAGTGTTAATTCTATTAGTAGTTTTCACCTATTTTTCTTAAATTTAAGGATTATGAATGTCAAGAAGTTACAGAGCAATATAGCTGATCAACCTTGTGCCAGCTCCTTTGCCTCTTGTACCGCCTCATCCACCCTCTTCAAATACCTGCCAACAGCCAACGCATTATGCATAGCCATGTGATCATTATCTAAAATTCAAGAGAAATTTGAAAAACTAGCCAAAATTTGTGTCATTTAAAGGCCTTTACTCCTTTTTTTATTGTCTTAGAAATCTAACCCTCGAGTAGTGCTCAAATGCCATTCGAGCATTACTCGGAATTCGAGTACATTTCAAGGGGAGCTCGAGCACCTGGTTATTTTTCTAAAACTCTAAAGAAACTCTAAAATGCAAACAAATAATGGCAAGTTTCTAAATTTCTCAAAATTCAATCCATGTTATATAATGTCATTTAAACCTCAAACTTTACTCATAAAGAAGCAAACTTGTATTAGTGGACATACCAATCGAGTACAGGGCGAGGACTGAGAGTTCCCCTCCAGTAGTTGGGGTCTACCAAACCGGCAGCATTCCTCAGCCAATCAATTCTTGACACCTTAGCAACTACTGTGGCCACTCCATACTCTCTCAAAGTATGCTCCAACTTCTGGTAGTCACCTGAATTGTTCCCCAATCCCTGAAATAAAAAAAACAAACACACACAGCAGAAGCTAAGCTATGTGCAAAATGCCAAAGGCCCCAAGTGTGTACATAATGCAGTTTTATATAATAAGTGAAACCTAGATGGGGAAAACTGAAAAGGGGAGAGATGGTGAGCTTAACTGGAAGAACAACAGCAGGTCGGTATGATGATGGTGATGATGAAGATGGGTCTTGAGAGAACGCTGAGGTGGAGTAGGCCAATGGCTTCAAAGGTGATAAAAGCGTAGTCATTCCCATACCCACACCATAACAAAGGCCAAAGGGGGGTGCTTGGGCTATGTAGTTTCTACTTCCTACTAAATGGAGGGCCACCACTCACCAGTCACCACTGGCTTAAGGTATGTTTGACAGTTGAGGTTCATGCTGAGGACACGTTGCCTGTTGCAATCCTCCAATAGGCTTCATTTTGCTATCTCCACAAAAATTAAGACCATCGGATTATCATCAATGCATCTCCTATTAGCATTAAAGTCCGAGATCACATTTTGATACTATATGTGTACCAAAATTAAGAGAGAATTAGAGTTAAGTCTATTTTATGAGTTTTTCTTAGACTAAAATTGGTAGTGATTTAGGGTTTTTAATTAAGTATTTTTAGTTTTCTTTTTTGACGGTTTTATGTTAAGTTTTAACTCCAAGATTTTGGGTTCCGCTATAAAGCTAACATATACCCTCTATAAAGCTCACTCTATACCCTAGGAGGCAAAAAAACCCTTCAAATTGGGAGAAATACCTTTCAAATCGGGAAATGACTTTATTATGAATTAAAAGGATTTTCTTATAAATTAAAATGACTTTATTATAAATTAAAATAATTTTTTTATAAATTATTATAAATTAAAATAATTTTCTTATAAATTTTAAAACACTCCCGGTCTTTATCTAAAAACTATTTTTTTAAAAGACCTAAATCTAATTATCTCTAATTTTAATAGAGTTAGAGACTTATTTATATGGATAGATCTCACATATATTAAAAAAGTGTTACACAATATAATACTAAATTGTGATCTTCTTGACATTATTTATAAAGTTAAATAAATTACTGAATTTGACTTTTTCTTTATTTTTGGTTCCTAAACTTTAAAACTTTCTAATTAAATGTTTAAATTTTGATTCGTGTGCTTACTACTGCTTAAAAGAGTAATAAAACATCGGTTTGAAGATTCAAGTGCTACACACTCCTCATATATTTTGTCATTTCTGAACCCTGCAGTCTTCCATCATGCATGGATAAAGGGCTGGGCATAAGGCCGGTTCAATCGACCCACCGACCGAAATCGATGGAAAATTGGTGGTCTGGTTCGGTTGTGACACACCAAAGCCAGAATCGGTTTGATACCGAACCGAACCGGCACTGTTCCGGTATTGAACGGGTTCCCTGGGCCCAAACCCGACGGTGACCGAACTGACCCGCATGTTTTTTATTTTAAAAAAATTAATTTTTTTTGAACAAAAAAAAAAAAATACTCTACTGTAAAACGCTTCAGTGCACTTCCAGTTCTCGCTCCCCTGAGTTTATTCTCCTCACTCTCCTCTTCCAGTTTCAGCCGACGCCCGCCGCACCGCACCACCACGTCATCGTGGCCACGACGTGTCGACGCCTTCCATCGTCTCCAATCTCCACAATTGGTACTGCATGTCTCAATTCAAACTCATCTTTAGATTTATTGTGATTTTTATGGTGTTTTTGATTGATTAAAGTTGAATGGGTAATTGGGTAATATATGGGTAGTATAATTTTATAGAATAAAGACTCTACAAACGCTCTAGGGGTTTGTATTCAGCTTTTTGTTTTCTTTGTGGTTTAATGAAGTGGATGGAATTTTAGCTTTGCTTTTGTTTTGATTTTTCTCAAAACTATGCTTTTTCGCTTTTGGTTTCTTATCTGAATCTTAAGGGTCGATTTCTAATGTAATATGTGATATATATATATATATATAACTTGCCATGCAAACTTTTTCTTACTGACTTGCACACCTGCAAACTAGAAGTTTAAGCTTGGCTCAGTACTACTGATCATAACACACTGGAACACACCTTCCTTAGTCCTCTCTCTATTTGTTAGTATATGGAGCTACTATTCTTTGTTACTTGTATGGAAATTGAACAAATTGTATGGGTTGATTGCTGCTTACTGCTTGATTTTCTTTGCAGCTGTGAGATTGATTGCTTACTTAAGGTGGGGGCTGTTTTGTGCTATGGCATAAACTGGCTTGCTGCTGTAAGTTTTTTTTGCTTACTGTTGCTTTGGTGTGGTGTTTTTGCTTTGCTGCCTGTTAGTGTATGGGTGTGCCTACTGCTCTGCTGCCTGTTAGTGTATTGGTGTGTCTACTGCTCTGCTGCCTCTTGATTTGTTGCTATTGAGTGAATACTGCATGTACCACACAAATAACAGATATAGCACAACCAGAAATCACAATAGAGGAAATACTGCGTATAATTACTATATCCATATAGGCTAATCATAGTCCAAATTGGCAGAGAACATTCTTTCAATATAAATTTACTTGCAACTTTACATGCAGTTTAACTAAATAACAAACAAAAAGATCTAGGCTTATCATAATCCAATTTGTTCAACATATTAACACAAAATCAATGGAATTTTCCGTCCAACAAAAAAAAAACTCTTGAATTTGCACTAAATTTGATAATAATCTAGTAGGAAATAAATTTAAAGGAATTATCATAGTGAACATTCAATAGCAGTTCACCCAAACACCTGAACTCGCCTCAATTTTGAACCAGTTCACCTCGTAGTCTCTAAACTCTTGCTCAAACCTAGAGACATAGAAAGGACAGGCTTGATAAAGTTAAATTCATTTCAAAGAACTCTGCATTCGTATTAGTAAGCAAACAAAATAAATACTTTAGAAAACAACACCTTCAACGTTATGTTTGCATTCAGAAATTCCAAACCTATTTGACAACTTACAATCGTTAAAACTCAGAAAAAAAAAAAGTAGGATCCCGATAAAATAACTAACAGTAACAGACAGATGAAAAAGAGAGAGGGAGAGAGAAATCCAATTACATGCCCGACCGACAGAGAGTGTTTTGGCAGATCAGCTGTCAAGGCAAAATCCCTAGACTGCACTCTCTTCATGAAGGCATGAGCCATATGAGAGACACCTCTAATAAACTCTCTTTTTATTTTTCTTTTTTGTAAAGCTTTTTAAATAAGAAATGGCAAAGTGATTTTACGGGTGGTTGTTGATTATTGTTCTGTTGCTGTGAGGTTGGAGAAAGAAACTGTGAGAGAGAGAGAGAGAGAGGGAGAGAGAGTTTGATATACTGAAGATGACGAAGCGTAAAAGTTAGTAGAAGTGGTCTTTTTACCCCTTTTTTTTTTTTTCTATTTTTCTAATAAATTAACGGTGTTTTTTTCTCGAAGAAAAAAAAAAGTTAACAATGTTTAATTTGTGTCTAGTGGAGGGACATATGTCAACAACTTAAACAGGGAGGAGAGGGGATTGGGGATAGCAGATTTTACTTTTACTTTTGTTGTATAATTTTAGTAAGTGATTTTGATATTTTAAGAAGAAAAAAAACTTCACAATTTGTTTGCTGTATGAGTAAGGAAGACAACATGGGAGTGAGGAGGATTGGCATACCTCCCTTTCAGGTTCATCAATAAGACCTTGTCTTGTCTGCATAGTTATAGGCTATTAGCTAATAGCTCAACTGCTAGATTAATAATATATCACATCCTTCATCCTTGTAGTTGTGCATGTCAACAATATTCAACAAGATACATTTGTGCATTTAACTCATTTCACTGTAAGTTCAAACACAAACAAGCACACAGGCAATGACTCGATAATAGGGAATATTTTTTATGGATTTATACTATAAATATATTTATAATATTTATAGCAGCTTGTCAAGGCTGCAGTCCACACTGGCTGCCCTTGTAGACGATCCTATACCGGCTGCTGTTCCCAAAAAACTGACCTTATCAGATGTCAATACTCTCATCAGCCTCGAATTGGGCAGTGCCATGCGCATCTCTGTTCTCAAGCTTGACGCCACCTCTTTCGGTACCTACCTACTCAGCTTAGCAATCTAAAGTTTTTCAATTTCTGATTACTCTTTTTTTCCTGAAAACTAACTGCTTCATTCATTTTGTTTGAAATTGAAATTGATGCTGATCGAAGATGTGGCACTGATGAATTCTGCCACGGTCAAGGATCTTAAGCTTGCAATTAAGAAGAAAATCAACGAGATGGAGCAATCCAAGATGGGTCACCGCCACATTTCATGGTACCTACTACTACTTACTACATACTCTGCATTGTGTGATAGGAAGAGAATAGAGATGGATGGCTATTCATATTGATTTTGGTGTGATAGGAAGCACGTGTGGGGGAATTTTTGCCTCTCATACCATAACGAGAAGCTATTTGATGACAATGCTGCACTTCAGGATTTTGGCATATGCAACAATTCTCAGGTTAATTTCCTCTACTGCCTTGTCAAGTTTCATTTTTCTATTTTCAAGTTTTTGGGATATCATATTACCATGTCTAGACTCTAGTATCTCCTACCAACTATTTAATTGGGACCTTAACGTTGTCCATTTATATGTATGTGCAAGTCAGACTCTAATTTAATTACAAGGAAAAATGTGTGCCCATGTATGTATGTCCAGGTGCATTTTGTTCCTTACGTAGTGTTGAAGGGTTCTCATAGGCATTCGAAGAGGAGGAGACACCGCTTCTTTCATGGCCTTAGCAACCGTGCCTGATACTTGATTCATACTTTGGTATCTGTTTTTGCTTTGCTTAATCTTGCAGCACTGTGCAGCTTATGGTTAGGTATCTTCATTGCTGAATAAATATTTGTACATATTCTTTTTCATGTGATCGCCAAATACACCTGTAGGCAGTAGGCTGTTGCTGTTTATATGACAAATCTTGTCGTATATATTTCATCTCTTGCACAGATGATAGATGCTTCGTCAATCTATGATGTCCAATCATCATGATGGATGAAATTTGAATGATTTTTTTTTTTGTAGTTTATCCAACCTATCCTGGGTCATGGCTTGAGTCTTGGTTTCCATTAGTTTGATTTCCCTCCCCCTTCTGTTATTAATTTCGTGCAGGCTGATTGTATAGGCTTAAGGTATATGTTTGACGGTTGAGGTTCATGCTGAGGACACGTTGCCTGTTGCAATCCTCCAATAGGCTTCATTTTGCTAGCTCAACAGAATTAAGACCATCTAATTATGACCAATTCTTTCATCAAGCATGCCGCTATGGGGCATCCTCTCTCATTGAAGACTTAGCATTGAAGTCCATCATAGAGTTGGGAGATCACATTTTGATATTATATGTGTACCACATTTTTAATAGACTTAGAGACTTATTTGTATTGGTGGATCTCACATATATTAGATGAGTGACACACAATATAATACTAAATTGTGATCTCCATAACATTATTTATAGGGTTAAATAAATTACTGAATTTTGACTTGTTCTTTATTTTTGGTTCCTAAATTTTAAAACTTTCTAATCAATTGTTTAAATTTTGATTTGTGTGCTTAGTAAAGAGTAATGAAACATCGGTTTAAAGATTGAAGTTTGACGAAACAGGAGGAATTTCGTCTATTCAAGTGCTACCCACTCCTCGTATATTTTGTCATTCCTGAACCCTGCAGTCTCCATCATGCATGGATAAAATTGTCTTTGTTCCATCAAATTTTTATACTAATGTTTTTATTTTGTCCTTGTTGAAGGCCACATGTCTCTTCTATTAAGGAATTTTTCAATAATTTTATTTAAAAGATTTTTCGTAGGACCTATTATATATATACTGTATTTTAACAATCAAAATTGTCTTTTTTCTGTCACTATTCAAATATATCTTTGCAAAAAAATTAAATAAATTGAAAATCATTTGAATATCAAATTTTTATCAAATAAATTGATGAAAATAATGTCGACAAACACTTTAAATGGTGACTAATTAATTAAACGGTTAATTGATTTTTGATTGTCGAATTACAATATGGAATAGACCCTATAAACGATTCTTTGGACCCTGTTCGTATGATTAATCGTCTGGGCATAACGACAAGTTACACAAGACTTAACATCGTGCTGTTTGGGCCTAGGCCCAAAAGACTAAGCCCTTCCTGGGCTCCTAGCCCCTGACCTACTAGGCTCCGGCCTCTTAGGCCACGACCTCCTAGGCTCCGGCCTCATAGGCTCCGGCCCCCTGGGCCCCGGCCTTTTAGGCTCCGGCCTCTCAAGCTCAAGCCTCCTGGGCCCCCGACCCGTATCAACTCACTCTGATCCTCGAGACCGGTGACACGTGGCGCTCCTACAGTGCAAGTCACTACAAGGGACACCTGTCGTCACCGGATTGGTTGACACTCTTCTAAAGGTACTATAAAAGAGGTACCTTCTTGTCACAAAAGGACAATTCAATCAATATTATACTATTCACTCACTCTGCTCTCAGATCTCTCTGAACACTGACTTGAGCGTCGGAGGAGCTTTGGCCGGCACCACACCGGTGCCCTTCCCGCTCACTTTTGTGTACCTGTGCAGGGTACTTTGGATATCAGTCTCTCTCATTACTCACCAGTCGGACCCAGCTACCCGTTCGTACCCCACTTCGACGTGTCATCCACTCAGTGGTGGGTCAACGGGTCCACGTGGTTCGACTCGACGTTGACTGCTTTACCATTTTTGAGCATCAACAGACCCGTTTAGCACTATTTCTAAAAAGCCCTTTTACTCATTGACATTTTTGTTAGAAGCGCTTTTGTTTAGAAATACATACAAATTTTTATAAAAATTCTCAAAAAATTCTTTAAAAACGTTTTTATAACTTAAAAAACATTTTAATTTATTTTTGTCAAATACCACAAAAAACACTTACTAATTTAAAATTGTTTTTAACAGTTTTAAAAACAATGTCAAACCAACCCTTTATTTACCTTTAAATGAACCCCAATCAAAATTAGAGGGCTTATATTTTCTCAAAAAAAAAAAAAAAAAAAAAAAAATTAAAGGGCTTAATTGAGAAGTTTTGAAGTTTATGGAGCAAAATGGAAAATCAGGGCATTACTGCATTAATATATTTAATCGGCTCTTCGCCACCTGGGGCTGTAGTATGTTCCAAGGGTTGGGCACTTGGGCTGTTCGCCCACTGATTACTGCGGCCGTCTAATTATGATCAACGGTCTTGACTCGTCCTTTCCACTAGTATTAATTTCACGCGAGAGATTGAGATATGTGGGAGTCTGGGAGGTGCACCGAACACCAAATGAACTAGCACACAGCAATAGGCAGAGCAGCAAAGATGGGTTCTTGCGTTTGCTTACGCCACCACTACACTGCCGTTAGTGCTACCACTGTTACTGGTGCATTGCCAAGAAGGGCTCTTTCAACTTCAAATTCAATACTGAAAAGCCTTATTACTCCAACCTCACTGCTACCTTATCATCATCATCATCATCACTATCACAGCCACAGAATTTCTCAACGCCACCACTACACTGCTGTTAGTGATGCCTTTGCTTCTACTTCTGGTACTAAGGAACAACAGATGAGGAGCCCGGACCTTGTGGCCTTGGAATATGCTGACCTTAATCTCAACTACAAAATTTCCCAGGTCTTTGTTTTGTGTTATTTCATCAATTCACCCATTATTTCTCGTTTTGGGAAGAAAGAAATGTTGTTTATCACTTGGGTCACTGATAATTTTACTTACTTTTGCCAGTAATTACAATAGTGGAGTATATGCTTTAAGGGATTATGCTGTTTTTTCAATCTTTGATGTAAAGCTCATTTTTTTGGGTTGTATTTCTTAATTTCAGGAACTGGGTCACGTCAGAATCAGGCAACATGTCAACCCTCTTAGTTCCTCTCTCTCTGTATGTGACTCGGAGGGTGTTCTTTTTCTGTATCACATTACACTATACTATACAATACAATTTTAGCTACAGATAATAAAAATAATAATGTTATTATAGATAATATTTACCTCCTGATTCTTTAATAATCTTTTTATTTTTATTTTTTATTTTTAATGGGGTAGGTGCCTGCGGAAGTACCTGACTGGAATCAAGTCTTCAGGGACCCAACATTGCCACTCATGGTGGATATTGGAAGTGGTACCATTATCATTCCTTTTCTAATGGACTCTCTTTTGTATGTATTCCTATTTTTAGTCCTAGTGCTTCTTAATTATAAGCAATGTAGCATTGCCTTTACATTTTGGTTGTTTAATACCATGATAATATGAAAAATTTGCAAATAGAACCAACAATTACCCACTAGTTTCTCGGGCCTTGTTAGTCTAATCCTATAGAATCCAGTAATTACCTTTGGACTTATGAACCCAACAACTGTGTGCCATGTATGCGCTCAGATTCTATATTTATATTTCTATAATAAAAGAACAGTTGGAAATTTGTGTTGGAGTATTTTCTATGTTCTGTTTAATGTATTTTTTGATTTCCATTGGGGCGAGTCTTCAGTTTGTTACTTCATATGAAATCAATAGGAATGATTATAATAGAAATGTGGAATGCCAAGATCCACAGCTCTTTACTAGCCATATTATGAAATTATAATAACAGATCTGTTAGAGGCTTACTGCCTTACCACTAATGGACTATTTATAGAGCTACCTTACTTTATTTTTATTGGCCAGAGCTACCTATTCATAGGGATAAAGAACTTATTGATAGAAAAAATGGATTTTTAATTCAAATTGCTAAATACTCCAAAATTTACATAACATTTGTATGCTATGACATAGCTGCTTTACATACATATTCTCACACTCATAGCCACCCTTTTTATATGTCACAACTCACAAGTATAACAAAACTATATGGAAAGCCATGTAGCACGCCGCGTCATGGAATAAGGCTATTTTGTAAAGAAATTCTTTAGGTATATCATTACTCATTTTTAGTTTAGTAATCACGCTGAAGTGGCAAAGAAAATATGCAGATATGGTGTTTAGAGCACCACTCTTAAATTTACAAGGCCTTGAAAAAATGTGGCCATTTTTTTTTTTTGGGGGAAGGGGGGGTTTGCTGAGGTAAGTGTACAACTAAAATTCATTATCTTGTACTACTAGTGTAAATATGCTCTTATTATTGATTAACTGATGGGGGTTTTATGAAGACCATGACAAAGTGACGTGCATACAAATTCATAATAATGCCAATACAAGGTAGTTTTTTACAATCGAGGCTTCTTTGAGTTATGTGAGGGTGAAATACTGATTCATGTACTAATCTCATATATTTAATCTTATATATTCTTTTGTGAAATTTGTCATAACTCATAACCCTTGCTCATATTATAGGTATAGACTTTCCAATTTTGCCTCAATGTTTGTAGGTGTTTAATGTCATCATAGTTATAGAGGGAGAGTACTTAACTTTCTTTCAATTACAATCTAACTATGTAAACATTGTCAGGTAGCGGCAGATTTCTCATGTGGCTTGCGAAAAGAAATTTAGTTATGAGAAATTATTTGGGACTGGAAATACGGCAGAAAGTATGGGAAAACTCCTTGGGTTATTTTTGATACACTTGAAAATTCTTCTGATTGAGTTAATGTATAATTACTTGCTCCTCATTTCTCCTTTTTCAAGAGAATATTACGGCTTTGTTTCTCATGTACTAATGTTCTTTTTTTTTTTTTCCCTGATGCAGCTTGTCAAGCGTGCTGAACTCTGGGTTAAAGAGCTGGCTCTTAGTAATGTGTAAGGCCCTTGATCTTATTGGGTGGTGAAACCTGTTGCGTATTATTGGCAAGCAATTGATATATTATACTGAACTAAATTGCAGACATTTCATAGTTGCAAATGCTACCACTTCTTTCAAACAACTAGTGTCCACATACCCTGGACCCTTGATGCTTGTTTCTATACTGGTGAGTTCACCTCTCATACCGAAACATTAAAGGACATATTTTCATATAGTGTCCAAAAGTATTTTATTCTTGTTATCTGATACACCAGTATTTAAATGATTTCTTTGCTCATGTTTATATGCAGTGCCCAGATCCTTATTTCAAGAAAAGGCATCATAAGAGACGGGTTGTACAGAAGCCTTTAGTTGATTCCATTGTGAACAATTTAATGCCCAGCGGCCAGGTTTGATTAAATTACTAAATTAATTACTTATCACAAAATAGTGAAGCAAATATCACATCCTTTTTTAACTGAAAGCAAAAGTGGCATTGATTATTAAAAGGTTGTCAACTTTAGTTTATCTTTCAGCACATAGGCAAGTTGTATATTGGCCTCAATAGTATCAATATCTTGAAGCCTCATGTTTCAATGCCCTGCATGCATGGTTTTGGATATAAAGATAGGGAAGGATTGAGTTAATGTTGTAGGGAGCAGCCGAGCATTATTAGTACTTTTCGCTAATGAAAATGTGTCTGTTCGTTATGATTGGTCCACATGTAATATAGAATCCATCAGTTTCATTTCATGTCACTCATTTTATACCTTAGGTGGATTCTATTTGTCATGCATGTATCAATAATGGCCAAAAGGATGAACCTTTTTTTTTTTTTTTCCTTTGGACTGATGCCTGATCTGAAATAAATCTGTGTGGACACAAAGATATGGCTCAGGTTGCAAGGGTTGGGCTGGGGTTGGGGTGGGTCTTTAGGATAACCCACAAAGAATGGGAAAACAATAAGACTGGCAGTCTGACACTCTTTAGAAAAGACAGGGGGGAACAAAATTGTTGCTTTTATCAAATCTTCCTTTATGATGAGTATTCTTTCCTGTCATTCTTTTATTGATATATATATATATATATATCAATGGTTTGCTTGGATTATCCATTTATGTTTTTGTCATGACCAAGGGATACGCCTGTCATATCATGCGATATCCCAAAAAAACTAGTCATTAATGAAGCTTCACATAATCACTTATATAGTCCAGATTGATTTAGTACAACTGATGTGGGACTCAGTACATGCTTGCGCAATCCACACACAAATAGAACCTGAGTATCACAATCCCCTTGCTCAAATTTTTGACCTCCTCGTCCTGTCCAATCTTATTGTGTTGTAATGCCCGCATGACAATATTAGGTTAGCTTGAATACCATTTGTCTCGAGTCATGACTCAAGGACTTGTAACCAAATTTGTTTGTGTGTGGTTTGTTCAAGTGTGTATTGAGTCTTACATAAGCTGTGTTCTAAGTCCATTTGAGTTTTATAATTGATTACAAGGATCCCCATTAGTGATTAGTCCTTTTGGGTATTGTGTCAATGTGGTGATCGTGTTCTGAGATTGTGATAAATGACATCAGAGGCAATTCAATATCCCCATGTGGTTTGGGAATAATGCAGCATAATAAGTCTAGGCCCTAATGAGGATTTCAGGGTTTTGATAGTGGGCTTGTTAGGGATTTTGGTGGAGATTGTGGAGTCAAAATATGTTTGTGTTTGGGTTGTGCGAGTGTGTATTGATTGTCGTATCAGGTTTATTTTGTGTTGTTTTGGGTTATAGAAGCAATTATGAGGAACCCTTTCAATGACTAATCCTTTTGGGTATCACACCAAACAAGCTGTATAGATTTTTCAAAATTCTTTCAAATTCATCCTTATAATTGAGTGCATGCCTTTTATGCGAATTCTTACAATGATTTTGTGTTCTCATCAAGTAATGTTAATTTAAGCTGAGCAAATGATTGTTACTTAAACTTAATTGACCTGCAGGCTTCAAGCATATATCTAATATTTTGCTTATGATTATGTATGGACAGGTGTTTATACAGTCTGATGTGCTTGAAGTGGCACTTGAGATGCGAAATCAGTTTGATTGTCAACCTAATGTTCTGAAACACATGGATGAAATTGACTCGAGTGTGTTGTGTGACAGTGAGGGATGGTTGTTGAGCAATCCAATGGGGATAAGAACAGAGAGAGAAGTTCATGCAGAATTTGAAGGTGCAAAAATATACAGGAGGATGTACCAGAAGCAAAATGTAATTAGCTAGAAGGCCCTTGGATGAAGTAATGTAGGATCAAGTCAATGGCTTGTGATTGAGTAAATTTGCCTCTTGTAGAAAGTAGGGTTGTTTCTTTACCTTAATGTTAAGATTTGCCAAATTTACTACACTAGATATGATTTCATAATTTTTACATGATATGAATGGCAACATCAGTGTCCATACTTCCAAGTTTAATATGAATGACCAACTTGGCAACTTTTCGTAATGTGCCATAATATCCAGAGTTATTTTATAGCAAAATCTCAAATGGGATCATGTTTGCCAATCGATAGATCAGATATACACGGTCGCGAATCGAGATATGTCATAGGTGAAATACATTTTAGTATATCTCAATCATCTATATATAATTTATTAGTTGATAAATAGGTCTTCATTAAAGAATAATTTTTAATTGGCTAAAATATATTTACATTTACCAATTATAAGGTCCATTTCAAGTTGGTTTACAAATTATAAAATATTTTAAATTCCTCCATTAATTAACAGAAAATAAGGAATTATTCATTCGATAGAGATTCTGTCAAAGGGATTGTTAAGTGCCACGTTGGACGTACTCTACTTGGGATTTTTAATGACATGTCATTGACTAATATGGGGCAAAAATGGGTTTGACCCCAAAATAATTTCTCGCCCATTCCACGACGGCATGTGGCACCTAACTCTGACATGGGCCCACTACTTTCCTTCCTTTGTAAATGAAACAGTAAGCCCTCATAAATTATAAAAATCGAGTTTTTATTTTAAAAACTAAAAACAACGCATTTAATCATTGAAATTAGGGTTTTCGGCTTACCCAATAGTTTTGTCCACGATTTCCACTGCAAATTGAATCTTATATAGTGCAAAGGCTGAATTTTGTTAGATATTATGGAAATTAGTGTTTAAAGAGGCTTAGTGAACTACGTCGAGCATGACAAAAAGTCTATTTGACGAAATCTTTAACGAATATATCATTATGTATGTTTTTTGTTAGTTTATGGAAAAATTTAAAATGTTTTATAATTCGTAAACCAATTTAAAATGGACCTTATAATTGATGGATGCAATTTTTTTATTTTTATTGGCATAACAATGATCAGCATGATTTAGGTAGCCCTAGTGAACATGATAGAAGAAGCATAGGGAAATTTTTCCCACAAGAAGTGATAAGAGTAGTTTGGTTAGAGGAGGGACGAGAATGGCTTCTTCTCTCTTGCCGACTTGGATAATGGGTTTACAATAAAAACTCATGTGAGGTTGTTTCTGTCATTGTGATAGTACCGAACTGCCACGTGACAGAAACGGTTCTATTTAAAAAAGATATTTTATCTGAGAGTAAAAAAAAGGTATTTTACTACTATTTTCTCTAGTTGCATAACGCATGGACCGCATGGTGCAAAATTGAAAATTACATGGTTTTTTTTTTTTTCAAATTATATTTTCATTTCAAAGTCTGTCGAGCTTTGAGACTTGAGACTTGAGAGTTGAGGCCATTGCCATTGTCTCCAAGACCTCAACCATGCTCCGTCGCAAAGTCTCAGCCCAACCTTACTCTCTCCTCCACTCAATCACTACCGTCTCCTTCTCCACCTCCAACTCCACCGTCGATCTCCTCCACTCCTACACCGTGACCCCTCCAGTCCAACCCTGGCCTCGACACCTAACCCCAAAGCGCCTAGTCTCCATCATCACTCGCCAACCCAACCTCGACCTCGCCCTCCAAATCTTCCACCACGCCGCAAAATTCCACCCCGGATTTTCCCATAATTACGACACCTACCACGCCATCCTCCGCCGCCTCTCTCGCGCCCGCGCTTTTGATCTCATCGACCCACTCCTCTCAGACCTCCGAACCTCCAACGTCAAATGTGGCGAAGACCTCTTCATCACCCTCATTCGCAATTTCGGCATTTCGGGTCGCCCCAAATTGGCCTTCAAAATCTTCCTTGGCATTCCCAAGTTCGGAGTTCAACGCTCTGTTCGCTCCTTGAACGCCTTGTTGAACGCTTTGGTTCAGAACCATGAGCACAATTTGGTTCACTCGGTGTTTAAGAATTGTAGGC
The DNA here is from genome assembly GCF_963921425.1 of Dryas octopetala. NCBI lineage: Eukaryota > Viridiplantae > Streptophyta > Magnoliopsida > Rosales > Rosaceae > Dryas > Dryas octopetala. Next base: position 13,795,789 of record NC_141368.1, read on the forward strand.
AGAAGTTTGGGGTTGCGCCCAATGTGTTTACTTGTAATATATTGATCAAAGCTCTGTGTAAAATGAATGATATTGAGACTGCACTCAAGGTGCTCGATGAAATGCCTGCAATGGGGTTCGTCCCGAATGTGGTGACTTACACTACGATTTTAGGCGGGTATGTTTGGCGGCGTGATATGGTTGGCGCCAAGAGGATGTTTGGTGAGATTTCGGATAGAGGGTGGTTTCCGGATGCGACTACTTATACCATTTTGATGGGTGGATTTGCTAAGCAAGGGAAGTTGGTTGATGCTATTAAGGTCATGGATGAGATGGAGGAAAATAGGGTTGGCCCGAATGATGTTACGTATGGGATTATGATTGAGGCTTATTGTAAGAAGAAGAAGTCGGGCGAGGCAGTTAATTTGCTTAATGATATGCTTGAGAAGAGGTATGTACCAAGCTCGGCCCTCTGTTGTAAGGTGATTGATGTTTTGTGTCGCGAGGGGAAGGTGGAGGATGCTTGTGAATTGTGGAAGAAGCTTTTGAAGAAGAACTGCTCACCCAATAATGCTATCTCGAGCACACTCATACACTGGCTTTGTAAGGAGGGAAAAGTATGGGAAGCTAGGAAGTTGTTCGATCAGTTTGAGGCAGGTTCGATTCCTGGTGTCATGACTTACAACATGCTTATTGCGGGAATGTGTGAAGTGGGAGAGTTGTGTGAGGCGGGAAGGTTGTGGGATGACATGGTGGAGAAGGGGCGTGCTCCGAATTCTTTTACATATAATATGTTGATGAAGGGATTCTGTAAGATTGGAAAAGCAAAGGAGGGGATTAGGATTTTGGAGGAGATGTTGGATAAAGGTTGTTTGCCCAACAAGTCTACTTATGCTATGCTGATTGAGGAGCTCTGTGACTCAGAAAAGGAAGTTGAAGGCACAAAAGTCCTTTTAATGGCAATGTCAAGTGGAGACATTGACAGTGATTCATGGGATCTTTTCCTTACTAAGTTTGTTGGTGGTTTGGATACCGGAGAAAGTGTTCTGGACAAAATACTACTGGAGAATGCTAATTAGAGGCTATTCAACGTATAATCTCATCTGAGCTGCCCAGGCCTCTTGGCAGTTGAATGCACCTACCATATTCTCATGCACAAGGTTTCTCATGTAATTTCCATTCATTCCTCTATTTATTTATTCTTCATTGTGGAAAGAAGGAAATATTACTTGTTTTCTTTATGAATGATTTAGACTTTGATTTTGAAGGTGATTTAGACTTTCAATCTTTGATGTATTAGCTCATTTTTTTGGGTTGTATTTCTTAATTTCAGGAACTGGGTCACGTCAGAATCAGGCAACATGTCAACCCTCTTAGTTCCTCTCTCTCTGTATGTGACTCGGTGGGTGTTCTTTTTCTGTATCACATTACACTATACAATACAATTTTAGCTACAGACAATAAAAATAATAATGTTATTATAGATAATATTTACCTCCTGATTCTTTAATAATATTTTTATTTTTTATTTTTAATGGGGTAGGTGCCTGCGGAAGTACCTGACTGGAATCAAGTCTTCAGGGACCCAACATTGCCACTCATGGTGGATATTGGAAGTGGTACCATTATCATTCCTTTTCTAATGGACTCTCTTTTGTATGTGTTCCTATTTTTTGTCCTAGTGCTTCTTAATTATAAGCAATGTAGCATTGCCTTTACGTTTTGGTTGTTTAATACCGTGACAACATGAAAAATTTGCAAATAGAACCAACAATTACCGACTAGTTTCTCGGGTCTTGTTAGTCTAATCCTCTAGAATCCAGTAATTGCCTTTGGACTTATGAACCCAACAACTGTGTGCCACCATGTATGCGCTCAGATTCTATATTTATATTTCTATAATAAAAGAACAGTTGGAAATATGGGTTGGAGTATTTTCTATGTTCTGTTTAATGTATTTTTTGATTTCCATTGGGGCGATTCTTTAGTGTGTTACTTCATATGAAATCAATAGGTATGATTATAATAGAAATGCGGAATGCCAAGATCCACAGCTCTTTACTAACCATATTATGAAATTATAATAACAGATCTGTTAGAGGCTTACTGCCTTACCACTAATGGACTATTTATAGAGCTACCTGACTTTATTCATAGGGATACAAAACTTGTTGATAGAAAAAATGGATTTTTAATTCAAATTGCTAAATACTCCAAAATTTACAGAACAAATGTATGCTATGACATAGCTGCTTAACATACATATTCTCACACTCATAGCCACCCTTTTTATATGTCACAACTCACAAAAAGCCATGTAGTATGCCGCGTCATGGAGTAAGGCTGTTTTGTAAAGAAATTCTTTAGGTATATCATTACTCATTTTTAGTTTAGTAATCACGCTGAAGTGGCAAAGAAAATATGCAGATATGGTGTTTAGAGCACCACTCTTAAATTTACAAGGCCTTGAAAAAAAGTGGCAATTTTTTTGTTTGGGGGGGGTGGGGGGGTTTGCTGAGGTAAGTGTACAACTAAAATCATTATCTTGTACTACTAGTGTAAATATGCTCTTATTATTTGATTAACTGATGGGGGTTTTATGAAGACCATGACAAAGTGACATTCATACACTTGAAAATTCTTCTGATTGAGTTAATGTATAATTACTTGCTCCTCATTTCTCCTTTTTCAAGAGAATATTACGGCTTTGTTTCTCATGTACTAATGTTCTTTTTTTCCCTGATGCAGCTTGTCAAGCGTGCTGAACTCTGGGTTAAAGAGCTGGCTCTTAGTAATGTGTAAGGCCCTTGATCTTATTGGGTGGTGAAACCTGTTGCGTATTATTGGCAAGCAATTGATATATTATACTGAACTAAATTGCAGACATTTCATACTTGCATATGCTACCACTTCTTTCAAACAACTAGTGTCTACATACCCTGGACCCTTGATGCTTGTTTCTATACTGGTGAGTTCACCTCTCATACCGAAACATTAAAGGACATATTTTCATGTGTCCAAAAATATTTTATCCTTGTTATCGGATACACCAGTATTTAAATGATTTCTTTGCTCATGTTTATATGCAGTGCCCAGATCCTTATTTCAACAAAAGGCATTATAAGAGACGGGCTGTACAGAAGCCTTGGTTCACCTCACTAGTCACTTCGGTCTAGGCCAAGCTTGTTCAATCTTGATTATGAATTGTCTAGCGAGCTTGAGCTTGTCCGCACTTAGTTTGTTTGGCTTTCACATCCACAACAGCGCAGCTACTTAATTATCGGATGAATCTGCAATTGTTTTACCTCAAACGCATTGAAGGAGAGGAAAACAGTATGGCGCAATATGAAAATTCATGTAAATGGTAATCATAAAGAATGAGAAAGGACAACTCTGGCTGAAATGGCTTAATCAGTGAGTTCTTGCTGCTCAGTGAATGCAGTGGAATTAATGGCTGCCAAACCAGGATTGCATTTTGTGCTGGATAATGGATTTCTGGATGTAGTATTAGAAAGTGATGCACATTGCACAGGCAGTGGTTAAAATGCTTTCAGTCAAGGCTGAGAGCTTGGCCGAAGAGGGTAATTTAGCTGAAGATGCACTGCACATTTCTGAGAGGATTAATTGGTTAGAGGAGGGGCCTTGCTTACTGCTCTTATTTTCTTTGATGTGTATATCCTTCTTCTTGGTAATGAATATAGCATTTTTGTTATTTAAAAGAAAAAAAAAATCTACTACTACCATAAAACATATAATTTAAAATGTGTAAAATTCACCATTAAATATTTAGAAGAAGAATTCAAAAAACATCCACAAGCATAGAATATCATACTTTTATATGTCTCATCTATTGAAAAGAAGACCATACTTTTGAAAGGATATTCCAATATATTTTGCCACTTTTTCTCAATTTATTCTTTCTTTTTGCCTCATTTGTCATTTAAATGAACTTATCTGTTGACCATATTTGATTTGAAGCGATTGGGAAGGGACGTAGGGTAGTGGGTGCAGCAAAAGGTTCAAGATGAAAATCAACAATTATTATTTATTAGAAGTTCTTTTTGGGCCACCAATACCATGAAGTTATCAAAGTTGGTGGCTTTTTACTGGGTATCACATGCAAAACATAAATTCTTAGCGTGTGGAACACATGCGAAGCACACACGCTTTAGTAACGCGGCGCATCAACTTTATGTAATACTTTTATCAATTTATCATATCAATTATCATTATGGATCGTGTGATAAGACTTTATACTATTTTTTTTTCTTTTTTCTAGTATTTTAATTGGAAGAATTCTTCTTGTAGTTGTTTATTTTTTTTCTTTATTATTTTTAAATTGTTGAAACTTGAAAAATTAATACTATTCTTACAATATAAAATAACTCTAAATATGCATGTGTGCACTTGTGTATAGAGACATTTTCATTGCTCATAAATGTTTTCTTAGTGGTGGGAAGAAATTGAATGCGTCAGTGTATTTTTTAAATTATAATTTTCTTGTTACTTAAAAAAAATATATTTTATTCTTTATAATCAATGTATTTTTCTAAGTTATCTTTCTAAAAATTAGTGTCTAATCCTGAATTCAATAATTTACTTTCATTAATTCATTAAAATAAATTAAACTCTTAATGTCTCTCATATTAAGTTGCTTATAGTACTAGGCAGATGGAGTATTTTACTATTAAAAATACAAATATCATACAGTCATAGCCTAGTCATCAAAATATCAACTTTTCTTCTACAATTCCACTTCTTTTTCGTCTTTCCTTCCCAATTTCAACAACTCCTCTTTCGTTATTGGCACGGTTCTTTCTTTCTTTTAAAGTATTTTCTTCCTTTATCCATACGGATTACGGCCCATAAAACCTCACGCGTTTGACACAAACAAAAAACCTCTGAACACGCGTTTGTTTGTGTGTATATTAAGGCCGAAGCCTCCAGGGGAGAAGAACTGCACATGCAATCTTAACAGCGAGAGGAGAACAAGAAACAAGTACCAACCCAAGATTTCTATAACATCAAATTTTTTATTTACCCAGAAAAAGAAAAAAGAAAAAACATCAACTTGGTTAGCCATCTCTATCTTTCTCTCTAGTTATTGTCTCCTTTTTCTTTATTGATAATTCTACTTTTTGCTTTTGAAATCGTGGTAATCTTTAATTGCTCTAAGAAGATTCTTCTGGGTTTGTGAGTTTATGAATTTGTTTTTCTTCTTTTTTGTTTTCTTTGTTGTTGCATGAAGTGGATGGAATTGCAGCTTCTTGATTACTTTCTTTTAAGTTTTCTGAAAACTATGATTATTGTGAACATGGGTTTCTTTTTTGAATCTTGATGGTCGGTTTGTCATGTGATAAGTGAGATATCTGAACTTGTGGATGCACACAAATATTGGTACTAGATCTATGCCCTACTTGGAAATTTTCTTTATTTGGGGCTCTGTAGCTTGGTCCCAAGATGATCTATTTGGATTTGAAGTTTTACATATAGCCTGTGAAGGACTTCTGTTTAACAAGTGAATGATCATAGTTTCCCAGATTTAAGAATCTTTCCAAACATGTATTGGGTATTTTGTGAATACTTCTTGTTTGGACTCAGTTAAAGTAGTGAACTTTTCCAAGGCAGAGTATGATATGATTTGGGGTTTCTTTGGCTGTGTTTGTTTCAATCTGACTACTTTGGTTTTTGGTTTTCCCATTAATCTTATAAAATGATAATTTTTTGTAGGCAGTAGTAAGATGGACAACAAAGATGATACTAATGACAAAGGGCTATTTTCACATCTTGCTGGATATGCTACTGGACACTACCCACAGCATGGATCATACCCTCCACAAGGATATGGATATCCCCCACAACCGTATGCACCACCTGGGTACCCTCCTCAAGGTGGGTACCCTCCCCAAGGCGGGTACCCTCCATCTGGATATCCTCCTCCTGGGGGATATCCACCAAGCGCCTATCCTGCTCCTGGTGGATACCCACCGGCCGGTTATCCAGGTCCATCAGCTCCATACCATTCAGGTCATTCAGGTACCCTATCACTTTCACCTAGTTGTCTATTATTATGATGTGCTAATATTTTGGAAGAAAGTGGGATAGAGGTCAGGAAAAAACTTGAGTATGTGGGATGAGTGTGAATTTGGAGTTACTAGACTATTCTTAATTTTAAAATCTATTATTGTAATTGTTGGAAGTACTAAGGCTATGCTTGAGATTGCTTATACGACAATTGACAATGAGGTTTCTCTTAATAATAGTTTACATAAAGTGTAATATGTGAGTAGAGTTCAGTTTCAGTCATGACATTAGTAAAGCTATACCTGAACTGGCCTTCCATGGATTCTGTTGTGACAGATAGATTAAAGGAGTCATCCTAGAGGGTGGGTTTTCTCCTATTTTTAATTTTATTTTACCTCTAATTACAAAATTGACAGTCAGAACCTTGCTGAACATTAGGACTGTCCAAGAACCAAACTGAACCACTCAAGCAATCCAAACAAATCAAATTTTTGTTCGATCACCATATTCTTAAATGTGAATAGTTAGAAGGCTGTTGGTAGAGTTACACATACCATTCCACCTTGTTTTGGTAGATCACAAGCATTAATTAGAGTTTCAGGATATTGTTCTTGGGCATCAATTTATTGCAATTGCATGTAATATATATGCTATTCCACTATTTTTGTTGCAATTTTGTTGACTGAAAATTATTTCAGGGCATGGATCTGGTATGGGAATGGGAGGGATGTTAGCTGGGGGTGCTGCCGCCGCAGCTGCTGCTTACGGAGCTCAGCATCTTGTGCATGGGAGTCACCATGGCTATGGTTATGGAGGTCACCAAGGCTATGGTTATGGAGGTCACCATGGCTATGGTCATGGCAAGTTCAAACATGGCCATGGTCATGGCAAGTTCAAGCATGGCAAATTTAAGCATGGCAAATTTGGCAAGCGCTTTGGGTTTGGGGGCAAGTTCAAGAAATGGAAGTGATGTAATAGTGGATTCATGATCAAAGTTTCTCTATTGATAATGTAATACAATACTACAATTGGCTTTCTAATAATTACTTCAGACAGGCGTTTTTGGAATTTTTTTTTTTTTCTGAAAAGCTGCTATTATATATGTCATTTTGTTCTTCTTGTTCCTATGATGTAAATATGTTTCTCTTCTATCGTGAATAAGAATGAGTATTAATTTTTAAAAGTATGACAGTTTGAGTAGAAACCATTGAATGATTTTCTTTCTTTTCTTTTTATGCTGAAACTAATTTAAGGTTTCTTGTTTCCCGAATAAATTCAAGGATTCATTAATGCCGTGGTGTTCTAACTTGTAACTATGTTCAAAATGTAATCCAATCCGTTCAAATCAACCGGTCAAGTTTGATTGAAATTTCAATGACCAGTGTATTGGATTGAACCTTTTTTTGGTGGCCATGGTATTGGATTGAACTTTTAAATTCAAGAACTGATATCATTTTTACCTTTTGACGAATTCTCTAACTAAAACGCCGTTTGAGATTGCGGTGGAGGACCTAAAAGATGCTGTAGATGACAATTTTTAATCACCTACAACAATTTTGATATTTGGTTAAAAAATTTAAAATTGTTTTCCCTACAATTCTCAATTCCCCACAACAAAAATAGAAAACAGGTTTCTACATACTTTTGAAAACTGCAGTAAATCACAGCAACAATTTAATAATTATACACGGCCACAACAATTTTACATTAACATTTACCAAACACTTTGATATTGTTTTTGCACTCATAGCACTTTTGAAAACATAGTTTATCAAACACTCAATTGTTTTATTTTACAGCTGACTTTACTTCACAGCTGTTTTACTTCACAGCTGTTTTTCTTCACGGCAATAGTAAATTGGAAGATTTTGAAGGCATTTGAAATTATAAAAATTATGTATAATTTAAATATTTTGATAAAATTATGTTCTACATCTATATCTATAAACATAAAGGAAGCTTTTCCAATTTTATGGGACAATATTGTCCATGATTAATAAAAATGTTATGTAAAATAAATTTACGTAAAAGGGATAAATTCGTAAAATACAATCTTAAAAGAGGTGGCAACGACCTCCTCCTGATAGGCAACAATCTGTTTAGTTCCTTGTCTATCTTATAAATAGGCAATGGAAGATTCTTTGCATATTGTGATGAAGTCATTGCCTATGAATTGTTGGAGATCAAGTTTTCAGTTGTTGCCTGTTCGAGGATAAGCAACGAATTCAGATGTTGCCTAGCTATCCCATGTTTTTTTGTAGCTTGATTTTCTAAACACCCAACATATAAAATAGTAAATAGGCAACCATGTGCACCAATAATTTTCTTATATTGACCTATCATATCCAATCATTCGTCAATAAAATTTTGATTTTACTTGTCAATCTCAATTCAAATTTGATAAGTGTATAAAAAGTATTAAATACGCAAATATGTGAACTAATAATTTTTTTTTTTTTGTAATTGAGGGTATGCTGAGCCAACTTTCGCGCATCAGACTAATCCCTTGGGCTGGTCAAAGGCAGACAATCCACACCGGGCCTAGGGGATTCACAAAGAATTTTACCTTTCTTACTGCCTGGCTTCAAGGGTTGAACTGGAGACTCGAAGTCAGGTGTCTGGGTTTACAGCTAATCCAATAATGACATTCATCAATGAAAAATATTGTTTTTACATGTCAGTCACAATTCAAATTTTACAGGTGTCTAAAAAATACTAAATAGGCAAATATGTGAACCAATAATTTTTTTTTCTAATTGATGTATCACATCCAATCTAATTTTATGTGTCAGTCCCAATTCAAATTTGACTGGCGTAAAAAAGTATTAAATAGCAAATATATGAATCAATAATTTGCTCTCATTGACGTGTAACCCCCAATTCAAATTTGACAGGTGTCTGAAAATAGTAGATAGACAAATATATGAACCCATAATTTGCTCTAATTAAGGGTATCATAACCAATCCAATAATCATATTCATCAATGAAAAATATTGATTTTACATGTCTGTCCCAATTCAAATTTGACAGGTGTCTAAAAATACTAAATAGGCAAATATGCGAACCAATAATTTTATCTAATTGACGTATCACATCGATCCAATCTGATTTTACATGTCAGTCCCAATTCAAAATTGACATGTGTCTAAAAAAGTATTAAATAGGCAAATATATGATTTCTCTAATTAACGTATCATATCTCATCTAATAATGACATTCATGTCAGTCCCAATTTAAATTTGACAAATGTCTAAAAATACTAAATAGGCAGATATGCGAACTAGTAATTTTCTCTAACTGACGTATCACATCCAATCTGATTTATGTGTTAGTCCCAATTCAAAATTCAAATTTGACAGGTGTTTTAAAAAATATTAAATAGACAAATATGTGACGAATAATTTGCTCTACTTGACGTGTCATATCCAATCTAAGAATGACATTCGTCAATGTAGATTATTGATTTTACGTGTCAACCTCAATTCAAATTTGACATGTGTTTAAAAGTGACACATGGACAAATATTATATGGAACATCGATGTGTTATTACCAATCAGCATACACCACATGTCCAAGAAATCCCTGGCAATTTTATATATAATAAGGCCGATGAGGTCTCATATGCACATTCCGAATTTTCCTAAAATCATTATTATGCCTTGCAATTTCTATTGCTTTATAACCACTCTTGTTCTCTGTTCTATATTCATTGTGGGATGTGCTTCTATTTAACCCTTCTTGTCTATGAAATATTACCTTCTAATTATTAGCTGGATTTGATCGGATCAATGATTTACCAGATACAAAAGAATAACCTCCTTGCTGAAGGACAGAGCTCAACAGACGCCTGAGGCTTAGGAAGTTGCCTTAGCCTGATCTTACACCAAAGAGGCCTAAGCAGACTCCTGAGGCATTGGAAGTTGCTTGAGCTTGAGCTTACACCAAAGAGGCCTAAGACAAAGGAATGTGTATTCTTTTTCCAAAGAAAGTGAGGAGGAAATGGAAGTCTAGCTAGATCTCCAGATTTTGACGGTGGGAAAAAACCAAATGATGGAAGTATGCAATCCACCAACAATACTTATATATTAACCTTGAAGGAAAACAATTGTATAGTGAACATATATAATGTATACACGTTTTTGTTTCTATATATATTCAGTATACTTTTCTTTAATTAGCATTTAAATTTCATTTCACATTTAATTTTATTGTATTTTGTGATTAGCTAAAAACCTGATGTCGGTTCATGTAATGCAGACCCAAATATTAAGAAACACTAAAAGAACGCACAAAGGCCCATTGACGCTCGATCTAATGACCCATGCACCACAATTTGTGTTTAGTCAACCCATGTTATGTCAAGCAACCATACATGCAAACTTATACAAAGTTATTACACCATGCTTGCACATTAATTAGGTCACTTTTTAATCATCAGTTATAAGGGTTATTTATACCAAAAATAAACCAAGATATACTTTGTGCATCTCCAAACCCACATAAGTTATTAGGTAAAGTCCCATATTATTTATGTAGCTTGAGTAGAAACACAAATTTAATCATATACCATAACCCTAAATCAGACAAAAAAACCAAATCAATCGAGCCATAACCTCATGTCCCAAATCAAATCAACATGCATTCAGCTAAAACCCATAAACACTTGTTCAGTCACCTAACTATCCATAAAAATCACCATAGTTGCCCCAAAACAAGTAGAGAGAGAGAGAGAGAGAGAGGAGAACGAAGAAAACGAAGGGAGACAGTGAAAAGAGGGATAAAAAGAGAGATGAAAACACCATTAAGACAAGGGTCATGTGACGTGCATGTGACTACTTTTAATAGTAAATTAGAGGGAGTTGGACAGAACTCCCATGTTTACAAATGAAACATAATTAAGAGACTTTTTTTTTTGGCCAAGAATAATTAAGAGACTTTAATCCTTAAATAAGATTAAATATTCAATATTAAGTTTCGCGCACATGCGTTTGTTTTTGTGTTTAAGGTCAAATGCCTCCAAGGAATTGGGCATGCAACCTTAAGAGGGACAGCGAGAAACATTTCCAAAATAAATTGCCACACCACAAACTACCATCCCAACACTCTGCAACATCAATTTGGTGATTTGCACAAAAATTAAAAACAGCAACTTTGTGAGCGATCTCTATATTCCTCACTAGCTATTCTCTTCTTTTCTTTTATCAATAATTCTATTATTTGTTTCTACAATCTTGATAATGTTTCATTGCTCTAAGAAATTTTCTTCTAGGTTTGTGGATCTATGAATTTGTTTGTCTTCGATCTCTTTTGTTTCTTTGTTGTTGAATGCAGTGAATGGAATTGCTTCCTAACCGCTTTCCTTAATTTTCATTTTTCTCAAAACTTTGCAATTTCATGACATGGGTTTCTCATTTGAATCACAATGCTGCAATATTGGTCATGTAATGCATGTGTGACATCATGGATTACGAATCCTAGAAAAGGAGTTCTCTTTCTGGGTTTTTGGATTTATGGAATTGCTTCCATCTTTCCCAAAACTAAGGTTTTTATAAACATGGGTTTCTTTTTTTCACTGTGATCATTATCCATAATGTACTTGATATAAACTTTGCTAAGTTACGTCCTGATCTTTAAATTGTCCTTTGGCCAAATCCTTAACAAAAAAAGAAAAAAAAAAAACATAAGTGTAGCAAAAATTGGACGAATATATATTTAATCGTATGGTATCATGGGGTAATTGGATGCTTTGTTATTTGTGTATTCCTTAGGTAATACTTGGAAAATGTTATGTTTTTTTTTTTGGGGGGGAGAGGGGTGTAAATTCTGTCATCTTAGCTATAAGATAAAGATTGGAATGTATTCTTTAAATCGATCTTCTCATTTATTAGATGTAAATGTCCAAAAGTATGGGCTCATACATAGCATATCCAGTCATTTTTTTATATTTTTCTCCAATTTGAGGATAGTTAGGGGAAAAAGTTAGATTTGGGGAAGGTCTCTCTAATGCTAAAGTTGAAATTTTCCCTAAATCTTTTTTTTGTTTGGGTTTCTAGTCTAAAATCTGACTATTGGAGGTTTGAGCAGAGTTTGGGGAGCCCCATTTATTTAACTAATTGATTTGGGAAAAATTTTAGGAAAATCTCAAATTTGAGAAGATTTTAGAAAATGGTTGGAACTGTGTTTTATATCATCTTTTCCTAAATTTAAATTTGGGGAAAAGTTTAGGGAAGAACCGAAGATGCTCTTAGGGATGAATCGATCATAGAGGCGTGCTAGCCCCAAAGGAGTGTGTTCATTTTATCGAACTTTCTGAAAATTTCAAAACTGAGAAGAATGTTTTGATTGTTTTAATTAGAAGTGTATGTGTACCCTGTGGACATGTTTGAAAATTGAAACAATATATATATAGGTTCATCTTTGCCTTCATCTCATACATACGGGCCTGAACATATGAATTCCCATCTTACACTCTTTCATTTTATGTCGTATCGTATCTCCAATATCTTTTCATTTTGCTTCATCCCATGTTAGTCTTGACTGATCTCTTACATCTTTTACTTCATGTTTTATATGTCTGTACTATCTAAATCTAGTTTCTCTTATCGATCTTATCATAATATATAGGTTTTTTATTCTGTCTTTTCTAGTTACTCCTTTCATCCATCACTGCATTCTCATATCCACTACATGGACGTGTGCTGCGCTTACATTTGATGTATTTAGAGAGTTGAATTGCTGATATTCACCCCAATTTGTTATATAACTTGTGCACAAATGTTGGTCCCAAGATGATCTCTTTGAATTCAAAGTTTAGCAGAATAATTGTTGCTATTGACTATAACCTGTGAAGTAGAAACTATTTTGATAAAAGAACTTCGATCTGTTTTAACAGTAAATGATCATATGGTTGCCCAGAAATTTAAGAATCTTTCCAGACATATCTTGTACATATATTTTGTGAACACTTCTCAGACTAATAATTCAAGGATTTATTAGTCCTGTGGTGTTGTAACTATGTTCAAATTCTAATCCAATCCGTTCAATAAGACAGATTCTCTGACTAACATCTTGTAGGCATTTGAAATTATAAAAATTATGTATAATTTAAATCTTTTGATAAAATTATGTTCTACATCTATATCTATAAACATAAAGGAAACTTTTCCAATTTAATGGGACAAAATTGTTCATGGTTAATAAAAATGTTATGTAAATTAAATTTACTTAAACGGGATGCATTCGCAAAATACAATCGTAAAAGAGGAGGCAACATCCTCATGATAGGCAACAACCTCAAAGAGGAGGCAACGACCTCCTCGTGATAGGCAATCGATCTGTTTAGTTCCTTGCCTATATTACAAATAGGCAATGGAAGATTTGTTGCCTATTGTGATGAAGTCATTGCTTATGAATTATTCGAGATCAAGTTTTCAGTCGTCAACTATTCGTGCGAGATAAGCAACAAATTCCAATGATGCCTATTCCATGTTTCTTTTAGTGTGATTTGATCTAAACACCCAACATAAAAAATAGTAATTAGGCAACTATGTGAACCAATATAATTTGTTTTAATTGACGTATCATATCTAATCTAATAATGACATTTGTCAATAAAATTATTGATTTTACTTGTCAATCCTAATTCAAATTTGACAAGTGTTTAAAAAAGTATGAAATAGGCAAATATGTGAACTAATCATTTTCTCTAATTAACATATTCAATCCAATAATAACATTCATCAATGAAAAATATTGATTTTACATGTCAATCTTAATTCTGTGTTTACAGTGTCTAAAAAATACTAAATAGGCAAATATGCGAACCAATTATTTTCTCTAATTGACGTATCACATCCAATTTGATTTTACGTGTCAGTCACAATTCAAATTTGACATGTGTCTACAAAAGTATTAAATAGGGATATATGTGAACCAATAATTTACTCTCATTGATGTGTCATACCCAATCCAAGAAAGACATTGGTCAATGTAAATTATCGATTTTACGTGTCACTCCCAATTCAAAGTTAACAGGTGTCTAAAAAAAATAGATAGACAAATATGTAAACCAATTTGCTCTAATTGACGTATCATATACATATCCAATCCAATAATAACATTCATTAATGAAAAATATTGATTTTATATGTCAGTCCCACTTCAAATTTGACGAGTGTCTAAAAATACTAAATAGGCAAATATGCGAAGTAATAATTTTCTCTAATTGAGGTATCACATCCAATCTTGTTTTACGTGTCAGTCGCGATTCAAATTTGATAGGTGTCTAACAAAATATTAAATAGGCAAATATGTGAACCAATAATTTGCTCCAATTGACGTGTCATATCCAATCTAAGAATGACATTTGTCAATGTAAATTACTGAATTTATATGTCAACCCCAATTCAAATTTGACATGTCTACAAGTGACACATGGATAAATATTATATCGAACATCGATGTGTTATTGCCAATCAGCATACACCACATGTACAAGAAATCTTTGGCAATTATATATAATAAGGTGCCAAGGAAGTCTCATATGCACATTCCGAATTTTCGATCCTAAAATCATTATGCCTTGCAATTTATATTGCTTTGTAACCACTCTTGTTCTTTGGTTTTGTATTCATAGTGGGATACGCCTCTATTTAACCCTTATTATCTATGAAATATTGTCTTTCAATTGTCAGCTAGATTTGATCGGATCAATGATTTACCAGATACAAAAGTACAACCTCTTTGCTGAAGGACAAAGCTCAGTAGGCACCTGAGGCATTGGAAGTTGCTTGAGTTTGATCTTACACCAAAGAGGCCTACTCTTACACCAAAGAGGCCTAAGGCAGAGGAATATGTACTAAATCCTCAACTTTTTGGGTCTGCTCTTCTATATAAGTATTGTTGGTCTCTATACTTCCATTTCCTCTTCACTGATGTTGACTTTTTCAAAACTTCTCAACTTTTAAGGAAAAGGATTGTGTAGTGTGCTGATGATAGGTGGGGTAATGGTAAAATTGGATTAGATTCCCTTCAATGTAACAAAAAAAAAAGAATTGTATTGTTAATAGTGAACATATTTAATGTATATATACACCTTTTTGTTGCCATACTTGTATCATATAATGAGTATACTTTTCCTTAGCATTTAAATTTCATTTCACATTTCATTTTATTAGATTATGTTAGTACATGTAATGCAAGCAATTAAGTAGCAGAGAAGACATTCTTGGGTTCGACCTCAGGACCTCAAGGAAGCCTAAGCAATGCCTTATCCACCAGACTAAGCAAGTCTTGTGAACATATTCTTCCAATGTATATATTTATACACAATTTAGATATTAAACGGATTACAGGGGTCGTGTCGTGTCACTCGTTTAATAAATGGGTCGTGTTCGGGTTTGAGTTTTATGACCCGTTTATTAAACGGGTCGTGTTCGGGTTAAGTGATTTTTTGTAATGTTTGACCTCAACATGACACGACCCATTGTCAATCCTATTAGCCACCACAATTTGTGTTTGGTCAACCCATGTTATGTGAAGCAACCAGACAAACTTATACCAAGTTATTACACCATAATGCTTGCACATTAATTCCGTGTCACTTTTTAATCATCGGTTATAATGATTATTTAGACCATAAATAAACCAAGATATACTTTGTGCATCTCCACATAAGTTATTAGGTAAAGTCCTATATTATATATTTTTGTAGCCTGATTTGAAACACAAATTTAATCATACCATAACCCTAAATTAGACAAAGAAACCAAATCATAACCGTTCTTATTGTTCAAGGGCATTAGTGCAATGTTTCCTAAAGGGCATTAGTATTAAATAGGGATATATATGAACCAATAATTTGCTCTCATTGACGTGTCATACCCAATCCAAGAATGACATTGGTCAATGTAAATTTATTGATTTTACGTGTCACCCCCAATTCAATGTTGACATGTGTCTAAAAATAGTAGATAGACAAATATGTAAACCAATTTGCTCTAATTAACGTATCATATCCAATCCAATAATGACATTTATTAATGAAAAATATTGATTTTATATGTCAGTCCCAATTCAAATTTGACGAGAGTCTAAAATTACTAAATAGGAAAATATGCGAAGTAATAATTTTCTCTAATTGAGGTATCACATCCAATCTGATTTTACGTGTCAATCCTGATTCAAATTTAACAGGTGTCTAAAAAAATATTAAATAGGCAAAAATGTGAACCAATAATTTGCTCCAATTGACGTGTCATATCCAATCTAAGAATGACATTTGTCAATGTAAATTACTGAATTTACGTGTCAACACCAATTCAAATTTGACATGTGTCTAAAAGTGACACATGGACAAATATTATATGGAACATCGATGTGTTATTGTCAATCAGCATACACCACATGTACAAGAAATCCTTGGAAATTATATATAATAAGGTGCCAAGGAGGTCTCATATGCACATTCCGAATTTTCGATCCTAAAATCATTATGCCTTGCAATTTATATTGCTTTGTAACCACTCTTGTTCTCTGGTTTTATATTCATAGTGGGATATGCATTTATTTAGCCCTTATTGTCTATGAAATATTGTCTTTCAATTGTCAGTTAGATTTGATTGGATCAATGATTTACCAGACACAAAAGTACAACCTCCTTGCCCAAAGACAAAGCTCAGCAGGCACATGGGGCATTGGAAGTTGCTTGAGCTTGATCTTACACCAAAGAGGCCTACTCTTACACCAAAGAGGCCTAAGGCAGAGGAATATGTAATAAATCCTCAACTTTTGGGTCTGCTCTTCTATATAAGTATTGTTGGTCTCTAGAATTCCATTTCCTCTTCACTGATGTTGACTTTTTCAAAACCTCTCAACATTTAAGGAAAAGGATTGTGTAGTGTGGTGAGGGTGGGTGGGGTAATGGTTAAGATTATACTAGATCCAGGATTCAATTCCCTACAATATAACCAAAAAAAAAATTTGTACAATGAACAGTGAACATATTTAATGTATATATACACGTACCTTTTTGTTGCCATACTTGTATCATATAATCAGTATACTTTTCTTTAGCATTTAAAATTCATTTCACATTTCATTTTATTGTACGTATTTTGTGTTTAGACGCTAAGAAAATGGTGCCCAAGCAAGGCGAATCAATAGATTATGTCAATACATGTAATGCTGACCCAAATATTAAGAGACACTAAAGAGTGCACAAAGGCACATTGAGACACTCGATCTGATGAGCCACTAGGGGTGGCAATTTCAGACACAACACGATAAGACGACTCGAAGTTAGCGAGTTTGGGTGAGGCATAAATAGGTGTGGGTCAAATTCAGGTCAACCAGCCAAACACGAGTAAAAAAAGGGTGGGTTTCAGGTCAACCCGCATAACCCAAATATGACCCGAATAACCCATTTAGTTGTATAACATGTCTTAATATTAAAAATATAAGCAATTAAGTAGCAGAGAAGAAATTCTGGGGTTCGACCTTAGGACCTTAAGAAAGCCTAAGCAATGCCTTATCCACCAGACTAAGCAATTTTTGTGAACTTATTCTTCCAATGTATATATTTATACACAATTTAGATATTATACGGGTTACACGGGTAGTGTCGTGTCACTCGTTTAATAAACGGGTCGTGTTCGGGTTAAGTGATTTTTTGTAATGTTTGACATCAACACGACACGACCCGACCCATTGTCAATCCTATGAGCCACCACAATTTGTGTTTGGTCAACCCATGTTATGTGAAGCAACCAGACAAACTTATACCAAGTTATTACACCATAATGCTTGCACATTAATTCTGTGTCACTTTTTAATCATTGGTTATAAGGATTATTTATACCATAAATAAACCAAGATATACTTTGTGCATCTCCACATAAGTTATTAGGTAAAGTCCTATATTATTTTTGTAGCCTGAGTAGAAACACAAATTTAATCATACCATAACCCTAAATTAGACAAAGAAACCAAATCATAACCGTTCTTATTGTTCAAGGGCATTAGTGCAATGTTTCCTAAAGGGCATTAGTATTAAATAGGGATATATATGAACCAATAATTTGCTATCATTGACGTGTCATACCCAATCCAAGAATGACATTGGTCAATGTAAATTATCGATTAAGCTCTAAATAGTGAGCTCTCTGATCTGGATGTCAAAAAAAGTCTCTTCTCCATTGGATTACGTGTCACCCCCAATTCAATGTTGATAGGTGTCTAAAAATAGTAGATAGACAAATATGTAAACCAATTTGCTCTAATTAACGTATCATATCCAATCCAATAATGACATTTATTAATGAAAAATATTGATTTTATATGTCAGTCCCAATTCAAATTTGACAAGAGTTTAAAAATACTAAATAGGAAAATATGTGAAGTAATAACTTTCTCTAATTGAGGTATCACATCCAATCTGATTTTACGTGTCAGTCCCGATTCAAATTTAACAAGTGTCTAAAAAAATATTAAATAGGAAAATATGTGAACCAATAATTTGCTCCAATTGACGTGTCATATCCAATCTAAGAATGACATTTGTCAATGTAAATTACTGAATTTACGTGTCAACCCCAATTCAAATTTGACATGTGTCTAAAAGTGACACATGGACAGATATTATATGGAACATCGATGTGCTATTGCCAATCAGCATACACCACATGTACAAGAAATCCTTGGCAATTATATATAATAATGTGCCAAGGAGGTCGATCTCATATGCACATTCCGAATTTTCGATCCTAAAATCATTATGCCTTGCAGTTTATATTGCTTTGTAACCACTCTTGTTCTCTGGTTTTATATTCATAGTGGGATATGCATTTATTTAACCCTTATTGTCTATGAAATATTGTCTTTCAATTGTCAGTTAGATTTGATTGGATCAATGATTTACCAGACACAAAGTACAACCTCCTTGCCCAAGGACAAAGCTCAGCAGGCACATGAGGCATTGGAAGTTGCTTGAGCTTGATCTTACACCAAAGAGGCCTACTCTTACACTAAAGAGGCCTAAGGCTGAGGAATATGTACTAAATCCTCAACTTTTGGGTCTGCTCTTCTATATAAGTATTGTTGGTCTCTAGAATTCCATTTCCTCTTCACTAATGTTGACTTTTTCAAAACCTCTCAACATTTAAGGAAAATGATTGTGTAGTGTGGTGAGGGTGGGTGGGGTAATGGTTAAGATTAGACTAGATCCAGGATTCAATTCCCTACGATATGACAAAAAAAAAAATTTGTACAGTGAACAGTGAATATATCTAATGTATATATACACGTACCTTTTTGTTGCCATACTTGTATCATATAATCAGTATACTTTTCTTTAGCATTTAAATTTCATTTCACATTTCATTCTATTGTATTTTGTGATTAGAAGCTAAAAAAATGGTGCCTAAGCAAGGCAAATCAATAGATTATGTCATTTCATATAATGCAAACCCAAATATTAAGATACACTAAAGAGCGCACAAAGGCCCATTGAGACACTCGATCTGATGAGCCACCACAATTTGTGTTTGGTTAACCCATGTTATGTCAAGCAACCATAAAAACTTATACAAAGTTATTACACCATGCTTGCACATTAATTACGTGTCACTTTTTAATCATCGGTTATAAGGATTATTTATAACATAAATAAACCAAGATATACTTTGTGCATCTCCACATAAGTTATTAGGTAAAGTCCCATATTATTTATGTAGTGATGTAGTCTGAGTAGAAACACAAATTTAATCATACCATAACCTTAAATCAGACAAAGAAACCAAATCATAACGGTTCTTATTGTTCAAGGGCATTAGTGCAATGTTTCCTAAAGGCTTATAGATTTTATTTTATTTTATTTTTTTTTTTTTTGAGTTGGGGGAGGGGGGATTGAACTTGAGTGTATTGTGAGTAATTTTACGGCTTTTTCAGCTGAATTACTCAACAACTGATTATAGATTTTAATCTTTAAATAAGATTAAATATTTAATATTAAGTTTCGCACACGCATTTACTTTTGTGTTTAAGGTCAAAGCCCTCCAAGAAACTTGGCATGCAACCTTAATACGAATAACGAGAAACATTTCTAATAAAAATTGCTACACCACAAACTACCATCAAGAGAGATGAAAACACCCTTAAGACAAGGGTCATGTGCCGAGCATATGATTACTTTTAATAGAAAAGTAGACAAAGTTGGATGGAAGCCCTATATTGACTAACGAAACATTATTAATAAGGGAGTGAATCGTAAACTATATATATTTTTGGACAAACAACCATTTTGATCATTATAGTTTGGTAGTTATTTAAATTGTTACAATCAAGAACTCATAGTTTCGAAATTGTTTCAATTAAGTCCAAAATTAGATTTTCATAATTCCGTCATGTTTTTATATGGTAAAATCGTTAAATGTTTGAATCAAAAGCCGATAGTAATAATCTTTTTATTCTTGGACCATTATATCTTTATTTTAACAGTTCTATCATCTACAAACTTGATAAGAACATAATTTTAGACTTGATTAAAATAATTTTAAAACTATGAGAATTTAATTAAAACAATTAACAGAATGGGGATGAAATTGAAACAACCACCAAACTATAGGCACCAATATAGTCGTTTCTTCTTTATTTTTTGGGCAAATCGTAATTGCTCTTATTAAGTTTCGCACACGCGTTTGTTTGTGTGTTATGGTCGAAGCCTCCAAGGAACTGCGCATGCAACTTTAAGAGGGACAATGAGAAACATTTCCAAAATAAATTGCCACACCACAAACTACCATCCCAACACTCTGCAACATCAATTTGGTGATTTGCCCAAAAATAAAAAACAGCAACGTTGTGACTTGTGAGCGATCTCTATATTCCTCGCTAGCTATTTTCTTCTTTTCTTTTATCAATAATTCTATTATTTGTTTTTGCAATCTTGATAATGTTTCATTGCTCTAAGAATTTTTCTTCTAGGTTTGTGGATCTATGAATTTGTTTGTCTTCTCTTTTATTTCTTAATTTGTTGTTGAATGCAGTGGATGTAATTGCTTCCTAACCGGTTTTCTTTTTAATTTTTCTCAAAAGTTCAAAACTATGCCATTTCATGACATGAGTTTCTCATTTTATTCGATGACAATGCCGCATTGGTCATGTATTGTGTGACATTATGGATTACGAATCCTAGAAAAGGAATTCTCTTTCTGGGTTTGTGGATCTATGGAATTGCTTCCATCTTTCCCAAAACTAAGGTTTTTATAAACATGGGTTTCTTTTTTCATCGTGATCATTATCCATAATTTACTTGATATAAACTTTGCTAAGTTACGTCCTGATCTTTAAATTGTCCTTTGGCCAAATCCTTACCCAAAAAAAAAAAAAAACATAAGTGTAGCAAAATTGGAGGAATTTTTTATCTTATGGTGTATCATGGGGAAATTGGATGCATTGTTATTTGTGTATTCCTTAGGTAATACTTGGAAAAAGTTATGTCGGGGGGGGCGCGCGGGTTGTAAATTCTGTCATCTTAGCTATAAGATAAAGATTGGAATGTATTTTTTTAAATCCTCTCATTATTAGATGTAAATGTCCAAAAGTATGGACTCTTAGCATCTCCAGTCCTTTCCCTATATTTTTCTCCAATTTAAGGATAAGTTAGGGAAAAAAGTTAGATTTAGGGAAGATCTCTCCAATGCTAAAGTTGAAATTTTCCTGTATCTTTTTTTATTTTTTTTTATTTTTTTTATTTTTTTTTTTTTATGTTTGGGTTTCTAGTCTAAAATCTGACTATTGGAGGTTTGAGGAGAGTTTGCGGACCCCCATCTATTTAACTTGATTTGGGGAATATTTTAGAGAAATTTCAAATTCGAGGAGATTTTAGAGAATGGTTGGAGCTGTGTTTTATATCATTTTCTCATAAATTTAAATTTGGGGATAGGTTTAGGGAAGGACCAAAGATGCTCTTCGGGATGGATCATAGAGGCGTGCTAGCCCCAAAGGAGTGTGTTCATTTTATCGAACTTTCTGAAAATTTCAAAACTGAGGAGAATGTTTTGAATGTTTTAGAAGTGTATATGTACCCTGTACCCTGTGGACATGTTTGAAAATTGAAACAATATATATATAGGTTCATCTTTGCCTTCATCTCATACATACGGGCCTGAACATATGAATTCCCATCTTACATGCACCCCTTTCATTTTATGTCGTATCGTATCTCCTATATCTTTTCATTTTGCTTCATCCCATGTTAGTCTTGACTGATCTCTTACATCTTTTACCTTCTTTTCTAAATAGACTTCCTTTGGTTATGGGTGCTTCTAGTGGTCCATGTTTTATGTCTGTACTAGCTAAATCTAGTTTCTCTTATCTTATCATAATAGGTGTTAGTCCCAATACTTCTCTAATACATTGGTTTTTTATTCTGTCTTTTCTAGTTACTCCTTTCATCCATCTTTGCATTCTCATCTCCACTACATGGATGTGTGCTGCTCTTACATTTGATATATTTGAAGAGTTGAATTGCTGATATTCACCCCCAGTTATATAACTAGCTTGTGCACAAATGTTGGTCCCAAGATGATCTCTTTGAATTCAAAGTTTAGCAGAATAATTGTTGCTATTCACTATAACCTATGAAGTAGAAACTATTTTGATAAAAGGACTTCTGTTTAACAAGGAAATGATCATGGTTTCCCAGATTTAAGAATCTTTCCAGACATATCTTGTACATTTTGTGAACACTTCTCAGGTTGCTTTGTGGCCAATGACTGTGTTTGTTTCGATCTGATTACTTTGGGTTTTGTTTTCCCTAGTGATTTTGTGAATGTTATTTTTGCGTAGGCAATAGTTTCAAATTGAAGTAAGATGGACAACAAAGATGACACTAATGAAAAAGGGCTATATTCAAATCTGGCTGGTTTTGCTGCTGGACACTTCCCACGGCCTGGATCACACCAAGGAGGACATGGATATCCTCCACATTCACATCCATCCCATGCACCACATGGGTATCCTCCCCCAGGCGGGTACCCTCCTCCAGGTGGGTACCCTCCTGCAGCAGGGTACCCTCCTCATGCAGGTGGGTATCCACCAACTGCCTATCCTGCCACTGGTGGATATCCACCAGCCGGTTATCCAGGTCCATCAGCTCCACATCATTCAGGTAATCAAATCAATGTCACTTAGTTGTCTTATATTATATAAATTGTAATATGTGAGTAGAGTCCTTCCATTGGTTCTGTTGTTACAGATAGCTTAGAAGGTCCAGAGGATGGTGTTTCCTCCAATTCTTTGTTTTATTTTCCTCCTAATAAGGAAATTGACTGCCAGAACATTGCCTATTAGGGTTGTCCAAGAACCAAACTGAACTAGCAATCCAAACCAATCAAAGTTTTGTGGTTTGAAGCTAAATTTGGTTTTAGAAAAAGACTTTTAAACAGAAGTACTGAACCAAACCAATGCTGATGACCATTCAATATGAAAATAGGTAGAACCGTAGAAGGCTGTTGGGAGTGTTACATATGCAATTCCACTATCACAAGCATCAATGTTTCAGAATGTTATTCTTAGGCATCACTATATAGAAAGTCATTTAGTGCAAGTAGTATTCCCGTTCTCTTGTTGTATTGCCATATTTTGCATATTATACGAGAAAGACCATTGAACATGGCCTTCCAAATGTCTATGATATTACACCTCTCTATTAGATGCTGAAATCGATCAGGAAGAACCAAAAGACTGTTAGGGTTTGTTTGGCACTGCTTTTAGAAGTGCTAAAAGTGCTTTCAAATTAATAAAAGTTTTTTTTGTAGCGTTTGACAGAAATAGTTAAACGTGTTTTCTAGATTATAGAGGTACTTTTTATTGTATATATTTTTTAGAAGTATATGTCTAAGTGCTTTTACAGGAATATTGATAAGAAATTATATGTGTTTATAACAAAAGTACGAATGAGCAAAAGCATTTCCTAAAGAAACAATGCCAAACGGCCCTCGTTAGTAGACTAATAATTTTTTCTTTCTACTTTTGCTGACTAAAAAACATTACAGGGCATGGAGGGCATGGATCTGGGGGATCTGGTATGGGAATGCTAGCTGGGGGTGCTGCTGCTGCTGCTGCTGCCGCAGCTGCTGGTTACGGGGTTCACCAGCTTGTCCATGGGAGTCACCATGGTGGCCATGGCTATGGAGGTCCCCATGGCTTTGGTCATGGGATGTTCAAGCAAGGAAAGTTTAAGCATGGGAAATTTGGCAAGCATAAGAAGCATGGCAAACATGGCAAGTTCAAGAAGTGGAAGTGATGCACTGGATCTAGACAAACATAATTGTGGGTTCAATATCCATATTTCTCTATTGACAATGTCATACTGCAATCGGATTCCTAACAATTACTTCAGCCAGGCTCTTTTGGATTTTCTTTTTCTTTTCTGAAAAGCTGCTATTATATATATGTCATTTCTGGCTTTCTGCTCTTTGTGTTCCTGCGATGCAAAATATATTGCTATTCTATAACCAATATGTTACCATTATCTTATTCTATAAATAAGATTTTATTTTTGAGCCATTAGCTTGGCTATTAATGATCACGATGTATTGAAATGTATTTCACCTTTTGTGCATTTCAATAATTCATACTAATTTGAGAGCTGAGAAACCACCCTTTATTTTAAGGAATTTCAACAATAATTAATAATTAAGTTCCTTAATTAATTACATGATATCTGCAACCAACAGCTAAATTTGTTTTTTGAAAGAAAAAAAATGATATCTACAAGCAATAGTCTTTTTTTCTTTTTCTTTTACCCTTTGAATTTTCTCTTTCATTCAACAAATAATCAATCTCAATAAATTAGTTTATATTTATAATCATTATATGCATATCATCATGTTGTTGTTTTAATTTTGCATATCCATAACAACGGAAAATCATAATCTGCCATGACCACGATAGAGATTAATTGTTGAAGGTAATGAATATATGTCTCTGGTTGTGTAAATTTAGATAATGGTTAATGAAAATTTGAAAGGCCAAAGAGATGCAAAATCTTTATGGGTATAGAGCCTCAATCTATATAAGAACCAATAATAACTTGAAACTAAAATGGGGATATAATATAGCTAATTAAAATGAGGGGTTTCCATTTTGATTTTATTACTTTGTAGTGGTTGTGTTCAATATATACTATGTGTTGAGGGGGAAGAAGTAATAGCTGCTAGCACAACCCACCTCCTCCTCCGCCGCAGCCGCCTCTTACTGCGGCCCAACACGACCCAATATCACCAGCACCTGAAGCATTACCAGCTAGCTAGCAGTGGAGGTGGAGGTGGTAGTGATGATTGCTTTGAACTTTGGTATTCTTTAAGAAAATTTCATAATAGACGTTGCTGCATACATGCATAAACCCTTTCGGAGAGTCAAAAAGTATTGCACATTTGCACTAAAAAATTATTTGACTCATTTCTTTTTTATTGTGATGGATATGACATGATTGGATTATTGACCAAAAAAGAAAAAAACATATATGATTGGATTTAGTGATATCTTATGAGTTATGATCGGTGTAGTAATGAACTATTGCATAGTCCAATAGGACCGTCTTATGTTTGGAGGAAAAATGCGTGTTTTTTGAGAAGAGGTAGTTCTTATTGTGGGTTGTTCTTAATTTGGCCCATTTCTCAGATCGATGGTTTTGGTCAAGTGAAACTAAAATTCTTAATTAGTCCAATTCCTTGATAATAAGTTTTTAACCCACGATACACATTCCTTGTGCTAATCTTATATACCAAATGGGCTCGTTTGGACTGAATTACCCAACTTTTAGAGTGGACTACCTAGGACTATCACTCCAAAAATTTCATATGGTATCACTAATTTACTAAAAAATGAAGAGAATGATTTTAAGGGTAAATTATATTTTTTGCCCTTGTATTTTGGCTCGAAAACACATTTAATTTTTGTGGTTTCAATTTTCCTAATTTGGTCATTATGTTTTATGTTTTTTTGTAATTTTAAGACATTATGTACCAAACATTATAATTTTTCTTAAATTGAAACTAATAATTTGTTTAAACTCGCAAGTTTTATTCAAGAATGACCGAAAATCATGTATGTAGCCTTGAATTTGAATTTCAAATAAAAATTGAAAGAAATCTCAAACTTAAGGGTCAAATCATAAAATTTTTGTAAGCCTCAACTTCTTTAGCAAATAAATACGAAAATAAAAATTGAAATTAGTTTTAGAAAGCCCATAAGATGGTCTTTCAATCCTCCAACAAAATTTTTCTTGAAAACATATATAATTTATTCCCAAATTAAAGATTTGAGTTTTGTTAAAATTATCCTAAGATTGCAAACAACATAAAACATAAGAACCCGAAAAACTTAAAACCACGAGAACCAAAACATAGGAACAAAAAAAGTAGTTTCCCCATTATAATTTCAAGAGATAATTAGGCTTGGGTCCTTTAGAAAAATAGATTTTAGATGGAGACCGGGGGTGTTTTAAAATTTATAAAAAGAAAAAATCCTTTTAATTCATAATAAAGTCTTTTAATTTATAAGAAATTTTTTTTAATTCATAATAAAGTCTTTTTAATCTATAATAAAATCCTTTTAATTCATAATAAAATCCTTCCTCGATTTGAAGAGTATTTCCTCTTCTAGGGTGTAGAGTGAGTTTTGTAGAGACTGCATGTTAAGTTTAACTCTGAGATTTTGGGCGAAATCCAAAATTTCGGAGTTAAAACCTAACATAAAGCCGTCAAAGAAGAAAAATAAAAGGACTTGATTAAAAACCCTAAATTACTACTGGTCTTAGTCTAAGAAAGACTCATAAAATGGACTAAACTCTAAGTCTCCCTAATTTAATTACCACCTTTCCAAACTTCATAGTGAAAATATAAATGGAGGAACAATTTGTAAAAGAGGTGAAGCATTTAAAGAAGCAAACAAGATACAATAATAAACTTTTGCAAATGGTGAAGTTATGCGTTGGTTAATTCTATGACATGTATAGAATATACAGAAGGATATTTGGATCCATTTCTAACTAATATGAACACTACGAAGCATATCTATCTTCTATTAAGCTATTATAAGTTATATACTAGGCCTGCCAAAGTCTTGGTTGTTGGATCACCTATGCAAATCTTATTCCTAATACACAATCACAAATAGAAAAATATTTAAAAAAAGTTTTTCTAAACCTATAAAATGAAAAACAACTCATGTAGCTAGCTAGTCAAAGTCAATAATCAACTATAGTAAAATAAAACCCACTGATCACCTACTGTGCAACATGTTTCTCATGATTTTTGGTCCCTTGCTATGTTGTTGTTGTTGCTGGTTTGTATATGCTTGACAAAAAAAAAAAAACATAAATTTTATTTAGACATATAACTATATATTCCATTTCAACGGGGTCCATGAACTTTAAAATATTTCATATACATCCGATTTATTATCTAAATTAAAAAATGGACTTCTGTCCATCGATTTGTTGAGAGATCAGTTAAATGTTAGCTTGGTTTTTGCTGACAATGATTAATTGGTGACGTGGCGCCAACTCAGCATACATTTCCCGCCAAATGAGAAACACATGTCCACCTGACACGGGCCCACACACCCATCACATCTTTCCTGTTCGTCGAACGCTCTTCTGACCATTTAGTCTCCCAAAAACATCACGTTTTCCCCCAAATTTGAATATAAATCTCTCACTTGTGTTCGACGAGCGAGAAATAGATGATGAGTTTGTGGGCTCGTGTAAGGGGTTAGGTGGACAAGTGTCACCGTGTCGCTCATTTGGCGGGAAAAATTTACTGAGATGGTGCCACGTCGCCAAGTAATCCCGGTCAGCAAAAGTCAAGCTGACATTTAACTGATCTTTCAACGAATTAATGGACGGAAGTCCATTTTTCAATTTAGATAGTAGATCGGATGTATATTTGAAATATTTTAAAGTACGTGCACTCCGTTGAAATGACATATATAGTTATGTGTCTAAATTGAATTTATGCAAAAAAAAAAAAAGTTTAATTTATATATAGGATTAATACCATTTTGCTCCCCAGACTATTACACTTGTATCAGTTTGCTCCCTAGACTTCTAATTTGGAAAATTAAGGACTCTGATTTTTTCAATTTTGCCAATTGAGGTTCTTTTGTCAATTTACACATTTTTTATCCAAATCTTTGAGGGCAAAATGGTCCCTTCCAATTAGATCTTATCATTTTTTCCTCATGCATCATTTTTCCTCTTTTATTTCTTGCTAAATTTTGCTTGATCATCTCGACATTTTAGATGAAAAATGTATAAATTGATGGAATAACCTTAATTGGCAAAATTGAAAAAGTCAGGGTTCTTAATTTTTCAAATTAGAAGTCTGTGGAGCAAACTGATACATGTGTAATAGTCTGGGGAGCAAAATGACATTAATCCCTTTATATATTCATATATTGTTTCATTTTCCTTATTTTTTATTATATTTATGCACAACAATATAAAGGGAAATTGTACAACTTTTTGGTTTGCATGTTCCTGGGACTTGAGTGGTTCAAATGAGGGTCCACATGCTCCTGCTCTCACATGCAGTGAAGTTGTCCCTATGTGCATATCCTTTTTAATTTATTAATTGTACTTGTTTTGTTTGACTACTGGTGGGATTTGGTTCTATTCATTCAACTATTAGTGACAGTGGCCCTTTGCAGGTTCAGCATTAATCTCTACCTACTAATTTTTGTCTAATAAGTATCCATTTTTCACACTAAAATTAGAATAAAATAGAATGGAAAGATTGGATTTTACTAATTTTCTACAAGCACTATTGCTATATAATTACATTTTTTCCGCAATAGTAATTGTACAAGAAGATGGGTTGGATTTTTTTTATTAATTAAAAAAAATCATGAGTTGGTATTTTTTGGTTACAAGGCAAGCTAAAAAAAGAAATGAGATTCGAATTTTAAGCGTTCTTAAATATATAAGTAGATGCTCTCAACCACTAAATCTACAAAAACTCATAATTTCATTGTCAAAATAGATAGATAGGTTGATCGAGCCAATGGCCGACAATGCTTGATGGCTTCATGTTGACATATAAAAATTTGTATGTCTAATCATATATATTCATTTTTCAAAAAAAAAAAATTCATATATATTCATATATAATTCAAACAAAAAAAAAAATACAAATTTCTAGATTAGTATTATTCTAAAATCTCAAAATTTGAAACAATATAAATGCACTCTAAAATTGCATAATTTTTTCATGAAGTTAATTAATTTTAGAATGCAAACAAAAATGTCTATATTTTTCATTATTAAATAGGCTTTTCAGTAACAAAAAAAACTAAAAAGAATATAGGTGAAGATAATTGAAAATTTAATATTATTGTGAGATTTAAATGATGGTACACTGTTACTTCAGTCTAAATGTCCGTCATTTTTAGGAGTAAAATTGTCACTTCACTCATCATTAAAAACAATTATAAAAAATTATAAAACTAAACTGTAAAAATATAAAAATAAATTTATAAAAAAGGGAGGATGCATACCCTCCCTCACTGCCACAGTCTTGCCCCCGACCACCTACTCTGCGCTGACGATCCCCCTCCTCTCTCTCTCTCTCTCTATCTTTCTCTCTCTTTCTGTCTTTCTCTCTCTACCTGGTGTGAACGCCGCTGAACCGAGGGGTACCAACAGCTTCCCCGACTTCCAGATCGGAGGTCGGTTAAGCCGCCAACACTCCTCGGGTTCTGCGCCACTTGCGCGCATTAGGGAGAGAAAGAGAGAGAGATGGGGGATCGGCGTCGCCGGCACTAGAGTGGCAATGTGATGTACGTGGTGGGGTGGGGTGGGGTGGTCTACATCCTCCTTTTTTTTTTTTTTTTCTTCTTTTAGTTTTTATTTATTATTTTTTTTTATAACTATTTTTTATAGTGAAAAAATGACAATTGCGTCCTTAAAAATTGATCACGTACATAGCAAGTTATCAATTTTTCACGAAATTTATAATAGATTTGATGGTCTATCCTTAATTGCGTCTTAAGTCGAATATGAGTCATCGTTTGAGTTACTCAGAAGAATTATTCTTGATGCCAAAGTTAGAGTCATTTTGCTAAAATAATTTCATATTAAAAGTTAAAACTAACAAGTAATAGAACTTTGACTTTTAATTTATAGTTTTTTTTTTTGTCACCGTTATTCTTTTGCCAAATAAGAACATATATTTTTCATTCGTTTATGTGGGATCCTGATTGGGCCAGTAAGATAACTGCTCTGAACGCTTCACTTTTAGCAAGTGAAAACAATTGGCTTAAATTTTAGGAAAATGCCAAGTCCAAATAAAACATTTACAAAATTATTTTAAAAATATTCGGTATGATTATAAGGTATACAGTCCATATTACATGAAATAATGATGTTAAAAGTATTTGCATTTTGTGTACGTTTTTCAATTATGCGAAAATACACGTATAATTAAATACAAATATATGATAAGCTTTTTAGTCCAGGAAAAGGAAGTTCAAATTTGAGACCTCATCAATATTAAATACTAGTGGATCAATATACTAGTTTTGTATATAATAAATTTTAATGTTTTTTAAAATTAAGAATCTTAAAAAATAAAATAAAAAATTATACCAAAACTTGTAACCTTTAAACATCTTCTCCTTACAAATTAATCATAACTTGTAAATATGTATTCCTCCTTACATGCAAGGAGTTTATCATTTTTTTTTTTTGGTTACAAAGGGAGGAGGCCAAGGAAAGAGGCCTAGAGGGGGGAGGGGGGGATCGAAATCCGGTGAGGTGGGGGCAGCACAACTGCTTGGCCAACTGGAAAATAACTTGCCATACTATATTATATTATATTATATTATATTTTTTGGAGTTTATCATTTTTCATTATATTATATCCATACTGAATTTATAACTTGCCATGTTATATATATATATATATTTTTAATCAAATTTTGATTGCTAAAGTAATTGTCAATTTCTTACAAACATTGGAAAATACAAATTGGCACTATCCTTTAAGCCCATAGAGGTCATCTTACATTATATGAGCTTGTGACTGTTCCTTATTTTGTTTTGTACGTTTTTTGGATATATATTGAGGATAATCATTCTCCCCACTTGAGCAACTCATAAGTTGGTGTACACCAAAGAGGAAAAAAGGTAAATTCCAATCAAACGAACTGACCACACAGCTCAAGCAATAGTTAAACTAAAATTTAAAGAATGACAGGAGTCGGCCGACTGATATTTGAGTTTACAACTCATCGATCTATTCGTCTTACCAACCAAACTTCGCTAGCACATATAAGTTTCTATCACATTGGGGTTGAGACTGTACCTTTCAATCAAATTGATACCATCCTTTAGACGATAAAGGTC
Source organism: Dryas octopetala (assembly GCF_963921425.1). Classification (NCBI taxonomy): domain Eukaryota; kingdom Viridiplantae; phylum Streptophyta; class Magnoliopsida; order Rosales; family Rosaceae; genus Dryas; species Dryas octopetala. The sequence continues at coordinate 13,827,202 of NC_141368.1, forward strand.
ATTTTACATTACAACTTTGTGTGAGCTTGAGACTGTTCCTTTTAAGACTTTCTAATGCCTATTGAGTATTGGCTTAGCCCTATTCTTTCCAAAGACAAGAGAAAGTGGGCTTTTTCCATTCCACGTTTCAGTGTTTCTACTCCCTTAAAAAAAAATAAGAAAAGAGAACTCTTTTTCCTTTTAAACTTTTGTCCCATCCGTTCGACAAAAAAAAAAAAAAAAAAAAACTTTTGTTCCATCCCACGTAACCAAGATTCTTTTTGCTTTTGGTTCCTATGGAATTTTTTTTCCATTTATCTGTTTTAAGTTGTTTGATTTTATTCCAATTTTTTTCATTTTGTTTTGGGAATCTGTTTGCTACACTTACTAAGGCATAATGCTAATTATAGACAAGCTAGATACGACAATGTATGAATGCAACTTGAATATGTAGTTATGTACATAAGCTCTTGCGGTATAGGGTAGAATTCCCTCTAATATAAGTATATAACAAAAAAAACTAGAATATATATATACATATATTATACAGTATTTTTTTTTTTTTTTTTGAAATAAGATCTCTTTGCTTTTATAAATTGTAAAAGTTTTTTTGTTTTTTTGAGAGCATAAATTGTAGCAGTTAATGCGAACATATTTGTTGAACAATATAGTATTAGTCAAGTTGTAAATACGGTGCCATATCTTATATTTAAATGCATGAGACTTTGGAAGTTTTATTTGTCCAAATGGTTTTTGTTTTTGGGGACGAAATCCAAATGGATTTTTCTGAAGGGGGAGGGTGGTTGAATTTAGAAAAATTAGAAAACCATGCACTTTGTTTTTTTAATGAAAAAGAAAAATTAATAAACAACTTTAAGTCTTTAAGTATTCTTTTGTGAGTCTCTTAAATGGTTTGTGGGGTTCGAAAGATTGTTGAAGTAATCTCTAGTCAATGATTAATCTGACACTTATGACATATTCTTTATATTAAATTTAAGGATATACTCATATACACAAGTTCGAAGTAGATATGAGTTTTTTTTTTTTTTTTTTTAGATTCCTTTATGTAACCTTTTTTCTAATTCTTTATTCTCTTTGTCTTTATTTCTCCTATATTATTCACTACACTGATTTTTATATATTCCTTTTTTTTAAACACTAAATAAGAAATAAAACCATAATTATTTTTCGTTACAAAAAAAAATCTTTGCAACCAGTTTTGTTTTTCTTTTTTAAATATCAGGACAAAGTTACAAAAAACATAAAAGATATCAAGACAAGTTTAGCAAGATTCCAAAACTTAACAACTACTTGTCCAATGTGTAACTTGGCCCCAGAGACTTTACTCACTTATTTATAGATTATCCTTTTGCCAATCAAATTTGAAATCAGATTATGGATTTACTACTTGTCAAATGTGAAACTTGGCACCTAATTTCAAACCTTCATAAATTGTTGAGAACAGGCTGTAAACAATTTACTAATACAAACAATGAAAATGATATAACTGGTCACGTTCACTTAATTAATATAAATTATAATTATTTAAGGATAATGTTATTAGCACTCCAAAAAAGTCATCATGCACTTCAACTTGTAAAAATTTTCTTTCATGTTTTTTAAATATTGGAGTACATGCAGGATGACTTTTTTGAAGTGTTAATAACATTATCCTTATTTAATGAGTATTCTTTTACTAAATAGTTTAGTATATAATCATTATCTCGAAACAAAAAAAATTTCATGATCGTTAAGTCATCTATTTAGTTGGTTAATTTATTTACGTCAATGATATACGATGAGAATTAAAGTTAATAATTTTGACATGACATGATCGAGAATATATATGACTTAAATATTTTATGAAAATTAACAAGTTTTAGTTGACTTTTTCTTTATATAAACCCGAAAATGATATGACATACTACCATGAGTTTAGTTTATAGATCTAAAAATTTCTACTCTTAAGTTTATAATTTTACAAGACATGTGTATCAACTTAAAACAAAACAAGATTGATGAAGAAATTGGGTTAGTGATTAGTCCAAAAAAAAAATTGGCTTAGTCAAGTCTTTTTGACATAATTAATCTAGTGTATAGTTCGGATTACCATGCTAGCTAGTGAGAATAACTAATGTTGAATTTTGAAAACTACTGTTGAAAAAAATGCAATGGGAGAATGTTGAGATGAAATTTGTTTAAAAAAAAAAAAAAAAAAAGAATGTCGAGATGAAAGGAAGCAAAACAATTAAACAAAGAAAGGGATCCAATTCAATCTTTCATGAGTTGATATCTCAACACTTGTATAGTGTGTAAGCTATTTATATTATTAGAATAATAATAAATAATGAATAAAGAAAAAAAGATGAAGTCAGAGTTGAGCTAACGAAAAACAGAGTGGCAGTCAGTCATAGAAAATTAGAATTTAAGAGAGAGAGAGAAAGAGAGAAAAGGAGCTAACTGCTAAGCTAAGTGTTGGTTACAGCTGTATTCACGACGACCGCTCTCTGTGACTCTGTCTCATGATCTCATGATTCTCATCTCTAACTTTTCTTTCTTAATTCACTAAATAACTCAAAAATAATAAAAATAAAACATAATTCATAAATAACGCAATAAGTTAATAACCAAATTGTTTTAATGCTATTTTAGTCTAACTAATATTTTTAAATTTAACTTGTTATTCATTACTTACATGTCAATTTATAAGGGTTTTAAGATTTTTATTTTATTTTTAATGTAATGATGTAATGTGCATATATTATGCCGCATAAGTTTGAGAAAAAATTAGAGCAATTTAGAAAATTAACCCAAATTAAAGTCAATTATAGACTTTTAACATTTTTTTTTTAATTTTTAGAAATTTAACTTTTGAGCTCCCTTTGAAAAGCGCTCGAAATTTTTGAGGAAAGTTCAAATACTACTAGATGATCAAAATTCTAAAAATATTAAAAAAGAGTTAAAAGTCTTTAAATGGGTTAGTTTTCAAATTTCTAAAAAAATTACACAAAAAAGATTCTCGATAAACGATATTTTCTTGGGTTAAATAAAAAAATGGTTTATAAACTTTACAGTGAATCTCAATTTGGTCTACTAACTAAAAAAATTATCAATTTAGTCCACGAATTTTTCAAGTTGTACCAAAGCAGTACAAACGTTAACTTCTGTCGAAAAATTTAATGAAAACTGGTCTTGTGCACAGCAAGTTACCACATTTAGGTACATTTTAGTCCGTTCATCACATTTTCATATGACCAATTCCGTTAATTTTCGGATGAAAGTTAACGTTTGTACTGCTCTGTTACAACTTGGAAAATTCGTGGACCAAATTGACACTTTTTATAGTTAATAGACCAAATTGAAAATCAATGTAAAGTTTGTGAACCATTTTTGTATTTAAACTTATTTCCTTAATGGAAAATGCTATTAACACTCCTCATTTGTAGCTTTTAATATTTTTAAACGGATATAAATTCGTAATGTAGACCGTGTGAAATTGTATAGGAATACTAATAACTTTAGTCGTTATATTTTCACATTATTTGTACTCTCATTATCGACAATCACCTATGAGTATGTCGTTACTTTAATTTATCTAAATGCCTTTTCTCTCACATAACATGTGTATGAATGTTCATGCACGACATCAAAAACATGTTCATGCACAAACCGGGATAAAACTTAACAAGGAACAAACCATTCTTTTGGATTCAGACTACCGTATATTTATTTACTCAAACGTTCGTTTCTTAAATTGATAAGTTTTCTACATATGAGTTTCAATAAGAATTTTTTTAGTTAAACTGTAATCAGAAAAATAGAAAAACAAAACATTGAAATACAACACTAATCAAAGAATTAAATAATTTACAATTCAAATAATTTTTTTGTTAAAAATTAATAAAAAATAAGCAGTTTGAATAATGAAACTAAATATTGTGAGATGGCCTTGTGAAATGAGAATTTATTCCATATTAGTTAAATATTTTCTTTTTCTGCTTTTCCGAATGAAGAGAAAATTAAAATATTTCCTGTATAATGACGCAGACTGCAGAGTGAGCAAGAGAGAGAAGAAAATGACGCTGGTTTTGGTTTTTGTTTATTCTGAGTGAGAGAGGAGGGTCAGGGAGGTGTGTTGTGGTGCGCTTGTGCCCTCGTGATCCGTGCACAGTCTACGTGATATCCAAAGCAGACTTTAGCTAACAAGAAGCAGACCAAAAAAAAAAAAAAAAAAAAAGCTAACAAGAAGAGCTTCAGCAACAACAACGACAATAAATACCCACTTCCCATCTCCTTCTCTCAATGACCAGAAAAAACTATTCCCCTCTCTCTCTCTCTCTCTCTCTGTTCTTGCTATTGCTAAGTTCCCATCAATCATTTACTCATAACATTTATTATACCCACATTCGTTTTCTCTCCGCTTTACCCTAAAAGAAGAACCAAGAGAGATTTCTCGTATTGGGTAAGGCCTGTTTTTGGGTGTTTCTCTCTGTTGTCGTTGTTGTTCTTTTGTTGGGACTTCTTTTGCCTCACATGCTTTGCTGCTGAATTTCTGGTATTCTTTGTTTCAGCTGCTCCCTCCACAGCTTAGGTAATCTGCTTACTGTCTGTTTCGCTCTTTTGTTTTGTGCTATATGTTTCTAGCCTTTAATATGTGACTCCCAGTCTTAGCTATCGTTTTGTCCAAAATCTATTTTTTTTTTTTTTTACTTCTGGGGCTTCCATTGGACTGAATTATGTACTTTTAGCTGGATCATATTTGTGGGTTATGCTTAGTTTGTTGAAATTTTAACTGGGTTGCCTTGTTTTAGTCTCAATGCTCTGTTGGATGCACAAATTTTGTTGTTGAGCATGTTGGTGATTTACCCACTTACCCCATTACTTAACTGCTTGAGATTTTGAAATTTATTGCTGTGTTTAGTTGTAAATTTCAAGTGCAATTGATTCCTTAGAAGCCAAATTTCTATTGGTGGGTGAGAATTGGGACTGTCAAAAAAGTACAAAGTATGTTGGGAAATTTTCTAATTTCAGATCCATCCTTACTATGAAAGCTTCAAAGAATTGACCATAACTAAATCAATCAGCTTAGGTGAAGCAAAAGTGCTTGTTACTCTGTTAGTTTTTTATGTGTGCATGTTCTTTTATCTTCTTCTCATTATATAATGGAGTGTGGTGAAGTTAAATTAATTGACCTGAGTTGTTGCATTAGTGTGAAATTGATTCGAAGACTTCCATGGGAGATTACTAATTCTATGATGATTAAAGAAAAAGATATAATAAACAAAAAGAAAAATTGCAATGGAGTGCTTACTTAAACTACCTACGGAAAAAAAGGAGTATTTTTTAAAAACCACTTATGGCTTTGAAAGTTTGACAAAGAGGTCAAGTGGCATGCTTCCTAAGAACAGCCCTAAAAAACAATTGACATGAGATGTTCGACCCACAATGGAAACTTATTTGATGTTAAGCTCGTATATTGATTTATTTAAATGGCAACCCTGCTGTACTTAATGTCCGTGGTTTGGTAAATGCCAGATGAGGCCTTATGTTCATGAATTTTCTCAGATCCACATGGTTCTTTGTATAAATGAAGTGAAATAGTGAAAAAAATTTAGACTTGGCTTTCTTTCTTTAGCAGTTTTAAGGGTATAATTTTCTTCTATGTGCCTATCTTCTATTAGTATCCTTTTATTTTTTATGGGATTGGGAACTCTAGCAGAGATTGAGTAGGTGATTTTGGAATAGCTCCTGGGATTTCGGGCCATTTTACTCTCTTTCAAACAGTAGACTTTTCAACCATTCTGCTCGTGCTGGTGCCCCCAGAAATTCTTGGGTATCTTGTCTCTTGCATTAGACACTGTCCAGCCATTCTGCGGGTAGTAGGAAGGTTCCAATAACCATTTTTAATAAAATTGCTTACTAGAGGGAGACAAGTTTCCATTAGAACATTGACCTCGTACCTGTAGCTGGTTGGGCCATTTCAAAGTCTGCAATGTTTCTTCTTCCCTTGAGCACTTTGTTCTTTATAGAGAATCTTAGGGAGCATGATACTCAACCTAACCACCAATTGTTTAGATATAATCTGTACATGTAACAAAAGTTACAAAGACTAATTGGTCTAAAGTCAGCAGAAGTTCTTGGGTTCTCCTTTGTAGGAATCAAAGTAAGAAAAGTAGCTATGTTATAACAACTCTTTTAAGTTCAATAATTTCTAAAGGCGTGAAACTAAAATCAGTCACTTACAATTTGAGTTATGATGTAAAATATTTTTATTTCTGCCTGGAAAATGAGTATCCAACCTAAATAAATTGAAGGATTCAGAATTCCAGTCAGTTACTCACAGTTTGTTTTTACCTTCTGTGTCACATCGTGGAGTAATTGAACGCAAAATTATTCACTTGATTAAGGAACATGAATGGCAGTAATATATTGTGCTGGTTTGTTTTGTGGGCCTCAGCTATATGATCTTTTTGGTTACATTTTTTTGGTAAAAAAAGTTTTTGGTTACATTTTGTTTTAGTAGAATTCTTTTTGGTTACATGATAATTGAACTTCTTTCCTTGTTTTTTCTTCAATTATTTAAAATAGTTATTAGAATGTGGATTGACAGGCAGTTACTCTGGCACAAAAGAATAATGAATTCAAAATTTTTAATAAAAATCATCTATGGCCTTTGAAAACATAAGTTTCATTCTATGCAAATATATTTAAATAGACTAATGGCGTAATTCCCATTTCTCCTCTGGTACAAAACCCCGTCTTTCAGATGATTTCAAGGCCGGTCTTTAGATTTGGGAGCCTGAGGTGAACCATAAGAATGGGGCTCTCGATCCTTCACGGACATTACTTGGGCCTAACTTAGTACATAAGAGATCTATAAAATTTGGGAGGCCTTAACATTTCGAGGCCCAAGGCGATTGCCTATGCCTACCCTCAGGACCACCCCTTGATGATTTTTTTTCCCTTTTCGAACATTCCACCCAAAAATGCAGTCAATTAAATTCTCATAATATACTTGTCTGATTGTTTTTCAGGTTTTATAAATGACATTTTCTGTGTCTCTTAACTTACTACATGTTACTATCATGCTAACATTTTTTCTTCATTCCTTTCAATCTTAGTTAGAAATAGAATCATAGGAAGAGAAACTTTTCGTCATCAACATGTACTCTCTATTACTTATAGATGCTACCAAATTTCATCACTTATTTTTGTGTGATCTAATTGTCACTATGTGCTCATCCCACAGGGTTTGTAATCTGTCCAAATATGGCTATGGATAAAATGGGGAAATTCTTGTGACCAGAATGGATCCTCAGACTTTTATTAGGTTGTCAATAAGCTCACTGGGATTGAGGTTTCCTGGAACAGCTTTGAAATCTGATAAATCTGGGATTCATGCATTCTCTTCTCCATGTTCGTGTGAAATTCGCCTTCGAGGATTCCCTGTGCAGACAGCATCAGTCCCCTTAGTATCTTCTCCTGAAGCTGCACCTGATTCTCATAGCATTGCCTCAAGTTTTTATCTTGAAGATTCAGATGTAAAAGCAATGCTGGCACCTGGCTGTTTTTACAATCCTCATGCGTGTCTGGAGATTGCTGTTTTCACAGGTAGGAAGGGGTCCCATTGTGGTGTAGGGGTCAAAAGGCAGCAAATTGGGACATTTAGGCTGGAGGTTGGTCCTGAATGGGGAGAAGGAAAGCCAGTGGTTCTTTTCAGTGGGTGGATAGGTATTGGCAGAAACAAGCAGGAGAGTGGGAAGCTAAATGTGGAGCTTCATTTGAGAGTAAGACTAGATCCTGATCCAAGATATGTTTTCCAGTTTGATGATGCGACAAAACTGAGTCCTCAGATAGTTCAGCTTCAAGGTTCCATCAAGCAGCCTATTTTCAGCTGCAAGTTCAGCCGAGACAGGTGATATGACTTATATGATCTCCTTAAATTTCATTAATTGTTTATAACTTTGGAATAGGCTACAGCCTACTCTCGTCCTCTTTGAGCAGATCCAATTGATGCATGTGAGGGTTGTATAACAGAGAGAAGAAAAAAAAAAATAAATAAACAAAGAAAAAGGACAAGTACATAACATTAATATCTTTTGTTTCGGTTTTTAGACATTCAGCGTGTTTGTCATTTTCCGTGTCCCCTGTCCACCTTGTTTTCTAGACCACTATTCTATTTGTGTTAGATAATTTTGATTGTTCCTTTCCTTTTAATTAATTTTGATTGTTCCTTTCCTTTTAATCTAATCCTTTAACATTGAAGTGGCCAAAAAAAAAAAAAAAATTTCTTTAACATTGGCCTTGTCAGGAATCAAGCAGAAGACATGGATGTACACACATTCAGACGCTCATAATATTATGTACATAATAAATTTAAGATTTAAATTTATTAAAACTGTGCAATTTGATCAAAGAATATTCAGTAAATGTTGGATACTGTATCAATATTAATAATTTTTGTTGCCAAAATTTGAATGCAGTTTTAAAGTATAAAATATTATGTATTCACTGTCTCCTGCTATGAGCGAGTTCATTTCCTATTTTAACTTTCATCACGTGTCAATCAAGTTTTTGATAGTTAAAGAATTGACAGGGTTCCCCAGGTGGATCCATTGAGCACCTACTGGTCGGGTTCTGCTGACAGTCCTGATCTTGAAACAGAGAGAAGAGAGAGAAAGGGATGGAAGGTGAAGATTCATGATCTCTCTGGCTCGGCTGTTGCAGCAGCCTTTATAACAACTCCATTTGTGCCATCAACAGGTTGTGATTGGGTTTCGAGGTCCAACCCAGGAGCTTGGATGATTGTTAGTCCTGACCCGTGCAGGCCTGAGAGCTGGCAGCCATGGGGAAAGCTTGAGGCATGGCGTGAACGTGGTAGCATCAGAGACTCCGTTTGCTGCCGATTTCATCTCCTGTCTGAATGCCAGGAGGCAGGGGAACTTCTCATGTCCGAAATCCACATCAATGCTGAAAAGGGCGGGGAGTTTTTCATAGACACTGACAGACATATGCAAGCAGCAGCAGCAGCAGCGGCAGCGAGTCCCATACCAAGCCCACAAAGCAGTGGAGACTTTGCAGCTTTGGGTCCAGTTGTTGGTGGTTTTGTCATGAGCTGCAGAGTGCAAGGGGAGGGTAAGAACAGCAAGCCATCGGTACAACTAGCCATGAGGCATGTGACGTGCGTGGAGGATGCTGCCATCTTCATGGCTCTTGCAGCTGCAGTTGATCTCAGCATCGAGGCATGTAGGCCCTTCCGCCGGAAGATCAGGAAACCATCCTGCCATTCGTAATGAAAATTTAAAAGATGAAAGGAAAGGAAAAAGAATGGAGGTGATTATTATCTATGCACTCAAAATAGATCTAGTTTTTCTTGATTGCTGTAACATCTGGCATTGTGTACAGGAAACTCTTGTTTACATCTCCCAAAGATTGTTCAACTCATTCATGGTAGCAGTAAGCCGAAATGGCATCATTATACATCATTTGGGGAGGTGTTTTTTTTGCACGGGCAGGGATGGGTAATTGGCAAGACCACACTAACCAAAGTGAATTTAAAATTTGGTGAATGTTAGATTGCTAGCAAGTTCATTAGGACTTGTTCGCCATCATTTTCTTGAAACACCAAACATCAAAATTTTAGACCCACCCTTATTAGAACATGATGAATGGCATTCACTTTTTCGTACTGTCATTTGGGGATGACTGATGAGGGATTTTCTTGAGAACTGAAAATTACTGTTCCTTTGGTAATATTCTTACTTTTATAATTTTTTTTTTTTGGCCATTGTTCTTACTTTTATAATTAGAAAAATCAGAACTAGATGATAAATCTAACTTCCTTTATAACTCTTTCCATTGGAAGAAAACCCTTAAGCACCACAATCACCACTTGATATGCATAGAAAACTCTTGCTCACTCTCCTAGTCTCCTGTAACAAGGAACAGTTCCTACTTGATATGGTTTTTATGACCAAGCTCAACAAACTAGACTAAACATAATAGCAGAAAAGAAAGGCTTAACAAGATAAACTCACAAATCCCAGTAATCACCACTTCAATCTCTATAATATTTTTGGCCAGCCTTTTATCATATACATATTGTTCTGATGGTGAATTGGTGATCACAAGCCTCCAATCCCAAACAATGTGTAAATGCTTTCTTCCTTATCCTCACCATAGTGATTGTATTTGCCAGTGCCCTACCACCACCTGCTTCTGCATCTATGACCCTTAACATCATGACCAACACCCCCCAGCTCTCCTCACCCATCAACAAGCTCACCATTTCAAAAGCCCGTTCCAACCACATCAGATCCCCACCATATACCCAAACCCAGCTGGGGTTTTCCATGTCGATGTTCAAATTGGGACTCCTCCATAAAAAACAGCCATAGCCTTCGATACTCTCGGTTCAAAACCCTGAGTGCCAGCAATGGCTTTCTTTTGGCTGAACAAATGTTTGACCCCAATTGCACAGAAGAGGCCTTTGAAGATGGTGGATCGATCGGGGTTAAACATTTGTTCCGCCATAGCAAAGCATTGCTGGCACTGTGGGATTTGGACCCAAGTGACAGAGCTGAGAGTGTCAAAGGCCATGATGATCTTTGATGGAGTCCCAATGTCAACGTCGACATAGAAGACCCCAACCGGACTTGGGTATATAGTACGTGGGGGATCGGATGTGTTTGGAACAAGGTTTTGAAATGGTGAGCTTGTTGCTGGGTGAGGAGATCGAGCCGGGGGGTGTTGGTCATGATGTTAAGGGTCATGGATGCAGAAGAAGGTGGTTGTAGGGCATTGGCAATTACAACCACTATGGTGATGACAAGGAAGAAAGCATTACACTGTTTGGGATTGGGAGCTCATGATCACCATCAGAGGAACAATGTATATGAGAAAGGCTTTCATTATAACTCAATTGAGTTGAGACTTGAGACCAGGCTGGCTAGGGGTGGTATCTATTTATACGGAAAATATGTGAACTTGATAACTTAACAGTGGTCCATCTGTAGGCTAGCACTGCTCTTAAATCTCAATATCTCATTGAATTTGAGGACACTCACATTGCTCAATCTCATAGTACGTACATTTATTGTGCATCTATGGTGGGATTAGGTGTAAGTTAACACTCACTAATCACTAGACTCACTACTACTACTCTGTCCTTATATGCCATGCACCTAATTTCATATCTTTGTTTCTTTTTATATTTGAAGCATTATCATATTTGATTAGTTTCAAAACTGCACGTCACTTAAGAATGGCTGAGATTCCTCAAAATCACTAAGAGAGACAAAAACGTATATTGAAAATTGAGAATATATACTTTAAACCAATTTTGATCTTTGATGGTTTCTTTAGAAGCACGGGGGCGGTATTGATCTAGCTCGTTTGGTCTTTGCTTTGATTTTGATTTTTGGACTAAATAGTTATTGTGATCCAAATCACTGAGAATAAAAGGCAAAAACGTGTACACACAGAATTGAGAATTCTTTGTGGTCTAACCAATTTTGATCTTGGTTGGTTATATTAAAACCATGCGGTATTATGCTTCTATTTGTGGCACTGCATTAGCTGCATGTATAGAAAAATAAGAACATAGATGATAAATCTAGCTAATTACCTTTAATAACTATATCCTTGGAAGAAAACCCTTGAGCACCACAATCCTTGGAAGAAAGTAAGTTTTTAAGTTATAAAATTCTAAACGGGTAAATCTCAAATAAGCATAAGGGCCCAACAAGGCTTACATCTACAGAGGGTCCAAACACAAAAAGAGGGTCCAATAAATATATATATAAAGGTCCACGAAAACCACATAAAGGGCCACAAGGTGAGGGTAAAAACTGAGATTGTGTTTTCGGTTCTGAAAATACCAATTCAAGGATTTATCTATACACCTCTACCAAAAAAAAAAAAAAAGGATTATCTATACACCCACTTATATTATGGACAACATACCAAAATTATTAAAACAAAATAATTGATCAATTGCAGGTTCTTTAAAAAAACCAAAAGTTATGATTTAAGTAATGCTTTGTATAATTGACCATCAAGTTTTAATTAAGCACAACTGAGTCACTGATGACCAAATTAAGGTGCAGTGCGGATGGACAATTAAGACCCATATGAACATATATGCATGATCACATCTTTCTCACTTTCACATGCAATGCAGCCAGTGCAGTGCAACAAATAGAAGCATAATACTGCATGGTTTTAATGAAACCATCCAAGATCAAAATTGGTTAGAAAGAGGCTTATATATAATTATGTAACTCAAGTCTAAAAAGAGAATAAAAAGTATGTGTTTGTTATTGACACAGTTACCAATTAAAAAAAGTATGTGTTTGTTATTGACTTATATATAATTTTTAAAATTGGACATTGGTGATGTTAGCAGTATGTCAGCACAGTGGCAAAATTCGTAAATTCCTTTTTATTTTGTATGGTTGTTAATTCACACGGTTTCTCTTACTTTCATTTTGGTCAATAGTGACTATTATGATATTTTGAAAAAGTTTATTGACTAATTTGTAAGATTAAAAATATTTATTGATTTATTGTAATTAGCCGAACTTATAATGCTAGTCTAAAACTTAAGGATAAGCTGGCTGGCTATGAACTTGTGTGATATTGTACATTAAGGGGAATACGTACTAAAAGAAATTAGTCCCTAGCTATTTTGTGATTGTGGCATGGACTGCTGGATAGAGATAATTGAGATTTTAGGACAGTGCTAGCCTACATGATGGACCACTGTTAAGTTTATCTAGTCCCCATTTTCTGTATAAATAGAGACCACACCACAAGCCTCGTCTCAACCCAAACAAAGCCTATCATATGTTAGCTGTAAGCTTGACTAGTCAGCAGCCAATCTAGTCAGCTTCTAGAAGTTAGTCTGTTACAGTTTTTGATTAGCTGGCAAGATTGGTTACGAATATGTTAGAAGTTAGTTTTCTGTAACCAAGCTATATAAGCTCTCATACTGTAACATTTGGGTGTGTGAAAAACAATGAGAATTCTCCAGTTAATTTTTTTTTCATTTTCTTGCATATTTTCTTAGCTACCAATCATGAATTTTACTTGCTCAATCATCATATACATATATATATATATATATATATCATGAGCCATTAATTCTCAAACAATGTTAAACTTTTTCTTCCTTCTCCTCCTCACCATACTGATCATTACAATTTCCAATGCCTTACCACCACCCCTTCCTTTGCATCCATAATGACCAACAACCCCCCAACTCTCTTCTTCACCCAGCAACAAGCTAGCAAATGATGTCCAATGCCCACTCCATCCATATCAGATCCCCCACCATATACCCTAGATCCTGCTAGTGTGTTCTATATATTCTGAAGTCGAAATTGGGACTCTTCCATCAAAGACTGCCATTGCCTTCGATACTCTCACCACTGTCACTTAGGTTCAAATCCCACAGTGCCAACAATGATCATGTGGTGGGTGAAAAAATGTACGTTCGACCCGAAATGATCCACCACATCCGAAGCTCTGGCTGAGAACGACCCAATTTGCACCCCTCCGGTGCTAGTACGACTTGGGCTACTCCAAGGGGTTCTTAGAGTTAGACACCCTCAGTGGCCTATTCTCTGAGATCCCATTGCCAGTGGCGTTTGGTTGTGGAGTTAATAATCAAATTAGACAAGCAACTGACTGAATGAGTACACTGGGGGATATATACTGCATGCAATGTGTTCATATATAAGATTCAATTACAAAATACATCCATGAACAAAAAAAGATTTAAAATTGTACACTAACTATTGAAACTTACAAAATAGCACGTCTATCAGGATTTTCAGAAAAAAGCGCATTAAGTCCCACATTGAACAATGCTGCGGAGTTTTTTATTGACGTGGAAAAAGTTTCCAGCCCTTTCATCGGCACATGGCACCCAAACGAACTGGCTCAATTAAAAAATACACCCACAAACTACAGGTAATATTTCATATTAGTCCACAAACAAAAAGCAAATTTCAAAATTGTACACTAACTTGTCACAAAGCCAGTCCAAATAAAGAACCTGTCACCAACGAAAATAAACCACTACTTGAATTGAGAAAATGTAATAAAACTCTGTCAAATAATACTCAAATGCATCATTTGAATATGCAAAATATAAACTCATATCCAATATAAAAGCACATGGATTTCACAATTGATTACCCTACCTAGTTCCAAGGTGGTTTTCAACTGTGAATTTGTTGTTATACTAGAACTATTTTATTGTCTTTTATGTGCATTTTGGCACATTAGTTATAACGTTTTATTTTGGGTGACATTTGATATGGTTTTCAATTGTGAATTCCATGTGTTTTTATACTAGAATATGAGTTTATTTTTTGGCTTATTTAAATAGTGCATTTAGAACTTTATTCCATCTGCTCAATTCAAGTATTGGTTTATTTTCATGGTGACAAGTTTTTTTGTTTTTTGTTTGTTTGTGGACCAATATAAAATATATATCCCTAATAGTTTGTGGGTGCATTTTGTAATTGAGGTGGTGTTAGGGGTGGGTGCCACGTGAAGATGAAAGGGCGGCAAACATTTTCCATGTTTACAAAAAAGCCCCATCTTGCTTGAAACATTTTTTTTGTTCGTTGACTAATCTGATCGAAATGCCCCATAAAGTTTGTGGATGCATTTTGTAATTAATTAAGCCTATATAGGCTATAACATGAAATTATAAGGTTCACAACTCACAAGCAACTGACTAAACCTATATTATTAAACATGCACTATTATTAGTGGTTTTGTCTCTACCATTCGAATGAGTATAGATATGTCATGAGATATTCGAATGGTACAGACAAAACCATATTCTTTTGTACAAGTTATTCAAAGTTTTATCATAAGGATTTTTAAATTGATTGGAGGTAAAATGATTAAGTCTTGCACTCTTAAATATTGACCCCAAAATGATATGAACTCATTCTCAAGCATAAAAAATATATTTATGGTTGCACCATGGATCAACTTATGTAGCAATTGCAAAATATGCCGGCCTACAATTCAAATTTTGAAAGATTTGAAGGAAAATTAATGTTACCTTGCAATTTTAATATATAGAAATAGAGAAAATTACAAATTTGGTCCACTTATGTTATACCTAGTTCAATTTTGGTCCACGATATTTTTTAAGTTCAATTTTGGTCAACTTATTTTATATCTAGTTTAATTTTGGTCTAAGATCTTTTTTAAGTTATGATTTTAAATCATTTTGGTTGTGTTTTCTTCAATTATAATTGAAGTATTAGTTATATTTCATTATTTCTTAGGCATAGGAACTAATTTGGAGTATTATAATAAAAAAGAATTGAAGTTTGGTGAAGTTTAAAAAATCTGAAAATTTTCTAGGAAAAATAGGTAGTTTAAGGTACTCTACTTTGGGGCCAATTATCTTGAGTTTTAGAATTTCGATTTGAATGATATTTATATGGTTGTAAAGAGGAGATGCATAGCTTTAAAACAAGTATACGTTTGCTGAATTTGGTTGAGATTTGAATATGGACTTTTATTAAACAAGTGGAATAATTAGTGGACAAAAACATGACCAAAATTGAACTAGGTATAAAATAAGTGGATCAAATCTGTAATTATCTCTATAAAAATATCATAACCCTATTGTTTAGTTCGCATATCAAAAGAAAAATGATATATGCTCATACTTGCAATAGTAGAAAGTGATTATTAATTTGTCATAAAATGATTGAATATTTGTTTATAATTTTGAAAGATAGTTTTTGTTTTTTGTAAGAGCTAATTAATAAAGTTTATCAAAAATATTTGGCCAAAAAAAAGTTTATCAAAAATATTGTTAAAGTGATGGAAGGAAAACCAAGTTAAAAAGTAACTCAAGTGTTAACTCCAGAATGATTGGAACCCATTTTTGATGAAAAAATAAACACTTTATGATATGGCTACAAAATCAAATGGACGGGGATCGGAGAGGAGCAAAGAGGGAAATGAAAATGATGACGACGGGGAGACCAACGAAGAGGACGATGATGATGACGGGAAAGTAGCAAAAAGGAGGATGACTAGTTACACAATGAGGCACAATGATGGGGAGACCAGCAAAGAGTACAACAACGACGATGTGTCCTTTTGAGATATATTCTTGTTCTTCCATTTTTTTTCATCCTACGTCAAAGGTATATTCTCATTCTTTTTCTTAAGCATCATCATTGATTTTTTTTTTTCTTAACATACATTCTTTTCTCTCTTTTTATTTTTTTATTTTTTTATTTTTTTTTCATTTTTTAACCTAAGTCAAAGATATATCATTTCCTCAATCCTTTTAAACTTGATCGAGTTAGAGGTATCTTATTCTTCTTATTATTTCTTCCATATCTTTTTTTTTCACCTGAGTTAGAGGTATATATATATATATATATATATATATATATATATATATATATATATTATTCTCTTTTTAGACTTGAGTTACATATGTATTTTGCAAGTCCTTGAAATTTAGTGCAACTTTCTTTCGGGTTTAGACCAACCTCCAGCTGTTCTTCCCTGGGTTAACTTACGAGTGTTATGCCTTGCGAATAACATGCTACAATGACCATTACCAATGCCCCCACCATACTGCATCGAATTATATCAAGTTTCAATCAACAAACTAACTGGAGACATTTCTCCATTGATTTGTAATTTGAGCTCTCTCAAGATCCTAGATTTGTCGAATAATAGGTTGAGTGGCATTCTTCCGCAGTGTCTGGGAAACTTAATTTAGTGATGATCTGCAAGTTTTAAATCTCGGAAACAACTCTTTCCACGACATTCTTCCTCAAACATACACCAAAAATAAGCAATCTGACATGAGGATGATTGATGTTAGTGAAAACAAATTTCCAGGGCAGTTACTGAGGTCATTTGCGAATTGTGCGATGCTCGAGTCTCTTATTCTATCAAAATCAATTAAGGGATCAATGTTTTCCCCCTTTGGTTGGGGACCCGGCCGGCCTGCCAAAGCTAAAACTTTGGGCAATGCACTGTAATGGGTTCTATGGTGGTATTGGAAACTCAAAAAGAAAACTTGAGTTTCCTAATTTGCACATTATACAACAATTTTACAGGTGAGTTTCCATAAGAACACATCTTTTCCGGAAATTCCATGCATGGCATCACTCTAAACCAGTCCACATATATGGAGGCCAACTCAAATTTTGGTTTCAATAGCAGTTCACCAGTTTTGTACATTTATGGCTTCTCAGTGATGATAACAAATAAATGTGTGGATATATGCTTCTCAAAGATCCAAGAAGACTTTGCAGCCATTGATATCTCAAGCAACAGATTTGAAGGGAAGATTCCTGAATTCATTGGGAACCTAAAGGGGCTTCACTCGCTCAACATCTCGAAGAACATTCTTACTGGCTGCATCCCAGCAACATTGTGGAACTTAACACAACTCGAATCATTGGATCTTCACAAAACAAGCTCTTAGTAGAGATCCCGAAACAACTTACACAACTTACATTTCTTTCAAAATTCAATGTCTCTCATAAGAAAAACTGAAAATTAACGTGAGACAATGAGAACTCAACTCGAATGAAACGTAATCAATATTCATAATAATAAATTAATTACCAATTATATGATATACGAAATCAACTTAAAATGGAATGTACTTATTAAGAAAATCATAATGTAAAGATTTCTTAATGTAAAGAATTAATTGACACATGTTGCCTGCAACACACACATCCCAAAATCAAACCAGCAGCACTATCAATTCTATGCTTTAAAACAGCGCTGAATTATCAAAATGTAGAGCAACAGGTCACTTGCCTCTAACTTTGCAAGGTCTCCTTAAAAATCAATCAAAGAAAAATTATGTATTGTTTACAAAATTTATTTTAAAAAAAAAACCCAGATTTGAAACAAGAAAAGAAAATGCAGAGCAACCCAAATTTGATCCAGTGGTGGGTCTTGCCCTTCTAAGCGACGACGGCGGCGTACCTTTGAGGCGTGTTATTGATGAGTATGGGGAGGAGGGGTGGCTGGGGGCAGGTGCAAGGGGTCTGGGCTTTGATTTTGGTGGTTAAGGGTGGATGAAGATGATGATGATGAGAGTAGTAGAAGAAAGAAAAAAACAACTGGGGATTTGATTGAGGGATCTGTGATCTGTATAATGATGGAGATGTTTTTCTGGTTGTGCAGGGGAGGCGGTGGGGATTCTGGGCTTTTGTTTTTTTTTTTTTTAAATTCAATTATTTTTTAATATTTTATATCATTTTCAAAGTTTTATTAATATTTTATTATTTTTGATTTACGTGGCTATTTTTTAATATTTAATGGTGGGGTCCGCGTCTGCCATGTCAGTACCACGTAGGCATTTAACGGTCTTCCTAACGGTCAGACTAACGGAGGTATCCAATTGACAAAAAACATAAGTTGATGTACCTTAATGAAAGTTTTTAAACCAGAGGTACCCAACTGATAATTGGTGTATAGTTGAAGTATATATATGTAATTAACCCTTTTTTTAAACCTAAGTTGGTCGACATACATTCTTTTCTCTCTCTCTTTTTTTTTTTTTTTTTTTTTTTTTTTAACCTAAGTCAAAGATACATCATTTCCTCAATCCTTGTAAACTTGAGTTAGAGGTATCTTATTCTTCTTATTATTTCTCCTATTTCTTTTTTTTCACCTGAGTTAGAGGTAATATATATATATATATATATATATATATATATATATTATTCTCTTTTTAGACTTGAGTTACATATGTATTTTGCAGGTCCTAGAAATTTCGTGCAACTTTCTTTCGGGTTTAGACCAACCTCCAGCTGTTCTTCGATCCCTGGGTTAACTTACGAGTGTTATGCCTTGCGAATAACATGCTACAATGACCATTACCAATGCCCCCACCATACTGCATCGAATTATATCAAGTTTCAATCAACAAACTAACTGGAGACATTTCTCCATTGATTTGTAATTTGAGCTCTCTCAAGATCCTAGATTTGTCGAATAATAGGTTGAGTGGCATTCTTCCGCAGTGTCTGGGAAACTTAATTTAGTGATGATCTGCAAGTTTTCAATCTCGGAAAAAAACTCTTTCCACTACATTCTTCCTCAAACATACACCAAAAATAAGCAATCTGACATGAGGATGATTGATGTTAGTGATAACAAATTTCAAGGGCAGTTACTGAGGTCATTTGCGAATTGTGCGATGCTCGAGTCTCTTATTCTATCAAAATCAATTAAGGGATCAATGTTTTCCCCCTTTGGTTGGGACCCTGCCAAAGCTAAAACTTTGGGCAATGCACTGTAATGGGTTCTATGGTGGTATTGGAAACTCAAAAAGAAAAATTGAGTTTCATAATTTGCACATTTTGGATTTGTCTTACAACAATTTTACAGGTGAGTTTCCATCAGAACACATCTTTTCCATAAATTCCATGCATGGCATCACTCTAAACCAGTCCACATATATGGAGGCAAACTCAAATTTTGGTTTCAATAGCAGTTCACCAGTTTTGTACATTTATGACTTCTCAGTGATGATAACAAATAAATGTGTGGATATATGCTTCTCAAAGATCTAAGAAGACTTTGCAGCCATTGATATCTCAAGCAACAGATTTGAAGGGAAGATTCCTGAATTCATTGGGAACCTAAAGGGGCTTCACTCGCTCAACATCTCGAAGAACATTCTTACTAGCTGCATCCCAGCAACATTGTGGAACTTAACACAACTCGAATCATTGGATCTTTAACAAAACAAGCTCTTAGGAGAGATCCCGAAACAACTGACACAACTTACTTTCCTTTCAAAATTCAATGTCTCTCATAAGAACAACTGAAAACGTGAGACAATGAGAACTCAACTCGAATGAAACGTAATCAATATTCATAATAATAAATTAATTATCAATTATTTGATATACAGAATCAACTTAAGATAGAATGTACTTATTAAGAAAATCATAATTAAAGATTTCTTAATGTAAGGAATTAATTGACACATCATTAAAACTAGTTATTTGTCAACTAAAGGGCAAAATAGGCATTCAAAATAAAAAATACAGCAAAAATAAAAATCCAACGTGTAAGGTAAAATAGGGCCTAATTTAACAACAAAAAAACGGTGAGTTTAATCCAAAGTCAACCATCGTATTTTGGTTTGAGTGCTGCTATTTGCACACCCTGTTTTTTCTTTTTGCACACCCTTTTATAAAAAAAAAAATCAAAACTCAAAGGAAAAGACACACTTACCCCTCACCCAACACACCCTAACTCCATTTTTTCTCTTCTGCACACCCCATCAATAGACCAAAAAAAAAACACACACACCCCCTTCATCTCCCTCACCCGACCACACCCACCGGCCACCCACGCAGCACCCAC